>NC_044912.1:41407582-41735761 GCF_001633185.2 Quercus lobata | reverse complement strand
AATGAAAATTCAAAAACGTGTATAAACACCCTTGAACGTTTAGACCCCCAAATTACAACTTAACTAATTCAAGTAATATGTCAAACAACAAGTGTGCGGAAACTTAACATAAGCTATAATATGGAATAGGTTAAAAACTATCTAAGCCAAAATAAAACACAATCCACAGCAGATAATAAAAGGCAAAGATAGAGAGGAAGGAAGATTCAAACACAAAGACAACACGCGATGTGTTATCGAAGAGGAAACCGAAGCCCTCGGCGTAAAACCTCTCCACCGCCCTCCAAGCGGTAAACAATCCACTAGAAAATACAGTTGGGATACATGGACAGCAATAAACCCTCCAAGCCTAATCTACCCAGTGCACCTAAGCCCTCCAAGCTTCTTGCTCCAACGAGGTTGCGCCGAATTTTTTTCTTTTCTAGCTTCCCGGATTCCACTACTAGACCGTAGCATCAACCAATGAAGATTGGTTCCTTCCTAACTGCTTCCCAGAAATCCAAACAGCTCTCTCACAGCAATGATAATGATGAGAATCAGGTTTGGTATAATGCCTCTCAAGGATTTGACAATGGAGAGGAAGAGAGTTGAAGAATTTGAAGAGACTCTAATGTATAGATTGTGGGTGAATCAATCTTGTTTTTTTTTAGGGTTTCTCTCTCAAAATTCTCTCTGGAAGCTCTCTCACAATCGTGGGTAAAAGGGGTATTTATACTGGAGTGGGAGAGGAATGTGAAACGTCAGGTTTTTACAAAACAGGGGTGGCTCGCGGCTTGACTAAGTCGCGAGATAACTGTATGGCCAGTTGTCCTGTTTTGTCCTGTAGTGCTCCAGCTTGCATGACTGTTCACCTTCCAGCATGCTTGGCACGTGTGCTGTGTCTGGCGGCTTGCAGCCGCGAGTCTCTGTTTTCTTGCACACTCTTGAGCAATCTTCACTTTATCTCACTCACTACCCTTACATCAAACCCACCTAAATACAGGGTTACTAAATGCTGAATTACAAGCAAATTTGGCACGGAATAAAGCCAATTAGATGGTTGAATAAATTCAACCTTACAATCTCCCCCTTTGGCTATTCCGTGACAAAACCCTAAAACAGACTCTAGACTTAACATGTGAGTTGGGAACAGTTGAACAAAACTCACCACACCTAACTCTAGAAGCTGTGAAGCACTTGAATCATATGAACATAATACTCCTGAAACACAACAATACACCATGATCATTGTAAGCAGAAAATCATAAAATGCATATGAAACAGGTAATATGTGATCAAGTAAAGATGGAGTTAAGAAACAAACCATGGCTTGATCAACCAAGTGAACACCACAAGGTAGTGATCACAGTGCTCATTCACACTTGGAATGAACATAAGGACATACAAGTTAACAAGCACAAGGCAAGACACTTGTATGTTCAACACTCAACCAATGCATAGTACACAAGGTATATGCATCTAGGAACAATCCTACAAGGGCACAAGAGTGACAGTACATAAATCAAAATGCAAGACATTTAGATTAAAGTACTGATTTCAACATAGCATAAAGGCTGCAATAAGCAAGGTACATACCATAAAGCCTACAAACCTATGCATAAAACATTAACCCTAAAAGCTTACAAAAGCACATGGGTACAAACACAAAACATCCTGAATAACAGTTTACAAAACACAATATATCAACTTAAAGTGAAAACTTAAACTGAAGAAGAATGTAAAGACACTCCCCCTTAGGTAATATCCTCCCCCTCTGATCATGCCTATCACTCCCCCTTTTTGTCATGGAATAGACTATTCATCCTCTTCCAGCTTTCTCTGAATTTGATCCAATTGAGTTTAAAGAGAGGTAAACTTCATATCCCATCGAGTGCTTTGATGGTGTAGAGAAGTTGTGAGTCCAGACATCTTTGTATTCAACTCGTGGACAGAGGATACAATGCGATCAAGTTTCTCATCTAGGGAGAGAGTGCTGAAATGAGAGCCACTGTGAGATGCAGAAGTTTCTGGTTTGGCTCTCTTCCGACTATGTCCAATGCTTGCATTGAATGTACGAATGTTGATTGGACTTGGTTTTGAGATAGGAGATTCATCTGCCGTTGGATAAATTCCCTTGAGCTTCAAGATCCGTGAAATGAGACTGCAGAAAGGAATGCATATCCGAGACTCAGTTCGAAGAACCGTTTTGCGCAGAACATGAAAGATATGAGCACAGATGTCTATTTCCACATCAGAGATTAGATCATGAAGAAACAAAGCACGTCCGAGGTTCATATACCCAGTGCTTGATAAAGAGTACAAATTGTGAAACATCACAATTGTAAGCACTCTCAGTTTTGGAGAAAGAGAGGAAACACTGATGGATTTTCCATTGGGTGAGAACTCCAAGTCTTGACCAAGACTTTCTTTGAGAAGCTCCTCATCAGGACAGAGATCATCATAAACTGGTGAATGTCGGAAAATTGGTCTGTTGATGTGAAGGATTTCTGCCAGATATGCAGGAGAGACAAAAAAGCTCTTTTTCCGAACCCAGCACTTAAGTTCATCTCCTTCCACAATTGCGTTAGCATAAAATTCTTTTACCAACTCTTCATACGCGTCATCCAGATCAGAGAGAAGGTAATTCCAATCCTTGTGAGCAAACCATTTCGGAATGTCAGTGTCATGAAGTGAGGGCTGATCCACAACTCTTTCTAGTAATGGTGTGGCATGTAGAAAGTAATTCTCATAAGACTGGTAGGCTGCATATGATCTGAACTTGTTGGGATCGAATCTCTTTGATGAAGAGCGAGTCCCTTTTGTTTGAGGTGGGTAATCATCAACATCAATTACTAGTTCCTTCCCTTTGGAACTACCTCCTTTCACAGCAGCTTTCTTGAATGGTGACATGACTAGTCTGTATTATGAACAAGGGAAATGACAGAACACAATCCAACAGACTTTATTAGCAGTGGGTTAGTGGAAATTTAGGGATAATGAAGAAACCCTAATAGCTGGATGAAAATGACCAGAAAATAGCAATGAGGGACACAAATGGCCCAAATTGAACTACACAGTAGAGGGGGTCAAAATAAAACCACACAATCAGCTGAAAAAAAAGGACCCACATTCAACAACACATCAACAGGATACCACACAGGATCATTTTGAAACAACATATCAACAGCAGATCAGACAAGATGATAGACCAAAAAATAGCAAACCCTAGCTAAGCACATGAAGAAGAACAAAACTAACAATTTAAAATAGCTCAAAACAGAAACAAAAGCTTCCATAAGCTAAGCATGGACAAGGAGTAATAGTTGAGCTAAAAACCCATCTCAAAATCACAATCAAATGCGAATAGTCCAGAGGGAAAATCATAACAACAAGTAGAATAGAGTTTAAGACAGAAAAACCATACCTGTTACTCGATGATTTTGAGCTGAAAAGAGGCAAAAATGGAGATCGAAAATGGAGGCACGGTGTGAATGGGTAAGAGCAGATGAGAAAGACAATGAACAGTCACAAAAAGATCGAGGGAAAACAAAAAAGTTTAAAAACTGCCCTATATTTCCAAAACACGCGTTTTTCGCGACTGAAATGAGTCGCCAAAAAGTCGCCAGATCAAGCCGCCAAAAACACTCAAGGACAAAAATTTGAAAAATTTTTCTAAGTGTTTTTCGCGACTGGAAGGTCTACCCGCGAGTGAGTCGCGAGCTGAGCCGCGAAAATCTCTGAGTAAACCTCGCGACTGGACCTTCCACTCGCGAACAAGTCGCCAAAAATGACCCGCGAAGACGCGACTGAGGCACGCGACTTGACATACCCGCGACTGAGCCACCAAAACAGGGCAAAACTGGATTTTTGAAATTTCAGATTTTTCAAACAAAATACTTTCCAAAAACACCTAAAACACTCAAAAATCTTTTTGTGCTTGAATTAACAAAGGTTGAGCATGTGAAAACACATTTCATCAAGTACAATCACACAAATGAATATGGCATTTTTGAACATAAACTTGTGTGTTGTGTGTGGATATCAACAATGAGATAGTCCTTCGTCTAATGTGAAGTTTCAATGATCAATTCAACCAAGGCATACACAATTAGCACTAGATCATGTGACCCATCTCAATTATAGAAATATGTATATATGACCTCCTACACAACTTAATAACATAACTTGGAGCTTAACATTTGACTCCACTTTCAATCATAACATTTGATCTTTTTGATCTTTTGAGGCAATCATCTCTCATTGTGAGAGTGATATATGACATTTCACTTTAAAGAACAAGCCTTTGGCTTTTTGAATAAACATTCACTTTAATATAAGGTCGCTTACCCTTTTTCCTAGTCAAATACTAGAATGTGCGACAGGCTTTTGCAGCTCAATATCTCTTTTCATTTGGAGATTTACATTTGGTGAACTCTTTTTAGCAAAACAAAAATAAAGAGTGGGAAGATATATAGACACAAGTCTATGCATGTCTCAAGATCAACAAAACCATTCACTAATCATTCATGACAAGTTTGAAGATCTATTTACAACAATCACATAGATTTCAAGATTTCTCCCACAGAAATATGAGTGCAAAGAAACAAGTAATGCTCGAAAATGCACAAAGCTATTAACACAAAGGTATAAGGCAAAACAAGTTTTGAGACAAAAACTCAACAATGTCAATCAAGCTTTTTGATTTTCTAATTTTTATGTGATTTTTGGATTTTTGACATAAAAGAAGAAAATGATTGAACAAACATAGAAAGAAGCAACAGTATTCACAAATGGACAAACAAACAATAAACATGTTGCACAAAGAGCTAACAAAGAAGTGTGTACCCCAACACAAACAAACTTATCATATTATAAATATGTGAAGCACACAACACACAAGAGAGTCAAGGAATTGTACCAACACCAATGGTCTTACGGAGTGATTCAAACCATGGACCATCGAGAGGTTTGGTGAAGATATCAGCCTTTTGATTGTCGATGTGTATGAACTTGAGACACACAACTCTTTCCTCTACTAGATCCCGAATGAAATGATAACGTATCTCTATGTGTTTAGATTTTGAATGCTGGACAGGATTCTTGGAAAGATTGATGGCACTGGTGTTGTCACAAAAGACACACATCGTTTCTTGAGGAATTCCATAGTCATGAAGTAATTTCTTCATCCAAAGAAGCTGAGTGCAGCAACTTCCAGCAGCGATGTATTCTGCTTCAGCAGTAGATAGAGACACGGAATTCTACTTCTTGCTCATCCACGAGACAAGATTGTTACTAAGGTAGAAACAGCCACCTGAAGTACTTTTCCGATCGTCTACACTGCCAGCCCAGTCAGCATCTGAATACCCAGCAAGACAAGCATTTGAGTCTTTTGAATACCACAGACCATAGTTTGAAGTACCATTCACATATCGAATGATTCGCTTAGCAGCAGTCAGGTGAGATTCCTTCGGATTAGCTTGGTACCTGGCACAAATGCCAACACTGAAAGCAGTGTCCGGTCTACTGGTTGTAAGATAGAGCAAACTCCCTATGATGCTCCTATATAATGTAGGACTTACTTCGACTCCAGACGAATCAACATTCAGTTTAGTGGATGAGCTCATAGGAGTGGAGGCATGTTTTTTGGAGTCTAGTCCAAACTTCTTGACAATGTTTCTGGCATACTTCTCTTGAGATACAAATATACCCTCCTTCTGTTGTTTGACTTGAAGACCCAAGAAAAATGTGAGTTCCCCCACCATACTCATCTCAAACTCCTTCTTCATCTCCTCAGAAAATTCAGTAGCACGATCTTCGATGGTTGCCCCAAACACTATGTCATCAACATAGACTTGTGCCACAAGGAGATAATCTTCATCATTTTTGACAAACAGAGTTCGGTCGGCATACCCTCTTTTGAAACCTCTATCTAGAAGATAATGTGTAAGACAATCGTACCAGGCTCTAGGCGCTTGTTTTAAGCCATAAAGGGCTTTCTTCAATCTTAATACATGATCTGGAAAATGAGGATCCTCAAATCCTTTTGGTTGCTCAAAAAATACTTCTTCATTTAGATATCCATTCAGAAATGCACACTTTACATCCATTTGATAGAGTTTGAAATTCAAAGTGCATGCAATGGACATGAGGATTCGAATGGATTCGAGTCTTGCCACAGGAGCGAAAGATTCATCAAAATCTATTCCTTCTACTTGAGTGTATCCTTGAGCTACTAACTGATATTTGTTTCGAATTATCTCTCCATCTTCATCAGTTTTGTTTTTAAGAATCCATTTTGTGCCTATAACATGAACGTTCTCAGGCCTTGGAGCAAGTTCCCACACATCATTCCTTACAAACTGATTCAGCTCTTCATGCATTGACTCAACCCAATTCTCATCTTGAAGAGCCTCTTCAACCCTTTTTGGTTCAAACTGTGCAAGATAGCAGTGATATGTTACATGATTGGCTAGCAGAATGTTTCCTTTCCTGAGGCGAAGACCGTCATCAAGAGATCCTATGATGTTGCTTTCCGGATGGTTCTTGATAACTCTTGAAGATGGCCTTTTTGAAGTGGAAACTTCATCACTTCGAGAGATAGGAGGATGAACTTCCGGAGGAGTAAGAGGACTTGATGTTCTAGACATCGATCTCGTTTCCATTCTTGGGTTGATGGGAGTCGATTCTACTTCTGGTATAGGTTCTTCACCTTCTATATCCAAAGCTTCTACCTCAACTTCGGACTCTTTGGTGCTCGGCCCTTCTACATCATCAATCATTTCCACCTTAGATAAGGCATCATCAATCTTGACATTTATGGACTCCATCACAGTCTTTGTTCTCTTGTTAAACACTCAATACGCTCGATTTGTAGTAGAGTACCCAAGAAAAATACCCTCATCACTTCTCGCATCAAACTTCCCAAGATTCTCCCGATCATTTAGGATATAGCATTTACTTCCAAACACCTAGAAATACTTCACTTTAGGCTTCTTCCCATTCCATATCTCATAAGCGGTCTTCTTTGTACCAACTCGAAAGAAAATCCTATTGCCAATGTGACACGAGGTGTTGACAGCTTCTCCCCAAAATTTTTGAGGTATTTGCTTGTTAAGCAACATGACTCTTGCCATCTCCTGAATCACACGATTTTTTCTCTCTACCACTCCATTTTGTTGTGGAGTTTTGGGAGCTGAAAATTCTCTTTTGATTCCATTCTTCTCACAGAAGGACTCGAATCTTGCATTCTCAAATTCCCTCCCATGATCACTTCTAATTTTGGCAATCGAAACCCCTTTTTCGTTTTGTAGTTTCTTGCACAGAATCTCCAACCTCTCACATGCTTCTGATTTTTCTCTAAGGAATTCAACCCAAGTGTATCTTGAGTAGTCGTCCACAATGACCATAATGTATCTCTTCCCCCCTAGGCTTTCAGTTCTGGTAGGCCCCATTAGATCAACATGAAGTAACTCCAAGCACCGAGAAGTGGCAATCACATTCACCTTGTGATGACTTGCCTTAGTTTGCTTCCCCATTTGACACGCACCACAAACGGTCTTCTTCACTTTTCCAAACTTAGGAAGTCCCTCGACTGCTTCAAGTTTGGAGACTTTTGCTACTTGTTTGAAGTTGGCATGCCCAAATCTGTGATGCCACAACTCCAACATATCCACACGAGCACTTCTACACGATATGGGTGTCGTGGGAACTATTCCATAACAGTTATCTGTAGTCCGATTTCCCTCCAAAACCTGAATCCCCTCTTCATTGATGATCAAGCATCCCTTCTTAGAGAATTGTACCAGGAAATCATCATCACAAATTTGAGTGATGCTCAGCAGATTCGCCTTCAGCCCTTTTATGTACAGCACATCTTTCAACAGCGGCAAACCAGGTATCTCAATGGTTCCTTTGCCTAGGACTTGAGCATGACTTCCATCACCAAAGGTCACATAGTCACCAACCTTTTCTTTGAGTGTCTTAAACAGTGACTTATCCCCTGTCATATGGCGAGAACACCCACTGTCAAGATACCACAAACATGCATTAAACACCTTCAATGAGGTATGCACAAATAGGTTCACATGTGACAAACATTCTTGACCTTCAAACACAAACTCATCATCAGTTTTCATGCTTCTTTCAGATTGACTTTTCATTTTCAGATTCTCAATCATCTCACACAACATTCTATTCTTTCTTTTATATTTCTTAATCAATGATTTAGATTCAGATATGTTACTGTGTAAGACATGATTCTGATTTTCAAGATATTCCAGCATGTGAACAAATACTCTAGCATGTTTCTTAGTTTTTAACAACTCTACGAGATCATTAGTAAAACACCTTTCAGACATATGCATAGAGTCATTTTCACAAATACTTAAGCTACAATTCAGCATGGTATTTTCCATAACAACTACCACAACACAGGGGTCTAGAATCACACTTAGGTAATAAAACCACAACAAGTGTACCTGCTCTGATACCAATTGAAAATTCAAAAACGTGTATAAATACCCTTGAACGTTTAGACCCCCAAATTACAACTTAACCAATTCAAGCAATATGTCAAACAACAAGTGTGCGGAAACTTAACATAAGCTATAATATGGAATAGGTTAAAAACTATCTAAGCCAAAACAAAACACAATCCACAGCAGATAATAAAAGGCAAAGATAGAGAGGAAGGAAGATGCAAACACAAAGACAACACGCGATGTGTTATCGAAGAGGAAACCGAAACCCTCGGCGTAAAACCTCTCCGCCGCCCTCCAAGCGGTAAACAATCCACTAGAAAATACAGTTGGGATACATGGACAGCAATAGACCCTCCAAGCCTAATCTACCCAGTGCACCTAAGCCCTCCAAGCTTCTTGCTCCAACGAGGTTGCGCCGAACCTTTTTCTTTTCTAGCTTCCCGGATTCCGCTACTAGACTGTAGCATCAACCAATGAAGATTGGTTCCTTCCTAACTGCTTCCCAGAAATCCAAACAACTCTCTCACAGTAATGATAATGGTGAGAATCAGGTTTGGTATAATACCTCTCAAGGATTTGACAATGGAGAGGAAGAGAGTTGAGGAATTTGAAGAGACTCTAATGTATAGATTGTGGGTGAATCAATCTTGTTTTTCTTTAGGGTTTCTCTCTCAAAATTCTCTCTGGAAGCTCTCTCACAATCGTGGGTAAAAGGGGTATTTATACTGGAGTGGGAGAGGAATGTGAAACGTCAGGTTTTTACAAAACAGGGGTGGCTCGCGGCTTGACCTCGCGGCTTGACTAAGTCGCGAGACCCAGTCGCGAGATAACCGTATGGCCAGTTGTCCTGTTTTGTCCTGTAGTGCTCCAGCTTGCATGACTGTTCACCTTCCAGCATGCTTGGCACGTGTTCTGCGTCTGGCAGCTTGCAGCCGCGAGTCACCCGCGAGGCCCAGCTGCGAGTCTCTGTTTTTTTGCACACTCTTGAGCAATCTTCACTCTATCTCACTCACTACCCTTACATCAAACCCACCTAAATACAGGGTTACTAAATGCTGAATTACAAGCAAATTTGGCACGGAATAAAGCCAATTAGATGGTTGAATAAATTCAACCTTACAACAAACCCGCACCATATAAAGTGGATGATAAAATAATTATATCTCATAAAAATTAGTAATTACTATTTTCAAAAATAGTGATGTGATATTTTTTTGTTTCATATAGTAGGTCCTACAAATTAGATTCTTAAAAAAGTCCTACTAATTTTATGATAAGATTTATCATTTATGTAAGAGGACGAAATATAATATGACTGTATTCCATATGTATCTAATCATTAATGTAGAGCTTGATAAAATAGTTTTAATGGACTAGAAGTAGTTTAAACTAGAGAGACACTTCAAACTTGGTAAATAATTAGAACATGTGAAATCTAATTGGAATTACACTTGGCAAAAAAAAAAATTAGATTATGATTTTTAATTAGAATCTAAATTGGATCTTTAAGAAGCTTCCACTTTTATCTATCTAATTGGATTTTTAGAGTATCATTCCAATTAATTTCACATGTTATAATCTTTTGTTGGGAAATGTTAAAGGATGCTTTAAGAGAATTGGTTTAGAAAATACTTTTAGAAAAATTTTGTGAGAAAGAAAAAACAACAGACCTTTTTGACACATTTTTTATATTTTTCATGAAGGTAGTATCAAACTCTTTTAAAATTATCCATTAAAAAATGACCTAAGATCACCTATTAACAGGACCTTTTTTTGTTATGCATCAACCTGCCAATTTAAAACTACTTTTAGCACATTAAGTATTTTTTTTATTCTATTCAACTTAAAGTCCGTTTAAAATTACTCCCAATCCATTTTAAACTAAGAGTTTTACTAATACATGCCCTTAGGGTATACATTAGTAAACCATTTAAAAAAACCTTTTGTAGGAAAATAGAAAAAAAAATAACTTACTTGTTTTACACCCTTTTCAATTTCTTAAAAATATTTTCTAGAATGGATAATTAATGTATATCCTAGGAGCATACATTAACCAAACCCTTAAACTAACACCAATTATTTGCTATTATTAATTCGGGGTGTAAATTGTAATGAAATCGAATTTGGGAATGGCTAAGTTAGGTTAAAAGGATGTTGTGGGTTTGGGTGCTCTGGTAAGAAATGACAAGGGTTTTGTCGTGCCTGCTAAGTGTGCTTAATTGCGGATTCGTGAAGACAATCTATGACGATTGCCTACCTTTGTCATACATGCTCTTTATTTCAGTTTGGAAAATGGCTTCTGAAGAGGATAAAATATGAGCCTGACGGGCCTATGTTAATGGGCCTGACGGATGGGAACTGTTGGGCCAGTATAAAGATGATCCAACACTCTTCGAAAGCCCATCGCCAAAGGGCACAGTAAGGGCCCATGATCTAAGATCTCTATCGCTCATTGCCTAGAAACGCCCTAGAATTCCAATATGGAAATCCGAGCACAAGGGTGATTCTAGAAGACACGCACACTGAAAATAGATCTCCCCTATAAGGAAAACCTTGCTCGCCACGCTCAGAAAGACTTGAAGTAGAGTCCCATATGGAATAGACTTGGACATCAAGAAGGAAAAGCCGATTCTCTACTACTATAAAAGCCCTAATACCCTCGCAAATCAAGGTACACATAATTTACCCTCTCTAGCACTCTAGAGTTGTGAGAAGAATTCTGACTTGACCTTCGGAGAGTGTTTGGCCGGCACCACACCGGTGCTCTCTAAAGGTTTTCTTTCTATTGTTCGTGTTGTGCAGGTTCGCTTCAAGTCGTGAGTGCTGTGTGACCTATTGGTGATATTTTCAGCATCATCAGCTTCAATTTGGTGGATTTGGATTGCATAAATATTGACTTGGTGTCTATGTTTAATTCAATAGTCTTGCGCTACAAAGGTGGGTTTTCTCATTGATGTGATCGAAATGTTAAGCCACTCTTTTTACCATTTCAGCCGTTCTTATGTTGCTAAATCTTGTGATATATAGAGCTGTCCAAGAGCGAGGAAGAACTTTTTTTTTTGTTGATGAAAATCAAGGAAGAACTTTCTGGTTAGAAGTGTGCCCTTCCTTTCTCTTGCCCATTAAACATTCAAATTCCCCCCCCTTTTTTTTTTTTTGAGAAAGTAAATTCCCTTTAATATATTTATAAACTTTTATTAATTCAAAGTATAAAGTTCAATGAAAAATTTTACCATGGTCTAAAAGAATTGACTAGTCCTTGTAAATATAATTTTATAATAACTCAATGTTTATAACTTATTCTAAAATTATAAACATTAATTAAATAAATTCATTACTTTACAATTTAAAATACATATATTTTGAATTTGAAACTAAGTATAGAAATAGACACTTCTCTCTCAAAAAAGCATAGAAATAGGTCATCAAATTAATTTATCCTCCTCTCATTCTTCTCCTTTCTTTTTAATTAAAACGGACCAATGCTTCAATGCTTCAACTTTTACGTGATTGTAGGCTTGTAGCACTCAAAAAAATCATATAAGAGAAAACTCCAATTAATTATTTGTGCATAAAATGATGGCATATGAAAGTAACCTTGTAGTAATACTAATTATAATTTAATTTACAACACTCTCTAAAAAAGAAAAAAAAAATTATAATTTACAACGTCAACCGTGGTAGTTGGAATTTAAGGCAGCACAGCAGGAAGTCTACATTATTGACTCCAGTCAAGGCGTCATGAACGCGCCAAGCCAAAGTTCTACGCTTCCACGTTATCGCTTCCTCAATTTGGAACAAATGCAATTTTTTCTTTGGCTCCCTCTGGACACGATAAAAGTGATTTAGACAAAAGGAAATGTAGCAATTGACTCCAGCTCCTCTGTCTCACTCCAAATGCCTAGACTTAATACTCAACCAACCAATATCTACCATGCGTCCTCTTTTATTTTCTTCCCGAAAAAATCTAATAACGAACTATTACTGTGTTACAGTATTTTTTGTCACAACTATGATGTGTCAGAGTATGAGTTGTAAAGAAATAATAGTGAATTTATGTGTAAATAATAGACAACCACTTACAATTTACCCCCTCAAAATTATCACAAAAAGTCGTGACCCCCAACTTAACAAAAACTGACCAAGTCACCTTCCGTTAATTTTTAAAGTTAAGCATTTGGCAAGAGTGTGTGATAAATAACCACATCAACGAATGGCTAGTAAACTATTAACACCCCGTGCAACCAATTATATAACAATATCCATACAACCCAAAGCTCAGATGCACACCAAGTCACCAACTTGAAACCCATGTTAAACCAACCGAGTAAACTTCATTCCAACTGACTAAGAATAAAAGAGAGATGTAGAAGTGAGAAGCCCTTTATAGAATAGATGTTACTCGAACCGAGTTATCAGCTGATTTAGTCAAGAAGATGGGCATAGTAGGGTGCCAATCAACCGTTGCTATAGCAGCAGTGTGTGGAAGAGTTCTCAACCCATTTCTTTGACCACAAACCTGAGCCAAGTTAAACAAACGGTAAATTAAATTAGAATAATCAATATGGCTGAAAATCAGCATTTGTAATTCTGGTCAATATATTGATCAGGGTCAATAGCAATTCAAATCTGATTGCTGTAGATTAAAAAACAAAAGAAAACCACACTCATATTGTGTTAAGAAACAACGTGGGACATTGTGTATTTTATTTTATGGAAATGGTTTACGAGATTAGTTCTATATTTTTCATTGATATGGACTTTGCCATATTTTTATTTAAAAAGAAAAAATCATTGATCTGTTTCAATCTTAATGTCTGTTTGGCAAAGATTATTTTTGTCAACTTATTTTACTATTCAACTTATTTTTGCTACTATTCATGGGTTTTACTACACTTTTTAGTACTATTAATAGGTCTCACTATACTATTTCAGTTAATTTTTATCTTTATCTATAGTACTTTCAGTAAAAAGTTTTCAGTTTCAGCAAAATAAGCGGATCTCAAATAGACACTTAGTGTTTTTTTTCCCAAGAAGTATTAGCAATTATTTTCATTTTTCAAATTGCATATAAGGTGCATGGCGGTAGTACTGAAGGCTATAAGCGTTGTTTTATCGCCTCTCTCTGCAGCAATAAACCAAATTAATTAGAAAGAGAGCGGTGTGTAATTTGAATTTTACAAATGTTTGACAGTTTGAGTGGTCCCATCCTGGAACTATTTGTAATGTCACCCTAATTGTTTGTGACTTCGTTGATCATTGGTGGTTATTAGCCGTGTGGGGTCCTCTTTTTCTCCTAATTCTTAACTCTTAATAATATTGTTGAATGTGGCTCTTTTTGGGGGTAGAAGATATATATATATATATATATATATATATATTTTCTCTATTTTTGGTGTTTAGTTGGACATAAAACACAAGTCTACTGAAAATGCTTTTTATGGTCAGCGGAAATTTTAGACTAATTTTAGTGAAGAATGTTTTACGCTTTAAACATTTATTTATGGGCTTTGTTAATTGCTGTCTTTTGAACATTTGCTAGTAAAATATATATGTATATATTTTTTTAATTTAATACTACTTTCATAAGAAATACCGCAGCATTTTTTTTCCCATAAAAATATTTTATAAAAATATTTCATTTCCCTTCATCTATTAATTAGGTAGTTTAAGTTCCCAATCACATTTATTGTTACATTCCTTTAAAAAAAACCATTTATCGTCAAACCAGTTACAAATAAGAAAATTTAAACATTCATTTATTAATTAACCGGTTAAAGTCCGCCAATCACATTCATTGTTATATTAATTTATAAATTTTATATAGTAAAACTTGTAATGTCTTTAACATACCAAATAAATCACCACAAATATTTTATCTCATTTTCAAGGTGACAGCAACCAACAAACTCAGGAAAACGAGTCAGTTAATTGGAGAAATAAGTCATTTTGCAAGCTGAACAAATTAACGTAATGCTAGTTTCTAACATCATTCATAGTCTGAAGAACATGTCTATATTGCAATTGATTATTCAGCGCAACTTGTTGACGTTACAACTTCCCACTAGTGATGTAAACAAGTGATCAGGTCAGTGCCAAGTATAAAAAATGTATAATTGAGTGATTTATTTTTATTTTGTTCATGATTTCGGTTTAAGCTTATTCAAATTTGACACTTTTTTTTTTTTTTTTTGTCTAACAAGTTTGAATTTATTTGCAAACCACTGACTAACTCATCATCTCTCTCTCTCTCTCTCTCTCTCTCTCTCTCTCTATATATATATATATAAAATAAATAGAATGACTAAATTTTTTATACCCCTTTACAATATATATATATATATATATATAATAAATAGAATGACTAAATTTTTTATACCCCTTTACAAATACCGACTTTTTTTCTTCACCACTCACAACTCACCACGTGACGAGTTGTAGCAAAATTTGTGAAGTTTTTTGTGACACTAGCATTATTTGTAGATGAAAGGTTGTAAATGTGTGTGTGTGTTTTTTTCTTTCTATACGTGCAGGTGCGAAGTTTCTTTTCATATATATATATAAATATATATATATAATATTATGTTTTAATTAATTTTTTTTATAGATAAGGGGAAAATTATTAAATTAGGGTGTGGATTTTTTTTATAAGAAATACTTTTGTGTAATATTCCTAAAAAAAATAGATTGACATGCTTAAATATATTTATATATTTGTGGGTAATATAATATAAATATAATGTTTTATATTATAGGGGCACAAGAGTAAATTTGTGCAAACTATAATTTTCACCCTCTTATTTTTATTCTCAATTAAACAGAAGAATTTTTCATCCTTCCATTTTTCCCCTCTAACCAAACACACAGGAAAAATTAAATCTTTATCATCCTCCTATCATTTTTTCCCTCCAGTTTTCCAATACTTCTGTAAGGATTGAATTTGGATTGGATCCAGTATAGGATTGGGTTTAAGCCCAATAAGCCCAATAAGCCCAAACAATGAATTTATAGAGCGTGGGTGAAAGAACTAGTTCTACTCCAGAAGATAGACAATAAAAGTTGCTGAATTAAGATTGTTAAGCACACGTAAAATAAGAAAATCTGTCATCGGCACGGCCTGAGGAGCTTATGTTATAATATCTTGTTGATGAACACAGTTACAAGAGTTCACAATATTTTTATCAAGATTTCTTGATTTTTTCCGATCCCCCTCCTTTAGGCCTCTTTTCCATGCTATATACTATAATCTTGGTATCATCCCTACAATACATGTGTAAGCTGGATTCAAGAAACTCCTTCTTGTCCCATCTAACACCTCCGAGAACCATCAACTAATAGCTGTAAGGCTGTTTGATCACTGTTCAGATATCACCTCCACATTAATGCGGTCAGAGAGTTAGTTGAGAGGGTGGAGGTAGCAGTTTTTGATGATATTTGTTGCCACCCTTTGCTCATCCCTTATCCAATGCCCAACTCTTAATTGTGATGCAACTTTGAAGGATGTCTGGGATGATAAGACATTCTTACTAACCTCGGATCTCCATTTCCGAGATGAATTCTCTCCTCAGACGTATTTTAGACTATCACATACAATCTTTATTTCTTCTTCTTATACCATTCCCATTAGAACCTTATTTAAACTATCCTCGGATTGATTGATATCCTCGGATTGGGCCATAGGCCCCATTCATATAGTTTTAATATTACCTTCTAGATAATTGGCCCCCACAACTTCAATGCTTCAACTCTACATGCTTGTAGCACTCAAAAAAACCATCTAAGAGAAAACTCCAATTTATCTCCTTGTGTGTGTAATTATTTTATTTTTTATTTTTGAAAAGAAGGCTGAAATTCCATTGAAGAAGAGCCATATTGGCTTGGATTACAAGAGTAAAGTGGGAATGAACATCCTCTATCCACACTGAACAACAAATTACCGAAGTGGCGAACATGTGAGAAACTAATACCCCTAAAAGAATCTATATGTAACTTAGCATCAATAATCAAATGACCATATGAGACTAGAGATACCTCCTCCGCTTTTAGAGAATTCATAATAATCTATGAATCTCCTTCAAAAATTGCCTCAGAAATCCATATTTGTAGAGAAAATTCCAAGGTGTGTAATTTGAGCAAAGAAAATTGCCCCTTTTTAATTTATCACTCACGGCTTGCACCCTCAGTTTTTGGGACTGAACTCTCTCACAGTTTTTCAAAACTCAAATTGACATGAGTGAGACCGAGTGTATTTCTTCAGCTTGACTTTTTCTCCTTTAGCTTGTTTCACTTTTCACTCCTATGACCGGGTCCAATAAAATATGCTCACTTTTGTGACTTGAAAGACATGTCCTTGTCATTACATAGAGCCTTTTTCTATTGAACGTAAATTATTTATGCTGTGAAACTCGCTTGCAGCATTGGGTAGTTTAACGGAGTGTGCCTCTCATCGTTCTCGCATCTTTCACTGTGAAATTAATTATCATATTATTCTGATCACTGGCCATGACAATGGTCACGTTCTCGAGTCGAGGGTCCCTGAAACTCGTTCGTGCAATTTTATTTATAACGCTTTTGGTGCAGTACTTGAGACCAGCCCTTGGATTCATTTCAGGGGTTGGAGTTGGAGATGCTAACAACATCAGGTGTCTAGAAGGGGAGAGACAAGCACTCCTTGAATTCAGAAAAGGCCTCATTGATGACTATGGCAGGCTCTCTTCGTGGCGGGGCGAAGATGAAAATAAGAATTGCTGCAATTGGGAAGGAGTTCTCTGCAGTAACCAAACTGGTCATGTACTCAAGCTTCATCTTAGTGGTTCCCAAGATGATGGAATGCAACCTTTTCGAGGTATGATTAGTCCTTCACTGTTTGAGTTGCCTTATTTGACATTTTTGGATCTCAGTTCCAATGATTTTAATCAAAGCCATATTCCTAAGTTTATTGGTTCTCTCAATCACTTAAAACACCTAGATCTCTCTTGGGCCAATTTCAGTGGACCAATTCCACATCAACTTGAAAACCTTTCGCACTTGCAATATCTCAATCTTGGTGGGAATGATTTGAAAATTATTGAAAATCTCAAATGGCTATCTCATATGTCCACAATAGAATACCTTGATCTAAGTGCCACAAATCTTAGTGTTGTTGCCAATGATTGGTTGGAAGTTGTGAGTCATCTCCCAAATTTAAAAACCTTGAGCTTATGGTTGTGTGATCTCCCTCCACTGAGTCAATCATCACTTCCCCGTTTCAATTATTCAAAATCTTTTGCTCCTCTTGAAACTCTCGATCTCCATCATAATCAATTTGTCCACATTCCAAAATCTTTTGGGGATATATGTACATTGCGTGAATTGTATTTGTCCTCAAACAATTTCAATGGACAACTCATTGAGCTTATGAATAACTTGTCTGGATGTGCAAAAAACTCATTAGAGGTTTTGGATTTGTCAGAAAATCACATTACAGGATCGTTGCCTAATTTTTCCATATTTCCCTCCTTGAAAAACTTAAATCTTTCAAAGAACGAATTAAATGGGACTTTGCCCAAAAGCATTGGAAACCTATATAACCTCAAGCTTTTGAGTATTTCTTCCAACAATTTGCAAGGAGTGATCTCTGATTCATTTTTCTCAAATTTCTCCAAATTACGGTCTTTAGACTTATCCAGTACTTCTCTTTCTTTGAAATTCAGCTTGGATTGGGTTCCTCCTTTCCAATTAGACAGAATATATTTGACATCTTGTAATTTAGGGCCTACCTTTCCAAATTGGATTCAAACGCAAGGAAAGTTTCCTTCCTTGAAATCTCTGATGCGAACATTTCTGATACCATTCCAGCAGAGTGGTTGGAAGACCTGCCTTCTACATTAATGGATTTAAATATTTCTAGCAACCAAATACATGGACAATTGCCAAATGTATTAACAAAGGGATTGAACGGCCTTGCAATTGATTTGAGTTCTAATCGTATAGATGGTACACTACCACTTTTTCCAACAAATCTCACGTTCTTAAATCTCTCTAAAAATCGGTTCTCAGGATCAATTTCATCTCTTTGTAAAATCAATGCTCAGTTGTTGGCTTTCCTAGACCTATCCGATAATATATTATCTGGACGACTTCCTAATTGTTTTATGCATTGGCGAAAGCTAATCGTTTTGAATTTGGCTGGTAACAATTCTCCGGAGAAGTTCCAACCTCTTTGGGTTCGTTGTCTGGGCTCAAAACGTTGAATCTAAATAATAATAATTTCTCTGGAGAATTACCTTCATCCCTGGAAATTGTAGTTCCTTGATAGTTATGGATCTGGGAAGGAATAGATTCTCTGGAAAAGTACCAGCATGGATTGGGGAAGGCCTACCAAGGTTGTTTAGTCTATCCCTACATTCCAATAAGTTCGCTGGAAGCATACCATTGCATTTGTGTTGGTTGAAAGATTTACAAATCTTTGACCTCTCTTTAAATGACATATCCGGAACTATACCACAATGCCTCAATAATTTTACTGGCATGACTCGGGGAGGGACCTCTTCTGTTGGCATCATTAAACATTTTATTCCTTACTCATATTATAATGGTATCACTTATGGGAAAGAATATGTGGATAGTGCGATGGTTATAATCAAAGGTTCAGAGCATACGTACTCTAAACTTCTTCAATTAATAAAGATCATCGACCTTTCTAGAAAAAAATTGACAGGGAAACTTCCTAGTGAGATCTTGAGCCTCTCGGGTTTGCTTGCACTGAATATATCAAGAAACAACTTAATTGGAGAAATCCCTCAAATGATTGGTCAGTTGGGGTCATTAGAATCACTTGATTTGTCATGGAATAAGATTTCAGGCGAAATCCCATTTAGCATGTCAAACTTGACATTTTTGTTGTTCCTGAACCTGTCCTACAATAATTTGTCTGGGAAGATTCCTTTAAGCCCTCAACTCCAATCTTGCGATGCATTTGCTTTTGTGGGAAACCCAGCACTTTGTGGGCCTCCACTTACACAACTCTGTCCAGGTGAAGAAACACCAAACCAAAGCAAACCAATGGAAGATGGTATTAAAGATAATGAAGAGGATGAAGATGAATTCAGAACATGATTTTATATCGGAATAGGATACGGATCTCCTATAGGGTTTTGGGGTGTTTGTGGTTCTTTGGTATTTGAGCGTTCTTGGAGACAAGCCTATTTCTTGTTATTGGACAAAATGAAGGATTGGCTCCATGTAACAATGATAGTGAACGTGTCAAGATTGCGGAGAAAGTTTCAGACGCAGGGATGACCACTTTCTGTTTAGCAAGGTAAGGTGTAAGATGTATATTACTCTTTTATATATCCTCTGGACAACAATTTGTCCTGTTCACATATATATATATATATATATATATATATATATACACTGAAACAAACATAGCGGCTAACATGGTTTATAAGATAAGTTAATTCTAAAAAAAAAAAAATTGGCTTATGAGATTAGTTCTGTATTTTTCATTAAAAATCATTTATCTGTTTCAATTTTAGTGTTTTGTTTCCACTTTATCTCATAATTTCTTGATTTTGCCGCACATGCCAAAAAATACTACTGTTGATTTTCATATTTCAAATTGCATTTCAGGGATGGTTGCATAGCGGTGCTGAAAGCGAAACGCTTAATCCGCGTGGTAAATTTTTCACTTTGCATGAAGTACTTCTACTTCTATTTGGTGAATATAGACTGATGGTTTTCTTTTCTTTTCTTTTATCTTGGTACTAATATCAGAAGTACGTTGCTGCTACTGGGTGCTCACGTCAAAATAAGTGTCACAACTTAACATCTGTGTGGGAATAGGTCTATATGCTTTGTTTTATCTCTCTCTCTGCACCGTTATTATGAGCTACGTCTTTTCAATTAAGGAAATTAATTTACAAAGAGATTATGTGTAATTTAAACCCAGCTAATGTTTAAGCGTTCCCATCCTGGACTATTTGTACTGCTACCTTTGTAATTTCATAATATATTAATATTCATGGATGAATATTAGCCGTGCGGGTCCTTTCTTTTTGAGGCATTTAAACGTTCGTTGGTGGGCATGTGACATAGTTTCCAACATCATCTAGAGTCTGTAGAACTGCTCTTTTTTAACGAGTGATCAAAGTTAAGATGGGTATTAGCAACTCAGGATTGATGCATTTAAGTGTCATTAAGTTATATTATATTATATTATAATATAATATTATATTGTATTATATGTTCATACTTAGTTTATTTTCTTGTGGAATAAATCCAAGTTTGATGATGAATTACTTGATTAACTTATCATTTACTTTTAAAAATTAGATTGACCAACCTTGCTTTGTTAAAAATTATATATAATTTTTAATATGAAATAGACTATTATATTGCCAATAAATTATGAGGGAAAAATATCATTTGATACACTATGATCTTATTTACAAACTTAAATAATCTAATCTCAAGTTTATATACAAATATTCTAATAATATATACATATAAACAAATAATATTATATGCTCTAAATCGCAAATTACCCCATCTAAATTTAATGTCAAACCTAGGCAAAAAGGTGTATGTTTCTCCATTCAAGAGAAATCATAAAGAGGGTATAATAGCTAAAGTGGCTACGTTTAGACAAAGGTAAGAGACCTACGGTAGAAGCTCCTAAGCTGAACCCTTGTCCAACCCATTTGTAACCGTTGTGATATTGTTGGTCACATCAAACCAAATTTTTCTTTACTTAGGCAAAAACCAAAACCTAGTGACTAGATTCATATAAGAAGCCTAATGATTTAAAGCTTGTTCCTATATGCCACCATTGTGGTGTTGCTAGACACACTTATCCAAATTGTCTTAAATTAAAATCTAAAAAATTTCCTTGGGAGTTTTTGAAAAAAAAAAAAAAAAAAAACTAAGATTTTGACTTGTGAAACAAAATTTCAAAAAAAATTTCACTCTCAATTGAATTTTGATTTCTCCCAGTGGAAAAGTTTTCTGGGACTGATATTCGTAAAGATATTTTCAAAATTTGTATCTCTCAAATAGAAAAATAAGCTGGGATGGAAAATTTTAAAATTTGTAGAGAATAGCGTCACGGTCACCTGATATAAGTAAGCTAGGACTTCTGTCACTTTCGTGAGGAATAGTAATGGTTTTAATTACTTGGATTTGACTAACTGTGTCAAGTTGGTTCATCCATTGCAGCAGTGAGCAGTCTGATTGTGAGAATCAATTATAAAAATTAAAGTCTAATTTTTAGCTTACCTTAATGTTTGACGTTCATAAATCATGATTGGCTGGTCTCAGTTGGCCAAGTACCTGAGCCCACTCAAAGGAGAAGGTTTACTGTGTTTCCGGGGGCTCACCCTCATGTGAGGGAGCGGAAGCATGCAACGGAAACATGGTAAAATTACTCCACTCAAAGCCAATATTAAAAGATCCTATTGAAGTACATGGATATATATAGACGAAGGTATACCTAAACATTTATTATGAAAGACAGTTTTGAAAAATACTGTTCATATATTATTTTTATTTTAAAAAAAAAAAAAAACTAAATTAGAGTAAGAAACATATACATTTTGAGATATTAAAAATTTGTTTAGTAGTTGCACTACACATTTGTAGCCTTCTAAATGTAATATTAATTTTTTTTTTAAATCATAAAACCAAAAATAAATGCAAAAGAGTAACAGTACCATAAAAATCAACTAATTTGTGTTGTGTTCATAGATTGCATACCATGAAATAAATGTATGTCCAACGCTCTCACCATCTTTAACTCTTTAATAGTGCGACATTAAGATATAGTGTGGGCAAATGCTTATGCATGTGTCTTATAGATGATTTAAAATCATGGTAAAATATGGCTCTACATTGTACACCAAATATTCTCTCTACTTATATACCCAAAACAAAAACAATCCAACCAAATTACCTAAACTTAAAAACACAGCTATAGACCTCCTCTATATTGCAACACTCTAAGGCACTGCTATAGGTCAAGTTTTGTAGTGGCGTTTTTCAAAAACACTGTCATAGGTCGCCTATGGAGGTGTTTTTTGAAAACGCCACCACAAAAACAATGGCTTAGGCCTGTTTTTTAGTAGTGTAACTTACAGTGGGTTTCAAGTAGCTTAATTAGTAAAATCACTGATGGTTGAATAAAATATCTGGGTTCAGTTTCTACCTATATCAAAAATCAATTGATGTCTTGGTTTGATGATAAAGAATGCTTAAAAGTAGACATCATAGGCCAAAACTCTATATATTAAAAAAAAAATCGTAACTTCGACACACTGATCTCAATTTGGCCAATCTTAACGGGCCATTTCCACAACTTGGAAACCTTTTACACTTGCAGTACCTTGATCTTGGTGGGAATGATTTGATATTGGTCATTGACTCATTGGCTATAACTAAGTTTGTAACCAAACATTGCTCAAAATAAATTTCACATGACAAATATTTTTTTATCTCATTTTTTGACAAAATTTGGCAACAAACTAGTTTGTTGCTAATAACTACACTTCCACTCAATTTATATAAATATATATATATATATATTTTATTGAATGGAAATTTTGATAAATTTCTTAATTTGATTACATTTTCTTCCTATATCCTCCACACTCGCAAAAATTTTAGAAAATCAAAGACAAAAAGATATGCATTAATCAAATATTTAAATTTCAATTTTTTGTTAATATAAAATTATGCATAAAAAATAAGTGTATGGATCGAATAATATAACTAACATTTAATTGACACAAAATTTGATATGCATGTTAAGAACATAAAAAATGTATAATTCAACAGTTCAAAATTTTCAAAACATATATCCATATTAAATTTTTTAGTGAGAATTGTAGTCATTGACTACAAACTTTGTCCCTCATTTTCAATGTTACAGTCAAACACAAGAAAACAAACAAACTTTAAGAAAATAAGTCTTTTTAAAAAAAAAAAAATTCGCTCAACAAAACGCGTAATGCTTGTTTCTAACATCATTCGTATTTCGTAGTCTGAAGAATATGTCTATACTCTATATAGCAATTGACCATTCAGCGCAACTTGTTCATGTTACAACTTCCCACTAGTGATGTAAACAAGTGGTCAAGTTGATCGTAGAATTGATTTATTTAATTTTATTTTGTACAAGATGAGTTAAGTTTTAGCTCGTTCAAATTTGATATATATATATATATATAGAGAGAGAGAGAGAGAGAGAGAGAGATAATTTTAGTTTTAGCTTGTTAAAATTTGATATATAAATTTGATTTTTTTTTTGGTAAAACAAGTTTGAAATTGTTCACAAATTATTTGATTAACTTATCATTTTCTTATATGCAGTATATAACAAAAGCCATGGACTATTTTTTATTTTAGTTTTTATCCCTTTACAAACATATGTTAGTATTAATAACTAAATTATAGTTGCAATTGTGTTATTTGCGTTAATTGGATATGTATGAGGATTTTGGTTTATGGACTTATAAAATTATATTTACCAAATCATGTATATCTATCAAAAATAAATATATTTTTACTAAAAAAATAGACTTTTTGTACGGTCAATATCATATAATGATAATTTAATACCTTATTACAAACCGATGCAATTCAATCTCAAATTTGTAGAAATATAGTTTTACAACATAAATATATAAACATACAATATTATAAATTACAAATTATACCCTCTAACTGTTAATATTATTTTCATTTGCATCCCAAAAGTTTCAATTTTTTCTATTTGCTTAAATGTGTTTTAAAGATATATAGTCCTTCTGTCCACCTTCCAACGATATCATTAAACCTAAGAAGCAATGTAGTTTTTCTTTGATTTAAAATCTAAATTGAATCTATGTTTAGCTTCCACTTTAATCATATACTTCAAAAAATTTTCCTAAAAAAAAAAAAAAATTCAAACAAGAATTATTTATTAGTATTATAATTATTAGAAATTAGCAAAGAAAAGAAAGAAAAATATAAGAAAGACTAACTATTTATGGAAGAAGAGAAAGATAACTAACTTATATTTCTAAGCAATTTTTGCAGTTCTGAAATATAGAAAAATATATTTCAAATATAGAAAAAATAATTTAACAGAAGTCTATCTATTACATATTTCAAATATATTAATATAAGGTTGAATTTATTCAATCATTAGTTGGCTTTATTCTGTGTCAAATTTGCTTGTAATTCAACATTTAGAAACTCTGTATTTAGGTGGGAATCATGTAAGGGTAGTGTGTGAGAGAGTATGAAGAAAAGTTCAAGAGTGTGAACTCAAGAAGAGCCTCACGATTGGATCTCGCGACTGGCTCGTGACTAATGAGTCGCCAGAAGTGGCACACATGTGAAGCATGCTGGGGAGCTGAAGGGTCACGCCAGCTGTTGCACTACAGGACAAAACTTCTAATCTAGCCAGGCAGTTAGCTCACGACTCAAACTTGCAACTCATTCCAGTCGCGAGCTCGAGTCACTAGAACACCCTATTTGGTTGTAACTGACTCTTTGCATTCCATACACACCCTACTATAAATATCCTTATACCCACGAAATGTAGAGAGCTTTCAGAGAGAATTTTGAGAGAAAAATTCTAGAGAAAAACAAGATTGACTCATCCACAATTTTCATCTTTTGATTCTCCAAATTCCTCTACTTTCACCATCTCCATTGATACATCCTTGAAAGGTACATTAGGCCAAATCCTTATCTCATCATACCCATATCTGTGAGGAGGTTCTTTGGTGCTTGGGAAGCAGTTCAAAAGAGACCAATTCATTTTGGTTGATGCAATGGACGATTGCGGGATCCGGTAAGTTAGAGAAGACAAGGTTCGGCGTAACCCTGTTGGAGCAAGAAACTTGGAGGGTTTAGGTGCACTCGATAGATTAGGCTTGGAGGGTCTTCTACTTTTCATGTATCCAACTTTATTCTCTAGTGGATTATTGATCGTTTGGAGGGCAGCGGAGAGGTTCTTCGTCGAGAACTTCGGTTTCCTCTTTGATAACACATCATTGTGTTGTCTTTGTGTTTGCATCTCTCTTCCCTTAATCTTTGCCTTTTAATTACTGTTGTGGTTGTGATTAATTTCGGTTTAGATTGTTTTACTAATTCTGTTTTAGCTTATTTTCATATTCCGCACATACATTGTTTGATTATAAGCTTGTATTGGTAATTTGTAAATTGGGGATCTAAACGTTCATAGGTGTTTTACACACTATTTGAACATTCAATTGGTATCAGAGCGGGTGCACTTGCTATAGTTTAATTACCTAAGTGCGATCCTTGACCCCGTTTGAGATGGATCGATCTCAATCTCTAAATGCTCTACCATATTTTGATGGTAGCAACTATGCCTTTTGGAAAGTCCGAATGAGGGCAATCTTGTGTTCAATTGATGAAAGTGTTTAGGATGCGGTAAATGTAGGATGGACTAGGCCAAAGGCTACCAAATCCACATGGGATAAGGCAGCCCTCGTGGCAACTAATGCAAATAGAAAGGCACTAAATGCTATTTTTTGTTGTGTATCTCCGGATGAGTTTCATAGGATTTCTCACGTAACAATTGTCAAGGAGGTGTGGCAAATATTGGAGACCACCTATGAAGGCACGAAGAAGGTGAAGGACACTAAGTTGCAGATGCTAACCACTCAATTTGAGGAGCTGAAAATGAGTGAAGACGAGTCATTCGACTCATTCTATGGCAAGCTGAATGAGGTGGTTATTAGCAAGTTCAACTTGGGTGAGAAGACAAAGGACTTAAAGATAGTGAGGAAGATCCTTCGATCAATGCCGGAAAGCTTTTGTGCAAAGGTTACTACAATTGAAGAGAGCAAGGACCTTGATGATATCAGAGTTCAAGAACTAATTGGCTCACTTCAAACATATGAGCTGTCTCTACCTTCACAAAGGAAGAGTAAATCCCTTGCTCTAAAAACGATCAATGAGAGGGTGGAAGCTCACAACTCATCGAATGAGGATGAGGTCGATAAAGATGTGGCATATCTTGTGAAGAATTTCTGAAAGTTCTTAAAGTTCAAGAAGAATGGAAAGTTTGTTGAGAAGGGAAAATTCCCAAATTTTGGAAAGGAGAAAAAGGATTTCAAGAGGAAAGATGGGAAGGCCTCTCAATCCTTTCAAGGAATCACGTGTTTCGAATGCAACGGACATGGACATCTCAAGAAAGAGTGTCCCAATTATTTGAGAGTGAAGGGCAAAGTGTATGCCACTACTCTTAGTGACATCGACTCCTCTAATTCAAATTCAGATGAAAGCTGTGATGGAGAGGGAAACTTCTCTACATTCATGACCATTGCTCCTGTGGAATCTTCGGATGATTTGAGTGCGCTAATGGAAGAGCTTGGTAAGCACACTGAATTGGAGTCAATAGGGATAATAGAGGAATCTGATGATGAAGGAACAGTGGGACTGCAAGAGACCTACAATTCCCTCCTTGAGAAGAACCGTGAATATGCAAAAGTGGCTAAGGCAGCCATTAAAAAGTTTAAGAGAGCAGAACAAGATTATAGAAGTCTTTTAGCGTGATACAAGGAGACCAAATGTGAAATGGAGACACTGAACGAAGAGTTAACCGAAGCTTATTCAAAGATCAAATTCCTTGAGCTTGAAGTGATTCAAGCGAATGCTAAAGTAGAGCGGGTTTCCTCCAAGAAGCTTGATGATGTACTTGCTCATCAAAAACCATTCTCCTACAAAAGCGGATTGGGATAAACCGGAGAGAGTAGTTCGGCTGCCAATATATCCAAGGAAATGAAGTTTGTGAAAGCTAAGGAACCAATGGTGGAAATCACTACTGTTGAGAAAGTGAAGGCGAAGAAGAAGCAGAATGTGACTGACCAACGGTTTTTGACTAAACCTCCTAACCAATCAGTGGTCAAACCTAAGGCTCAAGGGAAATCACTCCCAAAGTCACAAAGAGGTCCGAGAACTCAACATTTCTGCCATCACTGTGAAATTCAAGGACACACCAGACCAAATTGTCATAAACTTTGGGCATTAAAGAATGGTAACCATCAAAGGCCAAGTGGACAAAGAAAGGATAAAGGGAACCCCAAGCAATTGAAGGGGGAGAAGTTGTGTCTAACATTGGAGATGTAATGAAAATGATTGATGCATTCACCACATGCTTGACAAGCTTCAACAAAAGGTTTGAAAGCCAAAACAATAGTACCCAATCCTTTAGGGATATCACCCTAAACGCACGTGCCGTGTGGGTGAAGAGGGGTAATCATGCATAAGCATTACAACATATCCATGCATTAATACTTTCTATGTTTTGTGACTTTGATTGGTTGTGTGATTTGTGCTATCTCTCCAGCAAGTTTTAAAAATTTTTGCTTGTTTGTTTGCTTTTTGCTTTAAATGTTTTTACATTTTTTTTTTCAATCTTTACTTTTGTGTCAAAAATCCAAAAACACATAAAAAGTAGAAAATCCAAAAAGTTTGATCAACATTATTGTGTATTGTCACAAGCATGTTTTACCTTGTACCTTTGTACTAATGGCTTTGTGTATTTACGAGCGTAGCTTGTTCATCAATCTCAAAATGAGATGTATTGATTCAAAAAGATCAAATGCTATGATGTGAATGAAGCCAAATGAAAAGCTTCAAAATTATGTTTTCAAGTTTATGTGGGAGGTCATAGATGCATACTTCTATAATTGAGATTGATCACTTTTCCTCGTACTAATTGTGTATGTCTTGATTGAATTGATCATTGAAACTTCACATTAGACTAAGGACTATCTCGGTTTTGGTACCCACACACATCACACAAGTCTATGTTCAATGAATGCCATATTCATTTGTGTGATTGTACTTGTTTAAGTATGTTGCACATGCTCAATTATATGTTGATCAAATATAAAAATATTTTTGAGTGTTTTAGTTGTTTTTGGAAAGTGTTTTTGTTTTGAAAAATGTCAAAAATTTCAAAAACTGTGCAACCCTATTCTGGCGACTTGCCTCGCGGGTCAAGCTAGTCGCATGCCCTAGTTGCGAGCTTACTCAATAGCTCCTGGCAACTCTCTAGCGAGTCAAGACCCCAGTCACGAAAAAGACTTAGAAAATTTTCAAAAATCTGGGTTTTTAGAATTTTTGCAACTCAGTTCAGCGACTTATTCGCAAATGGAAGCTCCAGTCGCGAGTTTTACTCAGAATGTTTGGCGACTCCCTTCGCGACTCACTCACGAGTGGAACTTCTAGTCTCGAAAAACACTTAGACAATTTTTTAAAATTTTGTTTCATGGGGTTTCTGGCGACTTGCTTTGGCAACTTGGTCGCGACTCAAGTCAGTTGCAAAAAATGCATGTATTGCACTTTAAAGGCCTTTTTCAAGACAGTTTTTAAAACTTTTCAGTTTTCCCTCGCCCATTGTGACTGTTCATTGTCTTGTCCGTTCATCTCTCTCACAAACTCACCGTGTTCTCTCCAAAAATCCACCATTTTCATCATCATCTCTTACTTCAAACTTTAAAAAAAGGTATGAGTTTTCTATTTTTCTCAAAGTATTTCATGTCTATAGCCTTTGATTTCTTGAGTTTTGAGTTTTTGTTGAGATTTGAAAAATGTGATGTTCAAATATGGGTTAGGTTTATTTTTGTCGAGTTTGTTATATAGGTTTTGTTGATATTGATAATATGATGCTTATTTATGCTTACTTCTCACTCTTGAGTTGTATATTTTGCTAGTGTTGTGTTGTGCATATTATACCCATGGTAAAATGTCTCAGAGGCATTTTCTTGTGTTCTTGAAGATTTCATGGATTACAATGGTTGTAAGAAGTTCATGGTTTTCAATGATTGAAAATTGCATCTCTAGTTCTATGCTTTGATACATGCCCTAGCCTTTACATGATGATATTTGCTCACACACACACAATGTGATTTGATTGTGGCCTTAATGATAAAACTTTGTTAAGCATTGATGCCATGTGTTTTTCTCATGTTAAGTTGTTGCTGAAATGTGTTGTAGATCAAATCAATGATCTGATTCTAAGTCCATTTTATTGCTACTAACTTGTTACTAATTTTTGGTGTTACCATATGTTGTGCTCTGTTTTGTGGTTTTTGCTGCTATGTATTTACAAATGACTCCAAAGAAGAAGACTATTGCACAAAAGGTTGACAAAAGGAAGAAAATGGATAATACCTGGTTCAGGTCTACCAAACATTTTTAGAAATACAATCAATTTTATAAGAAGGCTCCTATCATCCAAGAGAGATTTGTGGATTTGGTTGATTTGAAAGACTACTTCATTCATGATTGTTTTCAGGACAGAGGTTGGGACAAGCTTCTTGGTGATCTGCGTGGGGTATGTGAACCATTGATCAGAGAATTCTATGCCAATGCAGTCTTAAGAGAGGATGAAATCAACTGTTGGATAAGAGGTCATGAATTCAACATTAACTTGGAGGACATTGATGAAGTCCTTGGTTTTGAGGAGTTGGACCATGATTTCACAAACTACAAGGACAGAATGCTCTCCATAGAAACTTTTCAATCTTACATTGGTGGAGTTAGAGAAGGAAGCTGCCTAAACACTACTGCTTTTCCACCTAATCTGAGATGCCTTACTGTGATCATGATGTTCAACCTGTACCCGGTGAAGAAGATGACCACCATTAATAATGCTAGAGCCATATTCCTCATGGAACTCCGGGAGAACACTTATATTGATATTAGTGCTCATATCTTCTGCATTATTGCTGATGAAACAAGAACCACTTCAAGAGCAAAGCTGATTTTTCCTAGTCTACTCATGAGGCTTTTTCGAGCAAAGGGTGTGGAAATTCCTTAAGACATCAGTCTCATGCCTACTCCTTCAGCTATCAATGCTCTAACCATTACACAGATCATTGTTCATCTTCCAAGTGATGAAGAGGTGGGTGATCAAGCACAAGGAGAACCTATGGACACTGAAACAAAAGCTGAAGGACAACCCTCAAGTTCAAGAAGCTGTGGCAAAAGGAGCCGAACTTCATCATCCTCTACGGTACTTCCAGATGCATTTCAGATCATCCTTGAAAGGATTGACGGGCTTTGAGACGTCCAAAATGAGCAATCTGACAAGCTAGCTGCTATCCAAGAGCAGATGAATCTTCTTTCAGCAAAGTTTGACAGCTTCACTACCCAGCAGTAGCCTTTTGGCCATTCCGATCAAAAAGGGGGAGAAGTAGCTCTTGAGGGGGAGCACTATTTTGAGGGAGAGAAAAACCTTGAGCATTTTACTTTATGTTGTCTATGGTTTTTGCTGTTATGTTTGGATAATTTTAATATAGGTTTGCACAGCACTTTGTTAAATACTTTGGTTTAATTATTTCAGTTGATATTCAGTATTTTGATTTGTACCCATACTTTGTAGCTTAATATTTGTTGTTAATGTTATGCATTTCTTTAAGTACATCACTCTTGCCTTGTTGGATTTTATATCCTTGATGCAATTTCCTTGTGTTGTTGTATCAGTTGAGTGTTGGACATGCAAATGATACTTTGCATTGAGTTTATTAGCTTGCATGTAGGAATGTTCATTCCTTGTGTGAATGATCATTGTGGTCACTATTTATAGTGATTGTTCATTTTTGGTCAAGCCATGCTTTATTGCTTCATTCCTTTTTGCTTGATCGCATTGTGCTTACTCCATATGCATTTCAAGCTTTCTGTTTACAATGATCGTATTGTGTTGTTGTTTTTAGGAGATACTTGTTAGTAAGGTTCAAGAGCTTCATAGATTCTAAAGTTAGGTGTGAGTGAGTTTTGTTCAATTTTTCCCAACTCACATGTTAAGTCTAGAGTTTGTTTTAGGGTTTTGTCACAGAATAGCCAAAGGAAGAGATTGTAAGGTTGAATTTATTCAATCATTAGTTGGCTTTATTCCGTGCCAAATTTTTTTGTAATTCAACATTTAGAAACCTTGTATTTAGGTGGGAATTATGTAAAGGTAGTGAGTGAGAGAATGTGAAGAAAAGCTCAAGATTGTGCACTCAAGAAGAGCCTCACGACTGGATCTCATGATTGGCGAGTCGGCAGAAGTGGCACACGTCTGAAGCATGCAAAGGAGCTGAAGGGTCACGCCAGCTGTTGCACTACAGGACAAAACTTCTAGTCTGGCCAGACAGTTAGCTCGCAACTTAAACTCGCGACTTGTAACTGACTCTTCACATTCCAGACACACCCTACTATAAATACCCTTATACCCACGAAATGTAGAGAGCTTCCAGAGAGAATTTTGAGAGAAAAACTCTAGAGAAAAACAAGATTGACTCATCCACAATCTTCATCTTTTGATTCTTCAAATTCTTCTACTCTCACCATCTCCATTGATACATCCTTGAGAGGTACATTAGCCAAATCCTTATCTCACCATACCCATATCTGTGAGGAGGTTATTTGGTGCTTAGGAAGCAATTCAGAAGAGACCAATTCATTTTGGTTGATGCAATGGGAGATTACGGGATCCGGTAAGCTAGAGAAGACAAGGTTCGGCGTAACCCTGTTGGAGCGATCCGGTAAGCTAGAGAAGACAAGGTTCGGCGTAACCCTGTTGGAGCAAGAAGCTTGGAAGGCTTAGGTGCACTAGGTAGATAAGGCTTGGAGGGTCTTCTATTATTCATATATTCCAACTTTATTCTCTGGTGGATTATTGACCGCTTGGAGGACGACAGAGAGGTTTTTTGCCGAGGACTTCAGTTTCCTCTTCGATAATACATCGCTATATTGTCTTTGTGTTTGTATATCTCTTCCCTTAATCTTTGCCTTTTAATTACTGCTAGGGTTGTGATTAATTTTGGTTTAGATTGTTTTACCAATTCTGTTTTAGCTTATTTTCATATTCCGCACATATATTGTTTGATTATAAACTTGTGTTAGTAATTTGTAAATTGAGAGTCTAAACGTTCATAGGTGTTTTACACATTATTTGAACATTCAATTAATTACTTATTCTAGTTTGAGAACACCCAATGGTTAATTGGGTTTGCCAGTTGCATTGGGTTAAGGATTGAATAATTGAATGACGAAGTAGAAAATATTAAGAAAAATAGTAGAACAAAATACTTATGACTGCTTGATCGATGTAACATGTTTCCATTTCACAGTTGAACTTGAGTCTCGTATGCCTCTTGCAAAGGCAATTATGGTGAAAGTCTTCCACTCATTATTGATGTTGTTGAGTTGTCTCACACCGTATGCAGTATTTGAGATTCAAGAATTAGGATTAAAAATTTAAACCTGCAATTTAGTATCACAAAATTGACCTTTCCGCTATATCAAATCATTTTAGTACAAAACCGATATGCAAATTTTTTTTTGAAAATGATACAAGATGCATGTACATTGTTCCTTACTTTTTACAAGAGATAGATTCATTGCGTGTCCAATGTCTGCCATCAAGACTAGATGATAAACTTCCGGGGAGAAGTTGACAATGTTATATAAGAGTCCAAAATGTGTCGGGACATTAGGCCAGGTCAAAGTCATTAGTGGCCAGTGTTTTTATTAATTATTGCAATCAGATCCATTGTTTCTTAGAAACATTAGTCTAGCTGTGTGCATTTTATTCATTAGTGGCCAGTGTTTTTATTAATTATTGCAATCAGATCCATTGTTTCTTAGAAACATTGTTATTAATACCATTATGTTCCGGCCGGAACGGCCAGAAAATTTTGTACCAGTCCTTAAACTGGTACAAATCACCCTCTTGTTCCACCTCAGACCAAATTTCGGTTCGTTCTGGCCCATTTCGGCCAGTAGACATATTTCGGCCAGTACTGAATCTACTGATAAATGCAGAAAAATTTTACCTTTACAAGTTTAATTAATAGCTATTACCTGAATAAAGCCACCCATCGCAGTTCATCTCACTTCATTAGTAGCCTCAACAACTTGGCCTTCTTCAGTTCTTTTCTTCTGCACTTCGTCCTCTCCGTTTTCTTCTTTTGTTTGTACATTTTCTTAGTTGTCCACCCATTTGCTTACTTAGTTACCCTCCACTTTTTTTCATTGAGCTTTATATTTTGGCATTTCTGTTCCAATTTTTTAGTTTTGTGAGCCACTCCACGTGACTAGCATTATAATAATACGATTCTAAAGGAGAGTTAATAGGTTGCAGGCTTTGTGTCTTTTCCATCTTCTGTGATTTTTTTTTCTTTTCTAGTCTAGTAAATATTATTGTTATTATATTTTAAAAAACTTGTTAGTTATTATAATAATAATAATTTATATTAAATATGGGCTTATAACTTTAAGATTCATGGTAATTTTTATAGGTTTGACAAAAAATATATATCAAAATGGTAAATATATATATTATGATAGTACTTCCGAAATAGTACACTGGTGTTGACCAATATTGATCGGTACTGAAATATTCCGTTCCAATGGACAAACAGAAATGGGATCCGAAACGATATTCATAACCATGCTTAGAAACAGTTGTCTAGGTCAAAGTCATTAGTACATTAGACCAGGCCAAAGTCATTAGTTGCCCGTGTTTTTATTAATTATTGCAATCAGATCCATTGTTTCTTAGAAACATTAGTCTAGGTCAAAGTCATTAGTGGCGTGTGTGCATTTTAAGTTGAGTAATGTTATATCCACAACATTTTCATAACCATTTCAGAATTTAGGTGTCAACTTGTTCTATTAGTTATAATCTAAACTCATCGTTGAAATTACTTTTTGTCCACTAGTAATAGTCATTAACAACTTTCCACTCAGAATTTGTTGTAAGAATAATATTGTAAATGAAGTATTTCTCTTTCAAGTTTGCAAATTGATAGTGTGTATAGTAAATGTCTCACAGCTCCTTTAACAAAAACACAAGAATGCCTCGTACATTGCAATTTGCAAGTACAATGTAAACATATAAAGTTACAAATAAATATATCTTCTTAATTATGAAGTATAAAACTACATAAAAAAATTTCATTCTTTTTATTTTTAATAATAAAGGTATAATAGTAATTACACTTTATCCTTCTACCTTTCCATTCTTTCTAGTCTCTACTAAACACACATGATTAAAAACACACATATTTTCTAGCCTCTCACTTTTCTTTCTTAACATTTTATATCCTCCTACATTTTCATACTCCCAACCAACCATGGGACATTGTTTTATGTGAAATGCAACTCTAAATATGGTCATCACAAGTTATTACATGAGCATTTCACTATTTATTTTAAAGGATATTTAATAGTCTACTCATAAAAAAATAACCTAAAGGTTAAGTGGTACAATAATGGAGAGATTTGAATCGTGGCTATTTCTTTGAAAATACTATTAGGTGTCAATTGACTCAATTGAGTTAAACGACTCTTGGCTCACCCAAAATTTTAAGGGTGTTTCAATTTTATTTTTATTTATAAAAAAATGGGGGTACAAATAATTTCAAAACATGTTGTCTAATAATTTGTGGAGTGCATGGGTTGGTTGGAGGATTTTTTTCAACACAACCCGACCTTTTCGAATGGAAAAAAAATCCCAACTCAACCTAATCTATCACATGTGTAGAACTTAACCCGATCCAATCCACAATTGTCTAGTTGGGTTGGGTTAATTTAATTGCGTTTATTTGTTTCATGTCTTATACAAATTTGAACTTTCATAAACTATTCAAGCACCTTTTTTTTTTCAATAAATTATTATAATTCACATAATATGCTTAAATTATATTCCAAATTCATCAAAATTAATCCTCAAGATACAAAAGTTAATCAAACTAAAAAAAAAAATTAAAATAAGGATAATAATATAAATAAACTAATATATATATATAGTGGGTCGGATTGGGTTGCATTGGTTGGGAAAACTAATAATCTCAATCCAACCCAACCGAAGACTCAAATTAGAATTACAACCCAACCAATGAAAGCCAATCCAATTAGTTGGGTTTGTTGAGTTGATGGGTTGAATGAGAACCACTATATGGAGGATTTGGTAATGGAGAAGGAAAATATACGCCTTGAGAAAGTGGCCATTGGAATTCCATTTTCTCCATCATCAGTCAATTAATATGTCTTTTAGTTAAATCAAAGTAGATCTATCTAGCATCTACTAGGAGTAAGACCAAGACATATAATGTCATTCTGAAAAGAATTTTCAAATCCAATAATTAAGTCATATATGGCAGTACCAAAATTTCATTGGCTTATATTGTTATAGAAAATGTAACTCCAGATTTATTTTTCTCTATCCCAATATGTAACTATTGAAAAGATTATTTATGTAGAATTTTAACCCCATAACTTTTTTTAATGAGCCATGTGATTTGAGCAAACAAGCGAACATCTCTATACATTCTGAGCAAGCCCAACCGTCCACCCTCCGTTTGATTTGGTGCATGCCTCCTCGCCAGCCTTCAATTTGGCAATCTTAACCAAGGCAGAGGTCTTTTCCACCATGTCGTACAAAATCAATCACCTTCGTCTTCTGTGTGTGAGAGTGGCGTGCATGATTTGGCCGTTGAGTGAAGGGTGAAGAGGGAGGATCGGTAGAGTGAGGAAAGTCAAGACACAGACAGGGGCTGAGTATTTTGGAGAATAGGGGAGGTCTAGAGGGTTGAAAAAATGAAGTGTCAAATAGAATTATTCTTTATCAATCCAAAGTCAAGCTGCATGTTTTTAAATTCAAATTGGAATAATGGGTCAATTTGACTTTGACACTTTTTTATTGGTAGAGATTTTGACACTTTTTTTTTCCCCCTTAAAGCACATTGTATGCAGTTATGGTTATAAATAGGTCATGCTGGGGGGTTTTAGAGCTCAAGAAATTAAAAAATCAAACTTGCAACACTGAATGTTTTAGTGGGTGCTTCCTCTCATCTTGATCCTAATTTTAATCGCTCTTCATTGGCGATGATAATGATCATGGGTGAAAGGTCCCTAATAATTCTCTATGCAATTTTAATGTTTTTACTACATTTGAAACCAGCCATTGGATTCACTTCAAGAGTTGAAGATGATAGCGTTATGTGCATAGAGAGGGAGAGACAAGCCCTCCTTGAGTTCAAAAAAGGCCTTGTTGATCACCATGGTAGGCTCTCTTCATGGGGGAGTGAAGATGAAAAGAAGAATTGCTGCAATTGGGAAGGAGTTCACTGCAGCAACCAAACAAGTCGTGTACTCGAGCTACATCTCAATGCTTATCAAATTGATGGATTCCAAAGATTGCTAGGTATGAATATTAGTCCTTCACTACTTGAGTTGCATCATTTGACTTTTCTAGATCTCAGTGGCAATGATTTTAATGAGAGCCCTATCCCAAAGTTCATTGGTTCTCTTAGTAACTTAAAATACCTTGATCTCTCTTGGACCAATCTCAGTGGTCCAGTTCCACATCAACTTGAAAACCTTTCCCACTAGCAATATCTCAATCTCGGTTGGAATGATTTGAAAATTATTGAAAATCTTGAATGGTTGTCTCGTCTATCTTCCATAGAATACCTTGACCTGAGTTCCACAAATCTTAGTAATGTTGCCAATGATTGGCTAGAAGTTGTAAGTCATCTCCCTAATTTAACATCCTTAAGAATGTTATGGTGTGATCCACCTCCAATGAGTTTTTCAGCTTTTTCCTGTTTCAATTATTAGAAATCTTTTGCTCCTCTTGAAATTCTGGATCTCTGTCACAATCAACTTGTCCACATTCCAAAATCTTTTGGGGATATATGTACATTACGTGAATTGTATTTGTCCTCAAATAATCTTAATGGACAACTCGTTGAGCTTATGAATAACTTGTCTGAATGTGCAAAAAACTCATTAGAGGTTTTAGATTTATCATTGAATCAAATTACAGGATCATTTCCTAATTTTGCAATATTCCCATCATTGAAAGATATAAATCTTTCACACAACAAATTAAATGATACTGTGCCCAAAAGCATTGGAAACCTATATAAAGTAGAGGTTTTGAGTGTTTCTTCAAACTTTTTGCATGGCGTGATCTCTGAATCTCTTTTCTCAAATCTCTCCAAATTACAATCTTTATTCCTATTTAATAATTCTCTTTCTTTGGAATTCAGCTTCGATTGGGTTCCCCCTTTCCAACTGGATGTAATGTATTTGACATCTTGTAATTTAGGGCCTAGATTTCCAAATTGGATTCGAACTCAAAGGAAACTTTCCTTCCCTGATATCTCTGATGCTAACATTTTGGATACCATCCTAGATGAGTGGTTAGAAGATTTGCCTCCTACGATAAGAGTTTTAAATCTTTCTAGCAACCAAATACATGGACGGTTACCAAATGTGTCAGCAAAGAGATTGAATGGTCTTGCAATTGATTTGAGTGCTAATCGTATAGAGGGTCCACTACCACTTTTTCCAACAAATCTCAAAATCCTGAAACTCTCAAAAAATCGGTTTTCAGGGTCAATTTCATCTCTTTGTAAAATCAATGGTCAGTTGTTGACTCTCCTAGACCTATCCCATAATATATTATCTGGACAACTCCCTAATTGTTTTATGCATTGGCATAAGCTAATCATTTTGGATTTGGCTGGCAACAATTTCATTGGGGAAGTTCCAAGTTCTTTGGGTTTGTTGTCTCAACTCCAAACATTGCGTCTAAATGATAATAATTTTTCTGGACACTTACCTTCATCCCTGAGAAACTGCAATTCCTTGACAATTATGGACCTAGGAAATAACAGATTTTCTGGAAAAGTACCAGCATGGATTGGGGAAGGCTTGCCAAGGCTGATTTTTCTATTACTAGGTTCCAATAAATTCTATGGAAGCATACCATTGCATTTGTGTTGGCTGAAAAATTTACAAATCTTGGACCTATGTTTAAATGACATATCCGGAACTATACCACAATGCATCAATAATTTCACTGCCATGGCTCAAAAAGGGAAATTTTCCATTGATACCATTTTAACTATTATACATGGTAATAATTTGGCCTATTTGCACAAATATGTTTATAGTGCTATGTTTGTGTTGAAAAGAAAGGAGTATGTGTATAGTAATAATCTTGGCCTGTTAAAGATCATTAACCTTTCAAGTAACAAATTGAGTGGGAAACTTCCAAGCAAAATCTCGGGCCTTTTGGAGTTTGTTGTGCTGAATGTATCGAGAAACAACTTAATTGGAGAGATTCCTCACATGATTGGTCAATTGAAGCAATTAGAATCACTTGATTTGTCAAGGAACCAGTTTTCAGGTGAAATCCCATTTAGCATGTCAGATCTAAACTTTTTAAGTGACCTAGACCTATCTTACAATAATTTGTCTGGAAAGATTCCTTCAAGCACTCAACTCCAAAGCTTGAATGCAAATGATTTTATTGGAAACACGGCACTTTGTGGGCCTCCGCTTAAACAAAAATGTCCAGGAGAAGAAACATCAAACCAAAGTAAAACAACTATTAAAGATAATGAAGAGAATGGAAATGAATTTCGAAAATGGTTTTATTTCGGAATGGAATTTGGGTTTTTGGAGTGTTAGTTGTTCTTTGTTGTTAAAGCGTTCTTGGAGACATGCCTATTTCTTATTATTGGACAACACAAAGGATTGGCTCTATGTAACAATGACGGTGAACATGACAAGATTGTGGAGGAACTTTCAGAGGCATGGATGATGATCAGGTCAGGTTAGCAGGGTAAGAGTGTAATACCTATATTACTAAATATTTAAAACCTTAAAACAAAATAAAAATACAACTAATTGTTTTTTTTTTTTAACCTTAAAACAAACATACAGCTAACATGGTTTATGAGATTAGTTTTGATTTTTCATTGATATTAACTACAACAAAATGTATTTTTAGTGACGAAAATTAGTGAGGAAATATTTTTCGTCACTAAAAATACAGCTTTAGTGACGAAATATGAATTTCGTCACTAATAATGAAAAAAAATATAACATTTAGTGACAAAAAATAAATTTCGTCACTATTGTGATCTGAAAAATAGGCACCAGTGGAGGGAAATTTTGGTGCGAGTTTAATTAATCTATAGTGACAAAATATTTCGTCACTAAAAGTTGAAATTTTTAGTGACGAAATATTTCGTCACTGTAGATATTACTATGGATAGTATTAGTGACGAAAATCTTTTCGTCACTATATGGAAGAATTAGTGACGAAAAATATTCGTCATTAAAAATAATAATAAGTTTGCACTTATATGTTTTTAGAGACGAAATTCATATTTCATCACTAAAAGTATGATTTAGAGACGAAATATGAATTTCGTCTCTAAAAATCTTAACAAGGCCCGGTCTTTAGTGACGAAACTGGAATTCGTCACTAAAGACACCTAATTTCAATAACCAAGCCCTCCCAAAAAAACCAAAGAGCCACAAAACAAACCGTCACTTTTTCGGTCAAAAAAAAAAAAAAAACCGCTCCTTTAGGCGACAACAACTCCAACCACCGTCGCCGTTGAGCTCAGCCATCGCCAATTAAACTCAACGGTGATGCTTCAGCTCGCGACGGTTGCAAATAAATCCTTTCACAGTCAAAATCATAATCAATGTTTAAATATACACCGATACCCACTCCAAATCGCCGATACCCACTCCAAATCGCGACCCTTCGCATTCCTTCAAACTGGCGATGATTCGACTTCCGGTGACCCTTCGCATTACTTACCATCGCCAAAACCAAACCTCACCGTCGCGACGGTTCGCTCGCTTCACCGTTGCCAAAACCCAGCTTCAGCTCGCGACGGTTGCAAATAAATCGTCGCCATCACCTTCCTTCAGACGCAATCGTGACGATTCATCTCCCAAACACTTCCGGCGACGCTTCAACTTTCAGCGACCCTTTGCATTCCTTACCGTCGCCAAAACCCAGCCTCACCATCGCGATGGTTCGCTTGCTTCACCGTCGCCTTCCTTCAAATGCAATCGCGACGCTTCCGGCGACGTTTCATCCTTCAGCAATACTTCATCCTTCGCGACGCTTCCGACGACGCTTCAGTTCGCGATGCTTCCCGTTTTTTTTTTTTTTTTTTTCCTTTTAAGTTAATTTTTTTTGTTAATTTTTGTTTCTAAACAGTTGATGTTAATTTCTCTGCTTAGGAAAGGTGTTGAGGAGACCAAGGACAAGGTTGTTGTTGGAAAAACTAAAGTTGAAGAGGTAGTTTTAGCTCAAATAGCCTGTCAATGCAGAATACTAATTTTGAGTGTGATTTGAGATTATTTAATGCATTTGCAATTTGAAGAATTTTGGAATTGTGTTAGTGATATTTATAATTTGATAGGCTATTATGGTTTGGTTCCTAATTTTGAAAAAAGTATTGTTGTTTATGATATATACATAGAATTAATTAATTATATGCGAGTATGTTGAGGTACTGAAGTACTGCAGGTTCTGGTTCCTGATGTGATCAAAATTTGAGGGTCATGGTGTTTTCTGTTCAATCTAATTGTCTGATAAGAATGTCATTGATTGGACCAACAAATTTGAAGTTTGATTTGCACAGTTTATGTGGATTTATATATGCACTTGAATATATGTTAATAATTTTGAGTGTGGAATTGATTGCTTGGGGGCAATAGGCACGGATATATAGGGAGTTTAGTATATTTGTTTAGGTCAAATTTGTATGCATGTAACCTTCAGATATTTATTTTAACAATGCTAGTCTGTCCTGTTTGGTAACTAAGGTTAGGGGTTCCCATGAATCCTTGCTGCTTGATTATGAATTAAGTCCCTATGGTCATTGTCAGCCAATCCCTCTTTGTTTATTAATAGAAGATATAACTCTAGTTAGAGTTAATGGAGTTGAATTTAGAGGCTTTTTTTTGTTATATGTAACTTATACCAAGATGGGTCATGATCTATGATTTTAGTGTACAACTTGAAATGAAATTTAAATCACACTGTTTTTTTGCATATTGTTTTATATATAAATTTAGGGTGCCACCAAAAGATTTTGATGTGAAGATAAATGCTTTGCTCCACTTGGTGTTAAAAACTTAGCTCCAAGGGAAAAAACATAAAGAATATGTATTTTAAATTTGGTCCACTAAAAGTTATCTTTCTTTTATCTCCAGCTCTCTTTCTCTTTGGTGAACGCTTAATATTCATTTTCTTTATCCCCCAATAAAGAATAAAGAATATTCATTTTCTTAAGCCTTAGTATATTGCATGTTGTGATTAATTAAGTATATCTATCTAACACTTGAATGTTAATTAATCAGACAAATAATAATGATGATCAAGTTCCTGAATTGGCAAAAATCTTCAAAGATGTTCATTTCAATCCAAATACAAATATGTGGATACATCCTGAGGATGAAGCAACATATGTATGTGTTTCATTCCATCCCTATCATGTTTGTAAAGCTATAACATATGTAGTATTAATGTTTTGATTGTTTCTCTCTCATTCAAATGATAGGAAAATATTTTCAAAGTAGTGCAAGCGGATCATTGTCAAGATCCTAATGCAATTCTCCTTACACAAGAGGAGATCTCAAACTTGGTGTTTAAGAAGAAGTCTAGTATTGTAAAAGGACTTGGCATGAGACCTTCCTCTTCTCTAGTAACCACCATCTCCTCTAATTCATCGGTGGAGTATATCCAACAGTTAGAAAATGAGATAATTGAGCTCAAAGAGGCAAGAGCTAAAGATCAAGAGGAGCGAGCTAAGGACCAAGAGGCACGAACTAAGCAAGATGAGGTCCAAAAGAATATTCTTAACTTTTTGAGGAGCAAGGGTTTTGATGATGCTCTTACTTATGGAAGTGGTTCAACTTCAAGTTAAAACACTTTTTGGTTAGTACTTTATTTGCTTTCTACAACTTATATATTAGGAGTTGTGATTTTAATTTATTGGTGTGGTTACTCTTAATACATTGTTAGAAATGTTTCTTATAACATAGTTAATGTTTTTACTTTACGATTTTAATGAAGTATTGTTATTATATTTGTGCAGATTTCTTATTGGTGGCTTTTAGAGGATTTCTTATGGGGATATCTTCCGTTAGTTTTAAAATAGGGTTTAGGTAGAGTTATTGTATGTATTGCAAACAATTATTGTATGGAAGGAGTTTGAATTGGATACTTGTTTTATTTTTTACTTGTGGAATGTATGGATTTTTTTTTATAAATGTGTTATTCAAATGTGAGGTTTTAATAATATAATGACAGGTTACAGGTTAATATCAAAGTCACAAAAAAATAAAAACAGAAAATAAGTTTTAGTGACGAATTTTTTTGTCACAAATATAGCAACAAAAAATTGTTTTAGTGACGAAAATTTCATCACTAAATATAGCAAAATTTTGTAAGAAATGCTTTTAGTGACGAAAATTTTCGTCACTATATGTACCCGAACATAGTTTTAGTGACGAAATTATTCGTCACTAAATATGATTTAGTAAATTAAAGTGTTTTTAGTGAGGAAAACATTTAGTGACGAAACGTTTTTGTCACTAAAAGTTTTTTTTTAAAAAAAATCAAATCAAACTTTTAGTGACTAAATTTTTCATCACCAGGACTTTTAGTGACAGGGCTACAGTGACAAAATGAATTTCGTCACTAAAAGTCCAATTTTGTCACTAAAGGTCCTTAGTGACGAAAAACTGGACTTTTAGTGACGAATTTTTTTGTCACTAAAAATACATTTTGTTGTAGTATGGGCATTTACAATTTATTTATTTTTTAAAAATGGTCTTTAATCTGTTTCAATTTAATTTAGTGTTTTTTTCCCTTTCATCTTGCAATTTCTTGATTTTTCGGCACATGCCGAAGAAGTATTACGGGTGATTTACGTATTTCAAATTGCATATAAGGTTGCATAACAGTGCTGAAGGCCATAAGCTTAATCCCGGTGGTAAATTTCACCATGCATGAAGTAGTTCTACTGCTATTTAGTGAATCTAGATTGATGGCTAGACAAAGTTTAATTACAAAATTTCTAGAAAATTATAGATCAATAGCTATGTCATCAATAAATTATTTAAATTGTAAGTTTTTATAGTTTAAAATTATGCATAAAATATAAGTTTATAAATCATATAGTAAATAATATCCGATTGACACAAAATTTGATATATATATTAAGAATGTAAAGAAAATGTAATTTAACGGTTAAATTTTCAAAATATATAGTAATATTTATTTTATTAAGTAAGGTTTTACTCCTAAACTATAGCTAATTTTGTAGCTAAAGTTAGTCTTGATGGTTTTTTTTTCTCTTATTTTTGTGCTAATATCAGGAGTTGCTGCTACTGTTACTCACGTCAAAACAAGTGTCAAGACTCAGACGTCGTTTGTAACATGTGTGGGTAATGAGTATAAGGTCTATATGCTCTGTTTTATTGCTCTCTCTCTCTCTCTCTCTCTCTCTCTCTCTCTCTCTCTCTCTCTGTCTCTCTCTGCACCGATATTACGAGCTATGCCTTCTATTAAGCAATTTGATTTACAAAGAGATTATGTGTAATAATTTGAATCCAATTAATGTTTGAGTGTTCCCATCCTAGACTATTTGTACTGTTACCTTTGTAATTTCATTGATGAATATTAGCCTTGTGGGTCCTTTCCATTTGAGGAATTTAAACGTTGGTTGGTGGGCATGTGACATAGTTTCCAACACCATCTGTCGTTTGTAGAACATGTACTCTTTTGTAAACAAGTGATCAAAGTTAAGACGAGTATTAGCAACTCAAGATCGATGCAATTAATTTGGTTTCATATACAACTCAACTTCGAGCTCATCACTAAGTTATGTTATATGTTCATACTTAGTTTATTTTCTTATCTAACAAGTTCAAGTTTATTGACGAATTACTTGATTAACTTATCATTTATTTTTAAAAATTAGATCAATACCAACCTTGCATTGTTAAAAATAATGTATAATTTTTAATATGAAATAGACTATTCTATTGCCAATAAATTACCAAAAATCAAAATCATTTGATATAGTATAAACTTATTTACAAACTATCACAATCTAATGTCAAATTTATATACAAATATTTGAATAATGAATACATATAAACAAATAGTATTATATACTCTAAATCACAACTCACACCCTATAACTTTGAACTATTTTCATTTATGTTCCTATAGTTTCATTTTTTTTTTTTTTCCTTTTCATTTTAGTGCTTTAACTTAAATATGTTTTTAGTGTAATTCTTCCATCTATATAACTTTGTTAAGCCTCATAAAACCATGTGGTTTTGCTTTGATTCAAAATCTAAACTGAATCTTTGTTGTGCTTTTAGTTCAACCTGTTTGTTTGTTTGTTTAGACTTCTTAAAGTAGATTGTTTAACCGAATATATTAGCCAAGTGATTATTTAGGTTAATTATGATATCTAGGTTAAATAGTGAAGGATCGTATCATGCAAACAGTGAAAAAATAAATAACACACAGATATGATCATCTAGAAAAACCAATGAAACGAACCGTTTTAAGGTAAAAACCTTGGAAGGATTTGACCTAACTATCCTCAAGGTAAATAAATCCACTAATAGAGAATTGAAGTTTTTACAATAAGATTTAACCCTAAATCTATTGTTACCTTCAGTTGTAATTTATTGACACGACTAAGTGCAAGCTCCAAATCCACGGACTCTTCTCTCTTAGATTTGTAGCACACAAGCTCCCACGCTTATGACTTTGAGATCTCACTCAAATGTTTCATATCACCACTTGTTGATCTTGCAGCAACTAGATTCCACCAGCCCTTGATTGTAGATCTTGTTCCGGTAGATACTTGTAGAGTTAAAAGGCGCAGAACCTCTTAGACCTCACTGGAGTAACTCACAAGTCTTCCAAGAGTCTTCAAAACATAGTTAGGATTTTCCTTTTATACTTAGAAATGTTGAACTAAAACCTTAAACGTTTTCGCAAGCTTGGGCTTAATTTAAATTCTATAGAATTTGTTTTTCTGCAATTTTTGATCGATCGAGCCTGTCCTTCGATCTATCGAGCTTCACTAAAATTTAACTCTTTTTCCTGCAACTTGAATGTTCTTGAGACTTGACTTGAAAGTTGAAACACTTTGAGCAATGTCTAACACCTATTCTAGACATGTTTTTGTTCTCGATTTGCCAACATAAACACATTAGGACTCTAAACATTTAATCCTAAATCTTTAGAACCTAACACAATCATCTACAACAAATCAAGAATTATTTATTTTTAATAGAAATTATGAAAGAAATTTAAGAAAAGAAAGAGTAATCATTAGAGAGAGAGAGAGAGAGAGAGAGAGAGCTATTCACTGACTTAAAGTTTCTAAGCAATGAATGATGAGATGAAGTGCACATATCAAGGCCCAAGGGCATCCAAAACATCTATAAACTTTAAGTTAGTGAATAGCTCTCTCTCTCTCTCTATCTCTCTCTCTCTCTCTCAATTTGGAAATAGCTTCTAGTGTCAAGCCTGATATAGAACGTCAATCTAGTATGATAAACGTAGGCAAAAATGTGCATGCTCTTGAATTCAAGAGGAATCTTAAAGAGGAGATAAAAGCAAGTTTGGCTAGGCTAGACAAAGGTAACTAGGTAAGAGACCTATGGTAGAAGCGCCTAAGCTGAAACCCATGTCCATGCCCTTTCCTTGGCTTCAAGATATATCTATGCTAGCTACTTGTCACAATTATTTTGTTGTTGGTTACATTAGACCAAATTGTCATTTTCTTAGGTAAGAACCAAGACCAAATTGTCACAATTAATGATCCAAAGTTTGTTCCTATTTGTCAACATTGTGGTGCTACTAAACACACTTGTCCAGTTTGTCTTAAATCAAAATCTAAACTTAGTGTATCTTAGTCTAGTACAAGAAATCATGTACCCAAAGTCATAAGTCCAGAAAAATTGCTTTGTAAGCTTGGAAAAATTTAAGATTTTGACTTGTGAAAGAAAATTTCAAAATTTGTATCACTCTCAAATGAATTTTGATTTCCCCCAAATGGAAAAGTGAGCTGGGATGGAAAATATCAAAATTTGTAGAGAATACCCTCACCTGATATACATAAGCTAGGACTTTCGTGACGAATAATGTTTGCTTCAAAATAACAATTTCTCACGGATGCGTTAATATTCACATTGACTATTGGGCCATGTACACATATTCAGAAACTATTTACAAGAAATAGAATTTCTTCCCCTAAGAATGTGCACAAGAGTCATATAGAAATGAAAAAAACTCTCCAATATACTACTCTAGAGTATACTCTCACCCTTTTTAACATGAATAGACAAAGGGTCAAGGAGAAATGAGGGCAAGAGATGAAGGTATGAACAAGGATAATGATGCATGAGGGGTGCAAAATGAATGAGAAATGAAGCTCAAACAAAAAACAAAACAAAATGCTACAAAGTATAAGGTAAACATGACATGCTAGGATGAAGAAATAAGGTATAGACCAATGCATGACAAGGGTAGCAAAAGTGTGTGTAAGAGGTAGGTATATGCAATGCATGACCAAAGCATGGAAAATGCACATGTGGGGCAAGTTGTGTTAAATACACAACCAATGAACCAAACATGGTCCTAATGAGGAAACATGAGAAATCCCAAAGTTTGGTACTCATTGGAGTCCAAACAAGTGAGAAAAAGCCTAAGAGGCATTTTATTAAACACCTAGTGTGCACACTATGAACAATAATATGAAACAATGCATGAACATCATGAAATCCACCCTTAATACATTCTCTTTTTGCCACAAGGGGCCAACATCCAAAGCAATTCATCAAAAGAAACATATCCCATACAAAAAATTTGACAAAAATTAAGTTTTCCCAACCCCTAAGATGAAAATCCCAACCAAGAGCACAAAAACTCTCCAAAGCATAATCTAAGGATCAAAATCAATGAAAAGAGTTTAGAATTACCTTAGAGATGTTAATGGAATGAAAAACCATTCCAATTGGTTGGGTTTTGATGTAAAAATGTTGAAAGAGGGGTTTTAGAGAGGATGAGGGAAGCTTAAAATAGGTTTTCCATGAAAAGCCGTTTAAAAAGCTGTTTTTGGGAATTTTGCTATTGGGCGAGTTAAGAGGCGAGTCGCCAGTGAGTCATGAAAACCTCTAGATGAACTCGCAACTCGTGAGTGAGTCGCCAAAACAAGTAGCCAAAACTCGCTACTCACCAGTAAGTCGCCAAAACTCGCTACTCATGAATGAGTTGCCAAATGAGTAGCCAAAAATTTTGACACTTGTTTCTCAACACAAAACATGCTAAAAACAAAGAAAAACACAGTAAGCACTAAACATGAACACAAAGAGTGATAAAAATCACTTCCAAATACATATAAAATGATCAAAAATCATTTTAGTTTGATCAAACATGTAGTTGAGCACACATACAACACATTTAATCAAGTACAATCGAACAAATGAATAAGACATTCATTGAATATTAGGCATGTGTGTTGTGTGTGTGTATCAAATGTGGAATAGTCCTTAGTCTAGAGTGAAGCTTCAATGATCAATTCTAAAAGTTCACTTGGTGTATAAAACACTAGTGAATGTTTAGGCCCCTAATTTCAAAATAACCAACACAAGCTTATACTCAAACAATATATGTGTGGAATGATAAGTACAAGCAATACCCAAATAAACAAACTACTCTAAACCATAACTAATCACAACACAGCAGCAATTAAAGGTAAAGAGTAAGGGTTAGATAGATGCAAACACAAAGATAACACTAGCACGTGTTATTCGAAGAGGAAACTGAAGAACTCAGCTAAAAACCTTTCCACCGCTCTCCAAGCGGTAAAATGATCCACTAAAGAATAAAGTTGGGATACACGAATAGCAATAGACCTTCTAAGCCTGATCTACCCGATGCACCTAAGCCCTCCAGGCTTCTTGCTCCAACAAGGTTAAGCCTAACCGTGTTTTCTTTAGCTTTCCGGATCCCGCAATAAGCCCATTGCATCAACCAAACGAATTGGTCATCTCTAAACTGCTTCCTAAGCACCAAATAACCTCCTCACATATATGGGTATGGTAAGATAAGGATTTGGACAATGAACCTCTCAAGGGTATGTCAATTGAGAGGGTGAGAGTAGAGGAATTTGAGAATCAAATATATAAGATTGTGGATGAGTCAATCTTATTATTCTTTAGGGTTTCTCTCTCAAAATTATCTCTAAAAGCTCTCTACATTTCATGGGTATAAGGGTATATATAGTAGGGTACATGAGGAATGTGAAAGAACATTTTTCTGCAAAATAGGGTGTTCTGGTGACTCACTCACGACTGGGATAAGTCACGAAATAACTGACTAGCCAGACTGTCCTTTTTGTCCTGTAGTGCTCCAGCTATGATAACCCTTCAGCTTCCTGCATGCTTCACATGTGTAGTATTTTGGCGAGTCAACAGTCGCGAGCCACTTGCGAGATCCAATAGCGAGAATCCTCTTAAATTCACACACACTTGAATTTTTCACATTCTCTCACACACAACTCTTACATGATTCACACCTAAATACAAGGTATCTAGCAAATTTGGCAGAGAATAAAGCCAACACAAGGTTAAATAAATTCAACCTTACAATCTCCCCCTTTGGCTATTCCGTGAGAAGACCCTAAAACAGACTCTAGACTTAAAATATGAGTTAGGAACAGTTGCCAAAACTCACTCACACCAAACTCTAGATTCTGTTAAGCTCTTGAACCATATGAACAAGTTTTCCTGAAAACAATAACACAAGAAGTTCATTGTAAGCAGAAATCTTGAAATTCATATGAAGCAAGCACAATGTGATCAAGCAATAATGAATATAACAATAAACCATGGCTTGACCAAACAAGAACAATCACTATAAATAGTGACCATAATGATCATTCACACAATGAATGAACATCCAAACATACAAGCTAATAAGCTCAATGCAAAGTATTATTTGCATGTCCAACACTCAACCGATATAAGAACACTAAAGTTAATGCATCAAGGATTCAAGATCCAACAAAGGCACAAGAGTACTAAAGATAATGCAAACATAATCTAAAAGTACTAAAAAGCTACAAAGCAAAGGTACATATGGAATAGTTTAAATAGCTAAAAATGCAAGCATCCATAACACATAATATCCAAGTATTTTAAAACCAAAGTATAAAAGTCATATAGTACTTAAAAACCAAAGTACTAGAATAAGTGCTATGAAAATCCATAAAAGCTATAAAGAAACACTATAAGATAGCTATAAAAACTTTAAACTTTAAACTGTTCTCCCTCTTAAGATAGGCCCCCCCTCAAGAGCTACTCCATACTACTCCCCTTTTTTTACTGGAATGGCCAAAGGGCTAATGCTGGTTCGTGAAGCTATCAAACTTAGCTGTGAGCAAGTTGATTTGGTCCTGCATGGTTGTAAGTTTGTTGGAGTGCTCAGTTTGGACATCCCTAAGCCATCAATCCTCTCAAGAATGATCTGAAAAGCATCTGGAGGCACTAATGAAGACAATGAAGCTTGGTTCCTTCCATGACCACCACCTCTTCTTGAAGAAGGTGGTTGTCCTTCCGCTTTCCGCTTCAGTCTCGGTATCCGCAGGATGTTCTTGTTCAAGATCATCCGCTTCCTCATCACCTGGAAGACGAACTCTACTCCTTTTGAAACGCCACATCCCTAAACAATCGGCACACCCCAATGCAAAAACAATGTATCGATTTGGTAAAAACAAAGCAACAATAGAAAACCTCTTCCTCCTTTCAATTTTTACTCTGGCATCTTTAGTTCTTGCACTTCTTGTATGTTTCGTTTCCTCTCTATATATACCCAAGGATCAGCATAACATTATTATTTTCCATCTTCAAATATGTCTTTTGCAATTCAAAGTTTTTGCCGTTGCTTTTCCTATTTGAATTAGCATCTCTAATTTCTTATTATTTCTATACTTTGAAATTTTGTTATACTTTATCGGCTAGGGTTCTTCCAACTTAGCCCTTGAGTATTTGTAGTAAAAGTTATATTCTTTTGAATGGTTGATTTTTCAATGCAGCTATGATCCATATATAAAAGAAAAAAATCTATAACCTCTTAAATGTTTGTTGTAAAAGGTCAGATTTATTTGTCAATGTTGAATTGAGCGTTTATATTGAAAGTTTAAAGTCTACAGGTATTTGTGATTTTTTTTTTTTTTTTTTGTCGTGTAATTATGTTATTTTTTATTTTCACTGTTTGGATTTGATTAACTCCTTTTTTTTTTTTTTTCTAAAATTAAATAGCCAACATATTGTTAACATTGAGCTATTGAATTTTTAGGGATTATTTACTAAAGTTGGATGAGTGGTGTACACATTAATGTTTCAATTGATGACTTTAGGTTTCAATTAATTTTGTTTTGCATAATTTAGTTGGGTTTGGTTCAAATTACAAATTTACAACTAGTGTAACTCTAAATTAAGTTACACCACTCAATATTTCTTTATTGGATGACAATTTTAACAAATCAATCATTGGATTAAATTCTATTTTTATACTCTACATGTTTGCAAAATTTCAAGATTATCTAAGATCAATAACTAGTGTTTAAATCTTAAGCTTTTGCATTTAAAATTGTGCATTAAATATGGGCTTCTAGATTAAATGGTAAATGACATTTGATTGACATGAAACTTTTTTTTTTTTTTGGAAACTGATTGACATGAAACTTGGAGTATGTGTTAAGAACATGTTCAAAATGAACATATAATTCAATGCTTGAATTTTTTAAAAAAAAAATTAATCCAATAAAAAGTAATTAGGTGGTATAACAAACGACATTGTAGTGCCACCTTGGTACTATAGGGTTCATGTTGTCAACAACACAAGTCACTACCATTTAAATTATCAGTTTATGGCATGGACAGCTTACGAGAACTAATAAATATAGGGTTCCTATAAAAATACTAATAAATTAAATTGCACTAACATAATTAATATATATAGTAAATCCAAAGAAGAAAAATAGAGTACAAATAAAACATTACAAACTACAAAGACTGTCAAATCAAAATGTTAAAAAATGTAGGGTTCAATTTTAGATGCGCTCAGTCTTCCTTTGTTCTTGAGAATGGTCGCCACGCCACCTCTCCAGGACCATTACATAAATTATAAAGGTAACATGTGATTTATTCAGGTGTTGTTGCGCAAGACTCGCGCACATGGTCACAGTCACAGATATATTGCTGTGTATATATAGTAATAATGTTTTGACTGATGAGCGTATGAGTTTTTCAAAACGTATACCTGCAGCATTGGCCCTTTAGACAAATATTTAATGAAGATGTGCTAGTTCCATCACCAAATGGTTTATGTCCCCATTCCATGATGAGAATGATCAAAGATGGAAGAAACCTGAATTTCTCCGCAACTTCTACAAAACCATGATGAGAATGAGCGCGATGTGCATAATGTTCGTGTATGAGCAGCAATACATATATATAATATTCTAACATGGCTGAGGCTTTCGTTGCTGATGTTGCTAAGGGAATTCTAAGCAAGCTGATTCCACTTGTTAGTGAGCAGATCAGCCTTGCTTGGGGTTTCAAGGAGGAGCTGACACAGCTTCGTGGGTCTGTAGAGATGATTCAGGCTGTGCTGGCTGATGCAGAGAGAAGGAAAGTGAGAGAAGAGTCCTCAAGGCTTTGGCTGCAGAGGCTTGAAGATGTTGCTTATGATGCTGATGACTTGCTGGACGAGCTTGCTTATGAGATTCTCCGGCGAAAGGTAGAGATCCGGAACCAAATGAAGAGAAAGGTACACTTCTTCTTTTCATTTTCAAACCCTATTGCATTTCGTATCAAGATGGCCAACAAAGTTAAGGCTATTGGTGAATTGCTAAAAGGGATTAATGATGATGCAAATCAATTTAGACTTCCTAAAGTGAGCTCTGTAATTTCAAATCCTAAGATTATTCCAAACCGAGAGACAGACCCCAGTCTTGATTATTCCGAAATTGTAGGAAGGAGAGATCACGTTGCAGAAATTGTAAACTTGTTGCTTAGTGCAACCAATCAACAACTCTCAGTCATTCCTATAGTAGGAATGGCAGGTTTGGGAAAAACAACTTTAGCAAAACTAGTGTACAATCATGAGCTAGTAATAAGACATTTTGATGAAAGGATATGGGTATGCGTCTCAGATGATTTTGATGATAAAAGGATTTTGAGAGAGATTCTTGAATCCATTATTGAAGAATCATGGACATCAAATAATAAGGGTGCAATAATTAAACGTCTTCAAACACGGTTGCAAGCTAAAAGATATCTTCTCATACTTGATGATGTATGGAATGAAAAGAGTCAAAATTGGTGTAATTTAAAGAGTTGCTTGTCAACAATTAGTTCAAATACTGGAAATAATATTATTGTAACAACTCGTAGTGACAAGGTGGCAGAAATCATGGAAACAGTTCCTCGACAATACTTGAAAAAGATATCAAAAGATGAATGTTGGTCCATAATCAAGAAAATTGTATCAAAGAATGAAAGCATTCCATTAACTCCTGATTTGGAGACTATCGGAAGGGACATTGCTGAAAAATGTGGAGGGGTTCCATTGGTAGCAAGCATTTTAGGAGGGACAATGTCATGTAAAAAGCAGAAAAGTAAGTGGTTGACAATTCAAAATAGTGAAGTTTGGAGTTATCTACATGATAGTAATGAAATGCTCCCAATATTAGAATTAAGCTTTGATCATCTTCCATCACTTTCTCTTAAACAATGTTTTGCATATTGTTCAATTTTTCCTAAAGATTATGAGATTAAAAAGGAAGAATTAATTGAGCTTTGGATGGCTGAAGGGTTCCTTCAACCAGCTCAAGGAAGCAGTTTGGTAATGGAGGATATTGGTAACAAGTATTTTAATATCTTTTTAGAGAATTCATTATTCCAAGATGTGAAAAAGGATATGTATGATAATATTACAAGTTGCAAAATGCATGATTTGGTACATGATCTTGCCCTCTCAATTTCAAAATTTGAAACCTTGATTTTGAAGGATGATTCGAGGGGTGATATCCATCATGTACGACGCCGTTTATTAGTCCAATATGATTGGGAAACAAAACCAAGAATTCCACTTTCAAAAGATAGTGTTCGGAGATTGGGCACACTTATTTCAGAGAATGCTACGTTTGGAAACTTATTATCTAATTTTAAGTGCTTGCGTGTTCTGAAATTATCTGGGAATAGCATAACAGAGATATCAGAATCAATTGGTTGCTTAATACACTTGAGGCTTCTTCACATCTCATGGGCTGAGATCAAAGCATTACCAGAGTCCATTACCAAGCTCTACAATTTGCAAACTTTAAGACTTCAAGGGTGCTATAGTCTCGAAGAACTTCCAAAAGATCTAAACAAATTGGTTAACTTGAGGCACATTTACGTTGATGATTCTTCTTACATCCATCAATCACCAAAAGATATGGGGGAGTTGAATTTTCTACAAACGTTGTCATTTTTCATTGTGGGTCAAGATGAAGGACATCAGATCAATCAATTGGGGTCCTTGAATCAACTAAGTGGAAAATTAGACATCGAGAATCTGGAGAATGTGAGAGATCAAGAAGAAGCTAGAAGTGCAAATTTGGCAAAATTGGACAAAATAAACCAATTAGGATTTTATTGGAGTGATGGTTCAGATAGAAAAGTCAACCACCATATTGAAGAAGAAGTGTTGGAAGCCCTCTATCCTCATCAAGATCTGAAATCCTTAACAATTGATGGCTTTGGTGGAAAGAAATTCCCATCATGGATGTTGACAAGTCGTAATGCCATGGATGCTTTGTCGCCTTTTTACAATTTGATCAAGATAAATTTAAATCACTGCAACAAATGTAAACAAGTTCCCACCCTCGGCCATCTACCATGCCTCGAGGTTCTTAAAATAGAGGGAATGGATAATGTGACACGTATTGGAGTTGAGTTCTACGGCGTGCACAGTAATGTATTGTTCCCGGCATTAGGAAGACTCATTTTTAGGAATTTGCACAATCTAAGGAAGTGGAAGGATGCGCTGGAGGTGACACCAGCAAGTGTGGTGTTTCCTTGCCTTGAGTTGCTGATCATTGAGAAGTGTCCTCAACTAACGAGTGCCCCATATAATTTTCCGCATCTACAGAGATTAAAGGTTTCTGAAATCAGCTACACGGCATTGGAAAGTATTAGCAGCAATCTTACAACACTCACGTCCGCCCGTATTTATGAAGTGCCAGAACTTGCTTTTGTGCCACAGCAGCTTTTCTATATCCAATCACTCGAGATAAAACTGAGTTATATACTGGACGCCTTCATTTTCCTGAAGTGGGGAACTGAGTTGGAAATATATGGTTGTTTTCCAGGTATACAAGCTATCGCGCCTCATCTTCGATGCTTAAGGATATCAGGGTGTGATGTTAAAATTCTACCCAGTGAGCTACAATTATGTACCTCTCTTTCAGTATTGGAGATACGTGATTGTCCTAATCTGAAATCACTTCCAGATTTACAAGGATTCCATTCTCTTGAAATTTTAGAGATCTCCGGTTGTCCTAAACTCAAATCAATTTCAGATCTAGGAGAGTTGTACTCTCTTAGAGTGTTAAAAATCTTCCATTGCAGCAAGTTGACGCGTCTGCCTGAGGCATCCTTACAATGCTTGAATACTATGGTGATAGGTGGGTATTGTGAGGCGCTGGATGCTTTCCCCAGTCTCAATTGCATCCAACACTTTCATATGACGCTCAAATTTCTACAGTTGAAAGGGTGGGCTAAACTCAACTCTCTCCCAAATGAAATTCAATATTTGACTTCCCTTACATCTCTGGGAATATATGAATTTCATGGAATAGAAGCTGTGCCTGAGTGGTTGGGCTACCTTTCTTCTCTTCAAGAACTCTATCTACATGATTGCAACAACCTAATGTATCTTCCCACGGCGCAAACCATGCAATGGCTCACCAGATTACAAACAATAGAAATTCGAAATTGCTACAAGTTACAGGAAAGATGTGCAAGCGGGGCAGAGTGGTTCAAGATTTCCCACATTCCAAACGTCATGTTCTGGTAGCTATGCAGATTGGTCCAAGACAGATGAGCAGTAAGTTTTTTGATACCTCAAATCCTCTTCTCTTATACATTTGTTTGAATGAACAAATTATATATATTCATACTCAACCCTAATTTCTTTATTCCTCTATTCACTTTTCCTAATATATATATATTCCTTATTCACTATCAAAAGAATGGAAAAAAATTGAATCATCTGATATTCAAGAGCTCCTTGCGATGCATCACCAAATTAGAGAAGCTGCTGAATTTTCACTTCAGCATCCCCAATCACAGAAAAATGGCCCAACATTGACCATATTCCAATTTTAAAGAAATAATGTGGTAATTCCATCTAAACCTGATCTTTTCCTCTTCTTTTCTAGTAAACCTTTTTTAAAGGAACCAAATATTAAATGATGTGCTTGTTTGTAGCTTATTCCATGGTTGTTATGGAACTGGGGAAAGAACTGAAATGCGTTAATGTGAAAAAAAAAGTTCAGGTACTTTTGATTTCTCTTTTTCCCAAGGCATTATATTTTTTCTTTTCCAATATAGCAGAATGCAAGGGAAATTCAATAAAACTATGTTTGCTTATATATCGTGGAAAAGAAATTTTTCACTAGCACAATATTGATGTTAGCAATCTATTGTTGAAGCACTTCAGCCAACATTCTAGTATTTAATAGTGTAGCCGTAGAGTTGTAGTTTACATTCACAATCTTAGCTTAGTATTATGCAATTATCAGGTCCAATGGGAGCATTACTTTGTACCATCATCATGCTTCTAATCTATTGTTGTTCTTCAGTAGCTCAATGGTTCAGTGGTTGTCGTTTACTGATTGGTTGTAGGTTCAAATCCTACGTGGGGAGATTTGATTCATTTGCTTTGACCGTTAATGATTGGTAACCTGCTCCTGTGTCTTTGTTTCTATTGCATTCTAAATCAACAACACGTGTAATATCTAATCTTTAAAATCAAAATTTATATCATCTGCCACAGTTAAAAAAAAATTGTGAGAGAAAGAATGCTAAAAAAAATGGGTGATCTTTTTAGTGAAAATGATGTCATATTGAATAATAGACATTTATATAATAAACACAAACAGGGATAACAAAGACAACATCTTTCTAGCTAAATCTTGTGTAGTTCTCTGCATTTCCTTCCATATAAGAGCCACTTGTTTGTTTTGATATGAATTTTTTGTTTTTTTGTTTTTTTGATATCATTGCAGCCTTGTACTCCAAAAATTTTAAATTCAGGGGTGGTACTTTGCATTTCATTTGATATATGAGCCACTTGTAGCTTTTGATTTATAGGGGGCTATTCTTCTTGCAGTGACCTGAGATATAGTTTTCAAATCAGTCAAACTTGGACACCTAAGCACATTCATAGTTGAAGGCATCATATTTTGATGATCTTAAAGCTTTGTTGGAGTGGTGGGTAACTTTTCCTTTCCTTAAGAGCTGAATTTTGTGATACAAGATTGCTAATTTCTGGAGCAAATTAAGGAATGCAAACCATTCTGATAGAGATGCTCTTTGGTATTAGCTAAGAGGAAGGTCTACCAAAGTGGTTGAAAATTTGTTAGAATTTACTACCATTTGATGCTCACTTTATACACACACACACAAAAAGCTGAATATTTCGTACTGTTTGCTGCCAGAGAGGTTAAATTGAGGACATAGGCATTCCAAGAATCGTGTTATGCCAGGGTGTTAATTTGATTCCTATCTTGTTTAAGTTCATTAAAATTTATGAGTTTCCTCCAATCTCATGTTCTTCTCTTCTTCTCTATCTTGTGTGCTTACTAGATTTCTTGATATTGTAAAAATAATCCTTTATCTTCTAATGTTCTGCCTTAAAATCATTCAATCTCATGTTCTTCTCTTCTTCTCTATCTTGTGTGCTTACTAGATTTCTTGATATTGTAAAAATAATCCTTTATCTTCTAATGTTCTGCCTTAAAATCATTCTTTTTGTTAGGCTCAATTTTTGTGGCAAATTGATGGAAGTCAGAGGTTGAGGACCCAGCGCATATTATGATTGTCATTGAAGTTGGATTCTTGAAGGTTTCATTAATCTATCCTTTTCTATGCTACTCTTTTTTTTTTCTTATGCATTTTCTATGTATTGGAATGAAATTATGCACCTTGGGGATTTTCTCTTTCACACTTTAAGACTATAGAGGAGCTTAATGATATATAATTGGTAAACTTTAATGAAATTTTTATATCTACTTTTTGTTTATGTGCAGTTGTATTGTTGTTTTCATTAGACGGTGAATCCAAAGCATCACTATTGTAGCATAATACCTAGTATGTTAGGACTAAAGATCAATTTCTGTTGGACAAGGCTAAATGCTTAGGGATTTTATGCTTACCTCAAGTCTCTGCCTCAACTTCAGCACACAGCGCCATAATATTTAAAAGTTAAAACCACAGAATTAGAAAGAATGGATTTTTTTTTTTCTTCTATAGTTGGGGAACATTTCATTTATACATCATCTGTCTATTAACAGTTGCAAGAAGCCGGAACATATACCAGCATTGGATAAGCACTGGATGGGGTGTAGTGCCTTGTTGAATATTGGATGCTAGTTATTTTTCAATGTTCCAATAAAAGGTCACATTTGATCAACAGGCATTCAATCTGCTTCATTCCCTTCAAACTTCAACCAGCTGACAGAGGGTTTGAGCAAAACGCTGTGAAATTTTTGACTTGTCTGTAAATGACCTGTTTAATGTCCCCAAGAAAGAAGAGCCTCTTTTCATTTTTTATCTGATACCAAGTTTACACAATTTTTGGTAAGTCATTACTTTTTCTGGGTTTCTTCTCCTTTTTCTTCTTTTTAACCTGTGTGAAATTTCTGGTTGCTGGCCAATTGGAATAATATTGCGTCTATGTCTGCAATGTTTACAAGTTTACTCTACATGGTAGCACCACCTCTGTCAACCAACAAAATTTAAGGTGAGTCTTAGTTTTCCAGCTTTTACATCATAGTTTCTGCTATCTCTTATGTACTTAGGTGCGGTTTGGATCTGCGTCTATGGCTGCGTTTTATGTTTTCACGCGTTTTCCTTTTTTATTTTTTGCTTCAACCGCACCTTTTGACTAAGTCAGCAGTGAACAGTGCATCTGTGCACTATTCACAGGTTCCACAAATTACACTTTTCAGCAATTTTTTCATTAAAAATAGGTCCCACGACACTATTCACACATTTAAAAATTATTTTGCTACAGTTTTCAGTTTTCAGTTTCAGCAAAATAAGTTCTTGTTAGTGTGGCTTGAATTTTGCCACAAGCCCATAAGGCCCAACCAAGCCCAATCCGGTCATAAGAATTGACCTAATACAAGTTGTATTAGGAATCCCAGGAGCCGACTATATAAAGTTACATATATATATATATATATGTGCTTTATGATATGTGGCAAGACACAAATAAAAGGGAATTGATGAAAGAGTAATTTCAATTAACCTAGTGAGCAGCCGCATGAGAGAAAATAGAGAAAATAGAGGCAGCCAGCTTCTATTCTTATTGTTTCTGTGAGAGAGTGCTAGGGTGTAATTGGGATTTGGGTTTCTTGAGAGTGTTCTTGTACACTATTGTATTTTCCCTGATAATAATGAAATCCCTGCAACTCCGTGAACGTAGGCAAATTGCCGAACCACGTAAATATTGTCTTGTGCATGTGATTGTTTTTCTTTGGCGTGTGTTTTTTCTATTTGTTTTGTTTCTCACAGGTTGGGATTTCGGTGTAATTCCCTAAAACTGGTATCAGAGCCTAGGGTTAGGTTTGAGTGGGAGCAATGGTAGAGGAAGCAGGAAAGGCGTCTGGAATAGAAAAGTTTGATGGCACGGACTTCGCATATTGGAGGATGCAGATTGAAGATTATCTCTATGGGAGGAAATTGCATCTGCCTCTTTTAGGGACAAAACCTGAGGCTATAAAGGCTGAAGAATGGGCTCTTCTTGACAGACAGGTATTAGTAGTTATCAAGTTAACTCTGTCTAGGTCTGTTGCACACAATGTTGTAAAGGAGAAGACCATAGCAGTTCTGATGAAGGCTTTGTCTGGTATGTATGAAAAGCCGTCAACAAACAATAAGGTGCACTTGATGAAGAAACTATTCAATCTGAAGATGGCAAAGAATGCATCAGTAGCACAACATCTGAATGAATTTAATACTATCACAAATCAATTGTCGTCTGTAGAAATTGATTTTGATGATGAGATTCGTGCTCTGATCGTCTTGGCTTCTTTGTCAAACAGTTGGGAGGCAATGAGGATGGCAGTAAGTAATTCTACAAAAAAGGAAAAGCTCAAGTACAATGATATACGAGATTTAATTCTGGCTGAGGAGATTCGCAGAAGAGATGTAGGTGAAACCTCAGGATCTGGTTCTGCCCTAAACCTTGAGACAAGAGGCAGAGGTAATAACAGAAATTCAAATCGGGGCATATCAAAATCCAGAAATTCTAATCGGAACAGAAATAAATCTAGATCAGGCCAACAAATACAATGCTAGAATTGTGGGAAAATAGGTCACTTTAGGAATTAATGCAAAAGTCCTAAGAAGAAGAATGAAGATGATTCTGCAAATACTGTAACAGAAGAGGTACAGGATGCATTACTTCTTGCAGTAGACAGTCCACTTGATGATTGGGTTTTGGATTTAGGAATTTCGTTTCATACCACTCCACACCGAGAAATCATACAGAATTATGTTGCAGGTGATTTTGGTAAGGTGTATTTGGCTGATGGTTCAGCCTTGGATGTTGTAGGTATGGGAGACGTCCGGATATTGTTGCCCAATGGATCTATTTAGTTACTAGAGAAGGTTCGACATATTCCTGACCTAAGGAGGAATCTGATTTCTGTTGAACAACTTGATGATGAAGGGCATGCAATACTATTTGTTGGTGGTACTTGGAAGGTTACAAATGGAGTTAGGGTATTGGCTCGTAGAAAGAAAACTGGTACTCTATACATGACCTCAAGTTCAAGAGACACAATTGCAGTTGCTGATGCAAGTACTGATACAAGCCTATGGCACCGCAAACTTGGTCACATGAGTGAGAAAGGGATGAAGATGCTACTGTCAAAAGGAAAACTACCAAAATTGAAGTCCATTGATTTTGACATGTGTGAAAGTTGCATCTTAAAAAAGCAGAAAAATGTGAGCTTCTTGAAAACTGGCAGGACACCGAAAGCTGAAAAATTGGAGTTAGTACACATTGATTTGTGGGGGCCTTCTCCGGTTGCATCCCTTGGAGGTTCAAGGTACTACATCACTTTCATTGATGACTCAAGCAAAAAGGTATGGGTTTATTTTCTGAAAAATAAATCTGATGTGTTTGAAACTTTTAAGAAGTGGAAGGCCATGGTTGAGATAGAAATAGGTTTGAAAGTAAAATGTTTGAGGTAAGATAATGGAGGAGAGTACATAGATGGAGGGTTCAATGAGTATTGTGCTGCACAGGGAATTAGGATGGAAAAGACCATTCCTGGGACACCACAGCAGAATGGTGTGGCTGAGCGCATGAACAGAACTCTCAATGAGCGTGCTAGGAGTATGAGGTTGCATGCTGGACTACCAAAAACTTTTTGGGCTGATGTTGTTAGCACTGCAGCTTACCTGATAAACCGAGGACCTTCAGTTCCCATAGAGTTCAGACTTCCTGAGAAGGTTTGGAGCGGTAAAGAGGTAAAGTTTTCACACTTAAAAGTTTTTGATTGTGTTTCTTATATTCATATTGATCCTGATGCTCGTAGTAAACTTGATGCAAAGTCTAAAATATGTTTTTTCATTGGCTATGGTGATGAGAAATTTGGCTATAGGTTTTGGGATGAACAAAACAGGAAAATCATCAGAAGTAAAAATGTGATATTTAATGAACAGGTTATGTACAAGGACAGGTCAACTGTAGTGTCAGATGTGACAGAGATAGATCAAAAGAAATCTGAGTTTGTCAACTTAGATGAATTGACTGAAGGTACTATCCAGAAAAGGGGTGAAGAAGATAAGGAGAATGTAAATTCACAGGTAGATCCGAGTACACCTGTAGCTGAAGTCCGCAGATCTTCCAGGAACATTAGACCTCCACAGCATTATTCACCCACTCTAAATTACCTCCTGTTGACTGATGGTGGTGAGTCAGAATGTTATGATGAAGCCTTGCAAGATGAGAATTCAAGCAAGTGGAAGTTAGCCATGAAGGATGAAATGGATTCCTTGTTGGGGAATCAGACATGAGAACTGACTGAATTGCCAGTAGGAAAGAAGACTTTGCACAACAAGTGGGTATACAGAATAAAGAATGAGCATGATGGTAGCAAACGTTACAAGGCCAGATTAGTTGTTAAAGGGTTCCAGCAGAAGGAGGGCATTGACTACACAGAGATATTTTCTCCAGTTGTGAAGATGTCAACAATCAGACTGGTACTGGGAATGGTGGCTGCAGAAAACTTACATCTTGAGCAGTTAGATGTGAAGACGGCATTCTTTCATGGTGACTTGGAGGAAAACCTTTACATGATTCAGCCAGAAGGGTTCATTACTTAAGGACAAAAGAATCTAGTCTGCAAATTGAAAAAGAGCTTGTATGGCCTAAAACAAGCTCCTAGACAGTGCTACAAGAAATTTGACAGTTTTATGCATAGAATTGGATTCAAGAGATGTGAAGCTGATCACTGTTACTATGCTAAATCTTTTGACAATTCTTACATCATATTACTGTTGTATGTGGATGATATGCTTATTGCAGGGTCTAGCATTGAGGAGATTAATAATCTAAAAAAGCAATTGTCCAAATAGTTTGCAATGAAGGATTTGGGAGTTGCAAAGCAAATCCTTGGTATGAGAATCATTAGAGACAAGGCTAATGGTACATTGAAACTTTCACAGTCAAGGTATGTGAAGAAAGTTCTCAACAAGTTCAACATGAATTATGCTAAATCTTTTGACAATTCTTACATCATATTACTGTTGTATGTGGATGATATGCTTATTGCAGGGTCTAGCTTTGAGGAGATTAATAATCTAAAAAAGCAATTGTCCAAATAGTTTGCAATGAAGGATTTGGGAGTTGCAAAGCAAATCCTTGGTATGAGAATCATTAGAGACAAGGCTAATGGTACATTGAAACTTTCACAGTCAAAGTATGTGAAGAAAGTTCTCAGCAAGTTCAACATGAATGAAGCTAAACCAGTGAGCACACCCTTGGGTAGTCATTTCAAACTAAGTAAAGAACAGTCACCGAAGACAGAAGTAGAAAGGGACCATATGAGTAAAGTGCCTTATGCCTCAGCTATTAACAGCTTGATGTATGCTATGGTGTGTACAAGGCCAGACATTGCACATGTAGTGGGAGTCGTGAGAAGATTCATGAGTAGGCCTGGAAAGCAGCATTGGGAGGCAGTCAAGTGGATTCTGAGATATCTAAAGGGTTCATTAGATACATGTCTTTGCTTCACAGGTGCAAGTTTGAAACTGTAGGGTTATGTAGATGCTGATTTTGCTGATGATATTGATAGTAGAAAGAGTATTACTGGATTTGTTTTTACTTTGGGTGGTACAGCTATATCATGGGCTTCAAATCTGCAAAAGATTGTCACTTTGTCTACTACAGAAGCTGAGTATGTTGCAACAATTGAAGCTGGAAAGAAGATGATTTGGCTACATGGTTTCTTAGATGAATTGGGTAAGAAGCAGGAGATGGGCATTCTACACAGTGACAGTCAGAGTGCAATTTTTCTTGTCAAAAATTCGGCTTTTCATTCAAAGTCGAAGCACATACAGACAAAATACCACTTTATCCATTATCTTGTTGAAGATAAGTTGGTAATACTTGAGAAGATTTGTGGATCTAAGAACCCGGCAGACATGTTGACTAAGGGTGTCACTATTGAGAAGTTGAAGCTGTGCGCAGCTTCAATTGGTCTTCTAGCTTGAGGACAGAAGGATGAGTTGCAGGGATGAGGGATTGTGTTATGGAGGATTATGGTTGATATTTGCAGCTTGTGAGCCCTTAAGGACTAAGGTGGAGCTAATGAAGGAGTTTGCTAGTGTAGCTTGATCAATTCAAGTCAAGGTGGAGATTTGTTAGTGTGGCTTGAATTTTGCCACAAGCCCATAAGGCCCAAACAAGCCCAATCCGATCATAAGAATTGACCTAATACAAGTTGTATTAGGAATCCCAAGAGTCGACTATATAAAGTTACATATATATATATATGTGTGTGTGTGTGTGTGTGCTTTATGATATGTGGCAAGACAAAAATAAAAGGGAATTGATGAAAGAGTAATTCCAATTAACCTAGTGAGCAGCCGCATGAGAAAAAATAGAGAAAAGAGAGACAGCCAACTTCTATTCTTATTGTTTCTGTGAGAGAGTGCTAGGGTGTAATTGTGATTTGGGTTTCTTGAGAGTGTTCTTGTACACTATTGTATTTTCCCTGATAAAAATAAAATCCCTGCAACTCCGTGGACGTAGGCAAATTGCTGAACCACGTAAATATTGTCTTGTGCATGTGATTGTTTTTCTTTGACGTGTGTTTTCTCTATTTGTTTTGTTTCTCACAGGTTGGGGTTTCGATGTAATTCCCTACAGTTCTATCCAAACAGACCCTTAGCAATAGATCTTTTTTACAAAATATTCAATCTTTTTTTTTTTTTTTTGGTTATGGTTCACAAAATAATTTCTTCTTCATATCTTTCCAGCTTCAATTAATGTCAGTTTTGTTCTTCTCTTCTTGTAAGCTTTTCCTTAACAAAAGGGCCAATTGGTTCGGATGCTACAATTTGTGCACATGTTGGAAGAATAGTTCTTTATAGTAAGCAAATAAGGTAATGGACATATATAACTTTTATTGGCTATTATTCAAATTACAATTTAGTTTAGAATTTCAATTTGTTACTCATAGTAATGATTTGAAAGTTTTACACTGTGTTTGGTTGGATGGAATTTAGGAGGGATGGAAAATATAGGAGAGAAAATGTGGATTTTCTGCTGTTTGGGAATGGAGGAAAATGGGAGGGAGTGGAAAACCGGGAGAAAACCTTCTCTCCGGGCCCACAAATGTTTGTCTTCCCAATTCGGGAGGAAAAGCTGGGAGAGAAAAGTTCTCTCCCAGCATTTTTACCATTTTAGCCTCCCCACCTACACTCAGTACATTCACACCTACCCACTTGATTTTCATTCTCTATTTTGTTTTCATTTTTTGATTTTGTATTGACTTTACTAAAGTTTGCTAGCCTTCATCTTTGCTGACCACGTTTTTGTGAGTTGAATGTAGTGTAAATTTGCTAACCACCTTTTTGCTGGTTACAAAATTTTTTGCCCAATTAAATTTATATGTACACTATTGTAATTTTTACATTATAACAATAAAAATAATAATATAAATTTATATATATGATGTGATAAATTTTATATTATTTAATAAGTATAAATAAATCTATTTCTTACCTATTATGTAACAAGGGCATAATAGTCAATTTATATAAATTACATTTTCCATCCTCCTCTTTTTCTCTCCAACCAAATAAAAAAGTTTTCTATCCTCCCAATTTTCCACTCCTCCAACCAAACACACAAGAGGGAAAACTAAATATTTTACATCCTCCCATTTTTCCATCCTCCCACAATTTTCCATCCTCCCACTTTTCCACTCCAACCAAACAAAGCCTTAGTGTTTTACACATCCAGTCATTTATGAGTTTCATGAATATAAAAACAGTGAATGGCCACTCTGCCGAGAGATTTTGATGACTCCTCTAACCAATTAGAAGAGGGCAAGATCCATGACATACTCCAACAGTGTGGCAGGATGGCATATTCTTGTTTCAATTGGGTCGTGACAACTAACAATTACAATGAACTTGCCACTAGAGAAGCTACATATATTCACGAGTATGGTGGCTTCTTTGAAGTTTTTTGAATTTCTACATTTTGGTAAGATATGTTTCTTGTGAATAAGTTGGTTAGATTTCTTGACATTTATTATGGAGGATGCTAACCAAAGTTCGCTACACAGGTTTCTTCCATGCCCTATATATATACTAAACAAGGGATCTTTTTACTAAACAGAATTCCTAACAGTTCATCCACCTATCAAATCTTATCTGTTATCATGGCCTCACCTAGAGGCTAGAGCCCTTTGTTCCAATGACTTCAACACTTCAATGCTAGCTAAGGTACGAATCTGATGGTTAGCCATCTTGCACACTTGATTGATTGTCAAATAGTTTCACAGAAAAATTGCTTCAGCATATCTCTGCCAGAGCAATTTAATAATAATAGCTTCAGTTAATAGATTTTTACATGTCTGTAACAGCCTTCTCCTCTTGTCAATCTTCTTGTCCTAACTAAGAGGCCAACCAGTTTGAGTGCTCCAATTTATACAAAATTTTGAAGGATACTAGCCTACAGTGAGTGGATAAGGCAATGAACATATGCCTCTCTCTATGTTGACTTTTATTTGCAATTATTCAATTAGCACCATTTGGTTTTTAAATTAATTGTATTATTCAATTACTTCCTGCCTGATTTGGGTGATTCTATTTTGGTCTCAATCAAGCTTATTACTTATCAAAAGTTGTAGTTCGTACACCAAAAACTATATTGTCCATGATAAGTTGAAGCAAGATACAGTGTGTAGTTTTCCTGGAAAAACATACATATATGAATGCTAAATCTAAATTGCTTACATAAACTAATTTTGCAGTCTATTCAAAAAGCAGCAGTGATAGTTGCTAATTGCTAATCAAGGCTAAACAACTTTATGCCCAGTCAATATTAAGCTTTACTATTACTAACTCCGTTACTTAATCTTGTAGCCTAAACAACCCACCAGCAAATTTACTTTTATTCTTCCCATGGCTAAATTTATGTCGTATATTTGTTTGTGCAGGTTCTGAAGTTGACAAATTTGCTAGAATCTCGGGTAAATGTAAACTTGACTAGCTGAAAGAGTTGGATACTCTTTAGTGTCATTCTGTTCTTCAATTCCTTAGGCTGGTATCTTGCAGGACATTAAAAGCTAATTGCATCTGGATGTGCAGTGTGGTTGTCAGTGGAGAAATCATTGCTACCTAAATAAATGACTCAAATCTGGAAAATTGGTGACCTAATCTGCTGCAACAATAGAATTTGTTCTCTAAATCCCAACTTAGATATTAACGGTATACCATTTTTCATTGTCATAGTTACTTAGAAAAGAATAACTCATGTTATTTAATGTCTTCTCTTTTGTCATTCTATTTAACCATTGACATTGTAGAATACAAAGAAATGTCTTTTCTGTTATTTTTGTGATAATTGAAGCTCTAACACCAGTTTGGTTGGCAGCCTCATATTTGTAATGGTATGTACGTGGCCTGACATTTCTCAGGCTATTAGCATGGTTAGTTGTTATTTGCATGATCTAAGGAAGGATCATTTGCAAGCTGCTATATGGATCTTGCGATGACTTGGGTTTGAAGTTTGAGAGAGATGAATCTTTTAGAAAACACATTGATTCAGACTATGTCAAGGATCTAGATAAGCACCCTTCTACTATGAGCTACTTACATTTGCTAAAGCAATGATGAGTTGGAGGTTGATACTGCAGTAGGCTATTGCATTGGCAACCACTACAGCTGAATACATGGGTTTGATTGTAGTCATCAAGGGGGCTCTCTGGCTACATGGTTTGATTGAAAACTTGAACATTCATCATAAGCACATATGTGTATTTTGTGACAGTCGTGTTCCATTCATTTAGAAAAAAACCAAGTCGAAATGGTATTTGATTGATACCCAATTATTGTTGTAAATAATGTCGAAATGGTATTTGATTGATACCCAAACACATTATTTCCTTAACCAAACCGAAACGGTCATCGTACGAAATTGACAACCTTTGATTTTAAACAATTCTCTCTTAGTAGAGAGCTCTCTACCCTCTCTCAACTCTCATTCATTCTCCTTTTTTTTTTTTTTTGATAAATAATTACAACATGCTGCTAATCTCGCAGCTCGAACCCTTTCTCCTCTAGATCTCCAAACACTTTGTGCATGGTCTCATTCATTCTCCTAATTGAATGAGTGATATTTGGTATAATACAGATTTTACTATATAAGCCTTATAAATTGATGTGTTATCAATTACAAAAATTAATATAAATACTAATTTATTATTTTATTGAAATGACACTAATTACATTAATTACCACATCAATTTGTAATTTTGCCAGCACGTTGGTTGGTTCAGTGGTAAGGAGCTTGTGGCCCTGCTTGTCAGGCTTGGGTTCGAGTCACCTCCATAGCCAATTGTTGGTGGGCATCCTTAGTAGGGTAACCCCCTGCACGATTTGGCTAGAACGGCCTGAGCCTATGTCAGATCGACGCCCTGCCCGGGGATAAAATATAGCCATAAAGCCCCCATTTTTATTTAACCAAAAAAAAAAAAAAAAAATTGTAATTTTTATAATAAAAAAATTTCTAATAGTTTTAGCATTTTTCTAATTGCATATTAGCGTGTTGATAGTTTATTAGTGCCAAATGGACGGTAATTTGCATTTTCATTAAAAAAAAAAAAAATTCAATTCTAGCCCCCCCTCAATCAAAATTCTGGTTCGGTCCCTGTGTGAATGGAAACTATTCCACCAAAGTTTTCTTCTATTTTTCGGGCTGACATAGACAGTTTGTCTTAATAAAGTTTTTTAATTTTTTATAATAGCTTAAAAGTACAATATTATCTTAGTTTTGGTAGACATTATCATATCTATTTTGTGTTTACTCCCACATTTACATGTAAATATAAGAGTTTGCAAGTATTCTCTAAAATAAATTCATTACGTGTATTTTTCTCTTGTAGGAAATTTAAACTAATGACTAAGCATGCAAACATGAAACCAAGAGAATTCAAGGGTGAAAATCAATTGAGAAGTGGCTTTTGAAAAATTTAGTGAGTCAAAGATGTGTAGAAACATAAAAGGAAAGAGAGAAATTCGTTTGAGCCAAAGATCGAAAAATCCTGGCATGAAAATATTCTGACCAGTTTGGTATTTTGGCCATATCTTTTTACTCCGATATCGGATTGACTTGATTCTTGTGGCCATGGAAAGAGGACATAAAGATCTAAAACTTTGTAGTTTACCAAAACTTCAGAATTTGCCGTGTTAAAGGCCAAAACCGACTTGAAGTTAACCCACTGTTCAAAAACGGGAATGACATTTTATATTTTCCCTTTTGGGATGCATGTATTTTAGGGTTTTGAATGTTATAAATATTAAAGGGATACAAAGGCAGCCATGTTTTTGGCTGCTGGGAAACCTTATTTTTCATAAATTTTGAGAGTTTATTATTTTCTATAGAAGTTTAAGAACCTAAGCTAGGGTTAGGGGTAAATTCTCAATGTTGTAAGTTGTCCACTATTCAATCCAAGCATGTTTTTCACATTTTGATCATTGAAATCAATTATTCTCTTTTTATAATTGTTTTATTAGATTGATATTTGATTTATAATTCTTTCATAAGTTTATTCTTGAAAATCTTCTTATTGTCAAAATAGGGTTTTATAATCTCTCTAGTAAAAAATAGTAATCTTGTTAGATATTACTTTTGCCATAGTATTGCCTCTAGGGTATGCGATGTTCTTGAGTTTTTCTAGCAAAGTTATTATTTTCTAGACTAAACTGTTGGAATAACTGATGAATATAATCAACCAAAGAGAGTTTTATTAATAAAACTTATTTCTAAATCTTTCAATCGGATAATTTGTATATTTACTTACCTGATTGTGTACTAAATTGGATTGGTAGAAGATGCCTAACAATATTGGTGGATGATCCCTAACGCCTTAGTGATTTTAATTACTGAATTTACCAAACTATATTTTTCCTAAGTTTCAATCATATTTTTCTACATATTATTGGTGCTTTTGACATGTTCTTGTTTTCCTTCAATCAGTGGATTGACAACCTTAACTACACTACAATTTCCGTTACAAAATTAGATGACATCAGTTTTTCTTCTCAAAAATAAAAAATAAAAAGAAGCTAATTTAATTAGGAAAATTAATAAAAATCTTATTGTGCATTTCACATGATAAGAAGAAATGTAATATTCCTATTGGTGGTTGGAGTCCAAAATTCCAAACATGTTTGGAGCCAAATTTTTTTCTTTGTATAAAACTATAAATGTTTTTTCTTCTTTTTCTAGTTCCCCCCTACCCCCCCAAAATGCATTTGCGAGATCTTTCACAATTTCATACTAGTCTTTCCCATTAATATGTGTGGAAGTGCCTTTCAGAGGCCCTTTCGTAACACCTAGGCCATCATCATAGATGTGGAGAAGTCAACATATTTTAGAAGTACAAGAGCTTTTAGATGATCTCCCATGAGATGAAAACCATCACTAACATTTCCTAGAGAGCTTAGGCAAATATGCTTCAGAGAGGTTATAATAGCTTCAACAACAAACTGATTCCCACTAGATTCAACAATTAGTAGGAGCAGTCACTAAACAAGACCTGAGTAGCAAAACCACATAATGCTCATGAACAGTGTCTGTTGTTTATGGAACTTCTACATAATATCCAAGAATGATATTCAGATTAAGATTTTAACAGTCACATATGGCACAACTTGTTATTCTTTACCAAAATCTTGTTTCTAAAACCAAGCAGCAAGCTATCAACAGAGGGGAGAGATTCTAATCTGAAACCGTTGTTTGAAGGGGCAGAGTGCTTACAACTTCCTTAGTTTCAGAACTCCTCTCTGCAACAATCTTTGACATTCCAAACATCTGAAATTGAATTTCAACTACATGATCAGTAACAAACACAAACAGTTGAAATTGAATTTCAACTAAACAATGAGTAACAAGCAAAGACGGGTAACACAAGGAGGATGAAGTTGAAAGGGGTAAAAATAAAAAGACCTTTTGGACAGTCTTCTTAAAGCAAGATTTGTGTTCATCCATAGATGCATTGATGAACTCATCGATGTGGTCCTTCACATCCTCCAGGAATGTGGCTTGCTCATTCTTCTTCTTTCGACATGAAGTGATAGGTGGTGGGGTTGTGGCAGCAGGTGAAGTCTGTTTTTCAGCGGGACTTTTCTGTGTTTCCATCCTCAATATTATACCTGACACCAAAGTGAAGTTACTCCAGATTAACACACAGAATTTAGTTTAAGAGTTTAAAATGATGAAACAAACACAAGCAGCTTTGCTTGATAACCATCCATCACCCTAAACTAAACTGCAACCACATCAAGCCACCCTATTCTTATACTCATTTCAATACGAAAACATCACAGAAATCTTGCATTACACTATTAATCCATACTTCTCGATAAAAAAAGATTGTACCCAACGCACAAAACTACTTTTATAGGGTTTAAGAGAGGTGATTAGTAGGCAATCTACCTCCAATTATTTTTTACAAAGGTGATTCCAGAGACTCAAAATCCCGCCATTTTGGATACAAGGCACTTGCTATTGAACCAAGGCCCAAACTCTATTCTAAGATGCACATGTACAGGTATGTTTATGGGTATAATACGATACAACAATTCCTGAAAAACTAGGATACAATGCGGCGGAGATACGTGTATTAATTACTTATTAAATATTTTATTTATATTTTTTACATATTGTTAAGCATTTATTTTTCATATATTGTTAAGCATACATCAATTTAATAGCAATAATGAATAATAAAGTGACTTCATGGCCGTTAAATGATGTTTAGAATATAAAGTAAGATCCAAAAGGGTAAATAAAAGATAACTAGATAAGCATTCAATATTGAAACCAATATATAAAAAAATTTAAATAAAAACTCTTACAAGTTTCGGCTCTCTCTCACTATCAAGGTTTGGGTTACAACCATATCCAAGCCATATCACCGGTGTATCGTATCAGTGAATTGGGCAACACATGAAAAGTTATCCATACCATACGTATCAGATACGGGTATTTGAGCAAAACCGGAGTATCCGTGCATCCTAGCCTCTATTTTCCATACTTCACAATAACAATAACAACAACAACAAAAAAGAACTACATTATGGGGCTTTTGTGTTTATAAGGAAATGGTACCCACTACCCAATATGATCAGTATTTTCAAGTTTTTTTTATTAAACTTCATCATTCCTTCATGAATATAAATAAAAATTTAAGATTAAAACATTTCAAATAAACAATCTTGATCATAGTGGCTAGCCCTATCCAGGGCCGGCCCTTCCCTTAGGCGAGTTAGGCAATTGCCTAAGGCCCCCAAGTCCCAAAATTTTAGAAAAGAACCAACCGGGTAGTAGAGGATTTAGTTTCAAATGAATTACAAAAATAATCTGGCACATCCTTTTAACCAAAAAAAACAAAAATTTTGGTAAATCCTATTAAACATTGGTTCTAAACAAAATCATTGACCAAAAATCAACCAGATAAACTACAAATCCGATCTAAGAGATTAACCACAAAACAATCACAAATCAAAACAACTAAATCCACTCAAAACCCTAAAAATTTTACCTTTCTCTCTAGTCTCCAGCTGAACCGCCTCAGCCTCTCTCTGATTCTCTGCTCTCCGCCTCTCTCAAGTCTCAACCGCTCACCTCACCGTATCAGGTTCTGAGGTTCAGGAATCAGGTATAAAATTATAAAATATTTGGGCACAGGGCACTGCATTTTATTTGTTAAGAACTTAAGATAACTTTGTTTGTTTGGGCCCTCCCTGTCCCTGGCTGGTTTTGTAACTTTGTTTATCACTTATCAGTTTATCATTATGGCTGCCTGGACCCTCCCTGGACTGGGCGATAAGTTTGGGCCTTAAAGATTTTTTTTTTTTGTTTTTTATTATTATATTTTTAAAGTCTGCATTTTTTTTTTTTTTTTTTTTATAGATAGGATTTGTTTTTTGTTTGTTTGTTTGTTTTTTTTTTTTTTTTTTTTTTGGGTGGCCTTATTAATAAGTCTTGTGTCAGCTGCTTAAATTTTTGTTATGCTTGTGCTTATTTTTTTTTTCAATTTATGTAGGTTGAGATTGCTAAAAACTTGTTATTGTTCAGTGAAACTACAACAATACTTTTTATATAAATCAAGTTCTATTTCTCATTTGCTCTACACTTGAAAATTATTTTTTTTATTTTAGTCTTTATAAATATATTGTTTGATTAGAAATGTCTACTAGAAAATATATATTTGGATATGAAAAACTTAAAAAAAGAAGAAAAATTAATTGAGTCTTAAAAAGGATCAATGGATAAATTTGTTATTAATAATAAACAAAATATAACACAAAATTTAGATGAAAATATCACAAATGAGCAAAAAATTCACCAAAATAATTTAGAAGAAGATGATGTTCAATTTTGCAATACAACAAATCTTGATAATGAACTTCAAAATAATTTAGAAGAAAATGAAAATAATTATGAAAAATATAATATAAAAATATTAAATAAACATTAATTTAATTAACATATAAGTATAAAAAAATGCCCAATTTTTAGTTCTCACCTTAGGACCCAAAATGTCTAAGGCCACCCTTATTTCCCTCTCATCCTCTCTCTGCCTCAACCCACGTCACACCGTGCTCCATGACTGATCATCAAGCTCTCCTTCTAAACCTCCATGGCCGGAGCTTTTTAAGCTCATCACCTCTAATCATGCATCACTACTGAAACCCAGCCAAAATCAAATCACGACCACCACCACGGCCAAAACCCAGCCAAAATCAAATCGCAACAAAAACCCAGAAGCCCACCAAATCACAAATCAAATCACACCCACCGAAATCAAAACACAAAACCCACAAAACAACCAAAATCACAAAATGAAAACACTGAAAGTGAACCCACCATTAAAAAAACATATATTGATTTTGTTATTATATTTTAGAAGAAAAATCATCTTGTTGAACTAATTTTAGATCCAAATTAATCAAACAAATAAATAAATAAATAAAAAATCACACACCATAATCTGGTGAAGTCTCGTGAGCCACAATTTCACCTAAATGGATCGTCTGAGTTGAGAGGAAGAGATTTTCATAGTTTTTGACTCGGCAGCACAATCTTCGATTTCCTTTCTTGACGTTTCGCTCGCTCCTCTCCTGTCAGCCTAGGCGACATAGAAAGAGAAATAAAAGGAAGAAGAATAAAGCACCGCATAAAAAAGAAGAAAAGAAAAATAGTGAGAGAAGAAAGACGAACTGAGATTAGGTGCACTGTCGCAGGTATTTTTTTATACATTTTTTACTCTTTTTTTTAACTTTTTAACTCTCCTTTAATATATTTTATTTAATGGTTGAGATTGAAAATTGTTTTTTCAACTTTTAATCTCAGCCATTAATTATAATTGCATCAGGGTATTGCACCTGAATCTGAAAAAGACAAAGAGATCTACAAATATACATACACATACAAATACACATACACATACACATACATATACATAAGCACGCATAAACACATGCACATACACATAAACATACATAAATATAAGCACGCATAAACGCATACACATACACATACATAAGCACACATACATAAACATATACATACACATATACATACACATACAAATACACATAAACATATACACACATACACATAAATATACATATACATAAATATAAACACACATACACAAAAACACGTATAAACTCAAATAAACGTAAACATACACACACATAAACTTAAATATAAACATAAATACACATAAAAGCTCGATTTAGCACACTAAAGTAACTAACGAAATTGTTTGAAAATTGATGTTAATTTGCAATTTTTTCTAGTCTATATGAAAGTTTAATTTTTTTTTCAGTCTGTATGTGTGTTTATGTCTATGTATGTTTATATTTATGTGTGTGTGTTTATGTCTATGTGTGTTTATATTTGTTTGTTCTTGTTTATGTTTGTTTATGCGTGTTTATGTGTATGTGTGTTTATGTTTGTTTGTGTTTGTGTTTGTGTTCATGTATGTTTATGTAAATATGTGTTTATGTTTATATTTATGTTTATAAATATAAATATATATAAATATACACACATACATAAACATACACACATACATACACATTCATACACATACACATTCATACACATACACACATATATAAACATACATAAATATAAATGAACATAAACATAAACACACATACACATAAACATAAATATAAACATACACATACACACACATAAACATACACATACACATACACATACACACTCATACACATACACATACATAAATACACATACATATACACATATATTTCTAATTCTTGCCTTAGGTCCCAAAATGTCTAGGGCCGCCCCTGGCCCTATCATAGAACAACCCCAACAATAGTATCAGCAATACATGACACAAAAATATAAAACTTTCATATCTACAAGAATGCTATCTATACGGAAAATTCATCAAATATTGGAAATACGCAGATTGATTTAACTAAATTGATAACAAAATATTTGTGAATACATCATGATATATATATATATATAAATTTTTTGATGTAGAAAGTAAATACAAACAATTATCAAAAGCCTTAGAAACATATCTGAAAACATGTTAAGAAAAAATAACTTGCAAAATCAGAGAGAGAGAGAGAGACCCACCGATAGGGTTTTTCGGCGACTGAGACGAGCTCCGGCGTCCGGCTGTGGTGTTTTTTCTTCTCTTCTTTTGCTCAAATTTGTTCCGCCCAAAACTCTTTCGTGAATGTTCTTTTCGTTTTGAAGTTTTAGCTTTTATAATTTGGATAAATTGCAAAACACACTCTATGATTTTGGAAAGTTTTGGGGTTGATTTGTAATTTTAAAAAGTTATGCTTGTGGCTTGGGGTTGGGCTTAGGTTTTCAGGCAAGCATAGGTTTAAATTTCACGTTGGACTTGGATTTAATTGTTTCGGGTTGGGCCGAAGAAGTTTTTTTTGGAGGGATTGAAGTAGCAAATTTTGGGAGTTTGCAGTGAGGTTGTTCACAGGAAATCAAATCACTACCAGTGGGCTGGGATTTTCGGGTAATGAAGCAGAGGAGGTTTTTGCTTCCGAAAATGATAGAAACACAAATAAATGCACAATTTTTATTATAACTCATTACGTGATAAGTTGCGGTAAAAGTTATAAATTTATTTGTGTTCCTAGTATTACTCTTTTGCTAATGTTGAGAATGCACGTATAAACTCAAATAAACGTAAACATACACACACATAAACTTAAATATAAACATAAACACACATAAAAGCTCGATTTAGCACACTAAAGTAACTAACGAAATTGTTTGAAAATTGATGTTAATTTGCAATTTTTTCTAGTCTATATGAAGGTTTAATTTTTTTCAGTCTGTATGTGTGTTTATGTCTTTGTATGTTTATATTTATGTGTGTGTGTTTATGTCTATGTGTGTTTATATTTGTTTGTTCTTATTTATGTTTGTTTATGCGTGTTTATGTGTATGTGTGTTTATGTTTGTTTGTTTTTGTGTATGTTTGTTTGTGTTTGTGTTTGTGTTCATGTATGTTTATGTAAATATGTGTTTATGTTTATATTTATGTTTATAAATATAAATATATATAAACATACACACATACATAAACATACACACGTACATACACATTCATACACATACACATTCATACACATACACACATATATAAACATACATAAATATAAATGAACATAAACATAAACACACATACACATAAACATAAATATAAACATACACATACACACACATAAACATACACATACACATACACATACACACTCATACACATACACATACATAAATACACATACATATACACATATATTTCTAATTCTCGCCTTAGGCCCAAAATGTCTAGGGCCGCCCCTGGCCCTATCATAGAACAACCCCAACAATAGTATCAGCAATACATGACACAAAAAATATAAAACTTCCATATCTACAAGAATGCTATCTATACGGAAAATTCATCAAATATTGAAAATACGCAGATTGATTTAACTAAATTGATAACAAAATATTTGTGAATACATCATGATATATATATATATATATATAAATTTTTTGATGTAGAAAGTAAATACAAACAATTATCAAAAGCCTTAGAAACATATCTGAAAACATGTTAAGAAAAAATAACTTGCAAAATCAGAGAGAGAGAGAGAGAGAGACCCACCGATAGGGTTTTTGGGCGACTGAGACGAGCTTCGGCGTCCGGCTGTGGTGTTTTTTCTTCTCTTCTTTTGCTCAAATCTGTTCCGCCCAAAACTCTTTCGTGAATGTTCTTTTCGTTTTGAAGTTTTAGCTTTTATAATTTGGATAAATTGCAAAACACACTCTATGATTTTGGAAAGTTTTAGGGTTGATTTGTAATTTTAAAAAGTTATGCTTGTGGCTTGGGGTTGGGCTTAGGTTTTCAGGCAAGTATAGGTTTAAATTTCACGTTGGGCTTAGATTTAATTGTTTCGGGTTGGGCCGAAGAAGTTTTTTTTGGAGGGATTGAAGTAGCAAATTTTGGGAGTTTGCAGTGAGGTTGTTCACAGGAAATCAAATCACTACCAGTGGGCTGAGATTTTCGGGTAATGAAGCAGAGGAGGTTTTTGCTTCCGAAAATGATAGAAACACAAATAAATGCACAATTTTTATTATAACTCATTACGTGATAAGTTGCGGTAAAAGTTATAAATTTATTTGTGTTCCTAGTATTACTCTTTTGCTAATGTTGAGAATGCACGTATAAACTCAAATAAACGTAAACATACACACACATAAACTTAAATATAAACATAAACACACATAAAAGCTCGATTTAGCACATTAAAGTAACTAACGAAATTGTTTGAAGATTGATGTTAATTTGCAATTTTTTCTAGTCTATATGAAGGTTTAATTTTTTTCAGTCTGTATGTGTGTTTATGTCTATGTATGTTTATATTTATGTGTGTGTGTTTATGTCTATGTGTGTTTATATTTGTTTGTTTTTGTTTATGTTTGTTTATGCGTGTTTATGTGTATGTGTGTTTATGTTTGTTTGTTTTTATGTATGTTTGTATGTGTTTGTGTTTGTGTTCATGTATGTTTATGTAAATATGTGTTTATGTTTATATTTATGTTTATAAATATAAATATATATAAACATACACACATACATAAATATACACACGTACATACACATTCATACACATACACATTCATACACATACACACATATATAAACATACATAAATATAAATGAACATAAACATAAACACACATACACATAAACATAAATATAAACATACACATACACACACATAAACATACACATACACATACACATACACACTCATACATATACACATACATAAATACACATACATATACACATATATTTCTAATTCTCGCCTTAGGCCCCAAAATGTCTAGGGCCGCCCCTGACCCTATCATAGAACAACCCCAACAATAGTATCAGCAATACATGACACAAAAAATATAAAACTTCCATATCTACAAGAATGCTATCTATACGGAAAATTCATCAAATATTGGAAATACGTAGATTGATTTAACTAAATTGATAACAAAATATTTGTGAATACATCATGATATATATATATATATATATATAAATTTTTTGATGTAGAAAGTAAATACAAACAATTATCAAAAGCCTTAGAAACATATCTGAAAACATGTTAAGAAAAAATAACTTGCAAAATCAGAGAGAGAGAGAGAGAGAGACCCACCGATAGGGTTTTTCGGTGACTGAGACGAGCTTCGGCGTCCGGCTGTGGTGTTTTTTCTTCTCTTCTTTTGCTCAAATCTGTTCCGCCCAAAACTCTTTCGTGAATGTTCTTTTCGTTTTGAAGTTTTAACTTTTATAATTTGGATAAATTGCAAAACACACTCTATGATTTTGGAAAGTTTTGGGGTTGATTTGTAATTTTAAAAAGTTATGCTTGTGGCTTGGGGTTGGGCTTAGGTTTTCAGGCAAGCATAGGTTTAAATTTCACGTTGGGCTTGGATTTAATTGTTTCGGGTTGGGCCGAAGAAGTTTTTTTTGGAGGGATTGAAGTAGCAAATTTTGGGAGTTTGCAGTGAGGTTGTTCACAGGAAATCAAATCACTACCAGTGGGTTGGGATTTTCGGGTAATGAAGCAGAGGAGGTTTTTGCTTCCGAAAATGATAGAAACACAAATAAATGCACAATTTTTATTATAACTCATTACGTGATAAGTTGCGGTAAAAGTTATAAATTTATTTGTGTTCCTAGTATTACTCTTTTGCTAATGTTGAGAATGGGTAGGCCTTAGGTTTATGGTTTTTTTTTTTTTTTGGTTGGTGTGGGGGGAGGGAGAAAGTAAGGGTTTTTATTGGGGTCTATAGGGTTTTTGAGATTGTGGATGAGAATGTATGAGATGTGTCATTGGAATTTTTTAGTAATTGGAACCAATGCTACAATTTACTTGTGCATAGATTAAAACCTGGACTACAGTGCACTTAAGGAACTGTATCATGTCCATTAATTAAAAGAAATTAACTTGACTTCTAAATAAATCATGTATAACCTTTTTTTCTATAGAAAAAATCACATGTATGACTTGATAAAAATAAAGGACCAAATATGACAAAGTAATTAGACCCAAATAAAAACATGACACATAATTTACAAAACTCGATTAAATTCCTTAATCAAATTGATGCTCAAGCCTCAATAGCATGCTTGATTAAAAATTCCCAAAATGGTTCCAGTTTCCCATGAAAATCATACTTTAAATTTAGCACGCATTACATAGAAAATTATATACTTTTTTCATAGTTAAAATGCAAAGTGGGTAATTTCCTTAATTAAGAGATATCTCACCTAATTCAAATTTGATATTTGTTCGGAATTTTATGGGCTTAAATATGAAATTGAAAGTAAATAATTAATACAATCATAGTTAGATTTCAATTAAAACTCAATTAAATTTAGCCAATTGCATAAAAATTGATGAAAACCAATAAAAAGAATGAGATTTAACCATTAAAACCATGAATCCTTTAATTTGGGATTAAAATCACTATCGAAATTTTTTGTAGGACAAACTACGATATCAACAAATCATATAACTATTAAGAATCAGATTAATTACTAACGGAAATGGATGGTAGGGTTAGGGATGGCAATATTTACCCAATCCACAGGTACCTGACCCTAATGGGGCGGGTTTTACCCGACCCGTGAAACATTAAGGGCGGGTTTGGGTTGGGTGTGGGTATTATGCAAACCCGACCCGTATATATTAAAATTACTAAACTACCCTAAGTGTGTGTGTATGTGTGTGTGTATCTATATATATATATATATATATATATATATATATCACTAACTAACTATTCTCAAACCCTAATCTCACATTCTCACTTCTCAATCATTTTAGCCATCCCGTCCCCTCAAGCTCTCACTCTCACCAAGACACCAATGCAACCTACCCTCACAACCTCACTCTCACTCTCTCAGCCGCCTACCTCCCACAAGCCCTCCCTCCTCCCTACGTCGATGCCATCTACCCCTCTATCTCACGGGTTTGTTCTCCACCTTTTTTATTCTTTGGTTTCGTTTCCATATCTAATGATTTCAAACACAAATAACTGGCTTTGATAAAAGTCTTGAACACATATTCACACGGATTGTGTTAAATTTCTGGTGGCTTCATGCATTAATTGTGTTAAATTTCTTGTTTTAGTGTTTTATGTTTTATTTATTTATTATTTCATCTTGAAAGAGAATTAGGATTTTTGTGTTTGTGTTTGTGTTTGTGATTTTGAAAGGGAAAATGAGAAATCTAAAATTATTGTAGATTTGTTTGATATTATTTGGCGTTTTATAGTTTTTATTATTATTTCATCTTGAAAAATATTAGGATTTTTATGGATTATTTCATCTTGAAAAATTGTATTTTTATATTTGCTGGTTATAATTTGATGAAGTTTATTCCATTTTTTAATTCATTTTTTTGTAGGTTCTTCAACTATGCCAAGTTCTATTAAGGAGGTTAATTAAGTTTCCAAGAAATTTCCAAGTCAATTGCAAGCAATTGGGGGGAGCATGGGAGGCTGGAAGTGTCTGCTGTAACAAATAGTTAGAGTCAAATTAGTTAGAATTGTAACCAAGCACTAGGTGCAAATTCTTGATGATGTGGATCCTAATGAAGAGGTTGAAAGATTAGTTTGAAGTTTTAAGGCATGTTTGGTTGTGTTGTTTAAACAACAATTTTCATTGTTTAAATAATATAACACATATTTCTACAACGTTTTTTTTCACTTACATGTATTTTCACAGTACTTAAACAACGTTACTAGAACAACATTACCAAACGCGCACTTAGCTTTTGTTTCTTATGATGTTAGTTTTTTATGATGTTAGTTTTATGATGTTGTAGCTTTTTGAATTTGTTGTAATGGTCTTGAATTTATTTATTTATTTGTGTTTATCATGTGATTCATTGAAAAGCAATGGATTTCGAATTGGGCCCATTAGGACCAAGAATCCAAATTTTATGTTTTATTTTTGCTTAATTATGTTTGATTTTAGCTTATATTTCATTTGGGCCATGGTACAGGGCTTAAAGATTCATGCAAAACAATTTTTTTTTTTTTTTTTGTTTGGCCACGGTTTAGGCTACGAATTAGGCCTTGAAGTGGCATGGCTGGGTGAGGCCCGCAAGGGCCTAAACATGCAGATTTAGGGGTTTAAAAAAACCCATTTATTAAATAGGGCGGGTTTGGGTTTTTGGGACGGGTTCAAGCATAAAGAAATCCGCCTTGAACCCAACTTGTTGCCATTCCTAGGTAGGGTAAATATGAAAACGAAATCAAATATGAAGGGAAAAAAAATTAGACATATAAAGGGCCAAGATGAAAATATTCCAATTTTGAAGGACTAAAAGTGTACTTTAATCTTTTTTCTTTCAGTTTCAAGTCAAGAAACTGTGACGTCCCAACTTCTAATGCCAAATTACTTAATTCTCCCTTTAATTTGGGATGAAATTAACTAAAGTATGTTTTGAGCCCTTAAAGTTTCGAATTGTTTTCATTTTGACCATTTAAATTTTCAAAACTTTTATTTGGGCCTTTCATGTTTGATTTCATTTTCATATTGGCCTTGTCATGCATTTCCGTTAGTTATATAGTGACATGGCTTAATGATGTCATCTATTTGGTACTTAATAGTCCAATTATTACCAAAATATAATGCAATGCCATTTTGAATATGAAATCAAACATAAATTAAATGGTCAAAATTAAAGTTTTGGAATGTAAAGGGTTAAAATGAAAACAACAAAAAGGGTCAAAGACCCATGCACTTGATCTAGTAGCTTGAGTGGTTGTTTAGTCCGTACTTGACTTAACCCAATCCAAGAACAACCCTATTAAATGAAAGAGTAATTATAAAATATTACAAATTTTATCACACAAGTCTTACAAACTAAAAAAAACAACACAACTACAATGGTAAAAGTTTCTCTGTCACTAAAAAAGTTCTCTCTGACTTCTCTTAGGTAGTAGAATTGGGGTCCCTTTTTTTCAAATGTGTTTTTTTGCTTGTCGAAGGAATAACGGGTTATTCTTTGGCTTGTTGGGTTCTCTTTCTAGGGATTTTTGGGAAACTAATTTTTTCTACTCCTTGCATTCTTTCCATACTTTTTCTTTGTTGAAACATTATGGATGAGTTGACAAATGATTGGACTCATCTTACTCTTTCTGATAGAGAGGGACCTTGTTGTTGTTTAGAAAATGATCTCAGCACTTAAGATTTTGTCATAGGGGCAAAATTTCTAACCAAATGAGCTCTAAATACAAACGCAATTGCCAAAACTTTTACTCCACTCTGGCGATCACTGAATGGCTTCAAAGTCCGAAATTTAGGTGAACACAGAATTTTGTTTTTTTTTTATAACAAGTTTGATGTGGATAAGATTCTCCATAGTGAACCATGGAGCTTTGATAAGTATCTTGTGGTCATGCAACGTTATGAAAATAATACTTCACTAGATTCCCTCAATATTGATAGAACAACTTTTTGGGTGCAAGTTCACGGGTTGCCGTTCAAATATATGAATATAAAAGTGGTGGAGAAGATTTTGATGTCCTTGGGAACGTAATCCACTCTAATGACTTAGTTGAAATTGATGGTGGCAGTTTCATGAGGGTAAGAGTGAAGATGGAAGTTTCACTTCCTCTTTGTTGAGGCCATGTAATATCTCTGGAAAAAAAAGGTCAAAAAAAGTGGATTACTTTCAAATACAAACATATACTGAATATATGTTATTGGTGTGGGTGTTTTGATCACAACGATAAAGATTGCGAGCTTCGTATGGAGAGTGGAGGAAGCCTAACAAATGATAAAAAACAGTTCAACCCCAGCCTTCGTGCCTCTCCTTTCATACCATCACGAAAGAATGTGATTACAATACCAAGTTTTTTTGAAACCAAAGAAAAGTGCTCCTCCAAGCCCGATGACAACAACAAGGGTAAATCCTAGTCCATGAAATAGGAGTTGAACATACCCAAGGCGATTCTGGAGGTGGCAAAGTGCGCAAAAGAAGGAAGGCCAAAAGATAATATCCATAATAGGAAAGAGGAACTTTTTTGGAAAACGCATTTATTTTGCATGATATGTGGGATAAGTTACTTACTCATAACTCTGTTTCTCTAAACGGTTCCACCTTCACAATCCCATTGAATCAAAGAACGGTTTCCACTTCCTCAATGTTTGAATATAGTATTAATGATATTGATAAGGAGTTAATGAAATTTGATTTAATTCTGGATTCCACCATCATAGTTATTACTCCAGAAAATTGTGTGGTTACCCAAAAAATTGATACAATTCAAAGTGGGGAGAAGAGAAAAATTGACCAAAACAGTGAGCACTCTGATTTACCAAGCAAGAAACAACAGGTTTACAGGTGCTCCCATTACATCCGGTCCATTGGTGGTGGCTGATGATCAGCCCTGCTAAGAATTACGAATTGCTTAGTGTGGAACTGTCGTGAACTTGGGAACCTGTGTACAGGGAAGGAGGTTGGAGATATAATCTAGGTAAAAGATCCCTCTATCGTGTTTATGGCCGAAACATTGGTAAATGAAGATAGGCTTGACAATTTACCATGGAGTATTGACTTTGAACACAAGTGGGTGATTCCTAGGGAAGGAAGAGGTGGTGGACTTGCACTCTTTTGGAAATCCTCAGTTAATCTTACGATTAAGGATTCATCCAAATACTATATTGATCCATACATTGATAAGAATACAAAGAATGCTTGGTGCTTCACCGGGTTCTATGGAGAACTAGAAACATGTAGACAGGTTGAGGTGAGGGATATTCTTAGGAGGTTGAATCATCATTCTGACTTTCCATGGATGTGTGCAAAGGACTTTAATGAAATTTTCAAACAAGAAGAGAAATTAGGGGGAGCACTTCGCAACCACCATCAGTTGCAATTATTTAGAGATGTTGTTTTATGAATTTGGGTTTCAATAGATCATAATTTACTTTGAGCAAACATTTTGAAGATGGTCATTTTATTTGGGAAAGACTTGACAGGGGGCTGGCTAATAATAATTGGTTTCTAAAGTTTCTAGGTACAAGAGTTTACCATTTGCACTGTGACTCTTTAGACCATTATCCGCTCCTTCTTAATCTATCAGGTCTTGATCCTTTGCCAAGAAATAAGATTTTTTTATTAGAAGAGATGTGGCTATCAAATTCCAATTGTGCAAAAACTGTTGTAGCATCATGGCAATTGGGTTTGAATCAAATGGGTGATGATGCTATCCTGAAAAAAGTGGAGAAGTGTGGAAAAGAATTAACTTGGTGGAGCTAGAATGTCTTTGGCAGTGTTTGAATGGAGCTAGAGATAAAAAAGAGGACGCTTATACAAGCTGAGAATAAAGCAATGATCAGCGGAGTAAATAAGAGGGTTAGGAATTTGAAGGCTGAAATCAATGTACTTCTAGATAAGGAGGCTCGAATGTGGAGCTAAAGATCTAGTGTGCTTTGGCTTCAGAATGGGAATAATAATACCAAATTTTTTCATAGTCGTGCTCCTAAACGGCTTCGAAAAAATTTAATTAGGGGGATCAAAGATAATATAAACACTTGGGGGGACTAACCCGAGGATATAGCTACTACCTTCTTGAGTTATTACCATGAGCTCTTTTCTACAGCAAATCTGGTTTCATCAAATGCTACTTTGACCCATGTTCCTCATGTGATTATTGAAGATATGAATTCTATGCTAACTGGTGATTTTTGGAAAGTGAAGTGATCCTAGCTCTTAAGCAAATGGCATCGCTTAAAACCCCTTAGTCCTAATAGAATGCCCACACTCTTCTACCAACAGTTTTGGCAAGTGGTGAATCATGAAGTGACTAATCTTGTTCTTTCCTGGCTTAATTCGGGTACTCTTCCCCATCCACTCAATCATACTTTCATCACACTTATCCCAAAAAAAAAAAAAAAAAAAAAAATCCTGAATATGCCCATGATTTTTGCCCAATCAGTTGTGTAATGTCCTCTATAAAGTTTTTTTCAAAAGTCTTTGCAAATAGATTGAAAATTTTTTTTTTGATAACATTTTGATTGCTTTTGAAACTCTTCATTGTATGAAATCACATAATCCGGGTGACACTGATTATATGGCTTTTGAAACTAGACATGAGCAAAGCTTATGACGGGGTGGAATAAGACTTTTTGGAAAATCTCATGCAAAAAATGAGTTTTAATTAGAGGTAGATTGAGCTTATTATAATATGTGTTAAATTTGTCACGTATTCTGTTCTAGTTAATGGAAAGCTAAAAGGAATGATTCACCCCTCCAGAGGGATTCGACAAGGGGACCTTTTATTCCCGTTCCTCCTATTATTGTGTACAAAAGGGCTACTTGGCCCCATTAGCAATGCAGCCAACTCCAGAGAAATTGAAACCTTCTCCTTATGTAGAATTTTTCCAATCTTTTATTTGCAGATGATAGTCTCTTATTTTGCAGGGTGACTATTGATAAATGTGCAAAAATGTTGAATATACTGGAAACAAATGAGATAACATCAGGGCAAAAGTTTAATAGGAGACAACTTTGTTTTTTAGCAAATCCATGTCGAAGAAAACCCGTTAGGCAATCAAAAAAATTTGGGTTTGCATGAAATAACACAATATGAAATATACCTTTGCCTTCCCTCTTTGATTGGTTGGGGAAAAAAGGAAAGCTTCAACTACATCAAAGAAAGAGTGGAATAAATTGCAAGGTTGGGAAGGGAAACTATTATCTCAAGCTGGTGGTGAAGTCTTGATGAAGTCTGTTATCCAAGCTATCCCAACGTTCACTATGAGTTGTTTCAAATTATCTCTTGATCTTTGTAATGATACTAAGATCTTGATAAAAAAATTTCTAATGGGGCTAACGAGTGACTTCTAAGAAGATACATTGGCTCAAATGGGATGAGATAATTAAATCAAAATTGGTGGGAGGTATGGGATTTAGAGACTTGGCCTTGTTTAATGATTCTCTATTGGCAAAACAATCTTCAAAGCAAGGTTTTTTCCTAATTGTTCTATCATGGAGGCAAAAGATTCAAGATCCGCTTCATATGCTTGGTGAAGTATTTTAAAGGGAAGGGATGTTATTCAAAGAGTTTCTAGGTAACGAATTGGGAATGAAAAATCTGTAAAAATATGGCAAACTCACTGGCTTCCTTGGAAGTATCTGTTGTTGGTGTCATTCCCAATGATTGAATCAATGGAAGAAGCAACAATTGATACACTGATCAATGAATTTGCCAGGCAGTGGAACTATGAAATAATTGATGGCATTTTTGCCCCAGAGGAGGCAAAACTGAGTAAAGAAAATCCATTGGTAAAGATGGAGTTGAATGATTCACTTTTTTGGCCTTTGACACAAGATGGGAGCTACACTTGCAAGTCAGGACATCATTTTTTAAGAGAAGAAGCTAAGATTTTGATTCTAGTTGATGAGGTGAATTAGGATAAAAGATTATGGAAGGGCATTTGGTCATTGAATGTATTGAATAAGGTGAAGAACCTTCTATGGAGAGCTTGTCGAAACTCACTTCCTACAAAGTCGAATTTGGTGCGAAGAACAATCATCAAGGATCCCACGTGTGACTGCTATCATGCTTCCTCAGAATTGGTGATTCATGCTTTATGGTCCTATCTAGAAATTGATATAGTCTAGTTGGGCTTTGAACTGTGGAATTTTCTAGAAATAGTCCAATTCACAGACTTCAAATCACTCATGGCATGGATCATTCAACAACAGAAATCTTTAGAACTCTTCGTCTTGACTGTGTGGTTCGTTTGGAATCAACGCAATCAGGATCGGCTTCATAAACCCAACTGTTCTCTCCATCTACTTGCTCAATTGGCCAAGGATCAATTGCAAGAATTTTTGTCAATTCAACCTCCCCTTAAACCTCCAGATATTCTTCCTTGGATACGATGGAAACCTCCTCCACCTGCTTTTGTTAAAATCAATTTCGACGGGGCAGTGTTTTCTAAGGAAAATAATTCAGTTCTTGGGGTGGTAATTCGCAATAATGATGGTTTGGTGTTTGCCCCCCAAACTGAGAGGCTACAACAAGCTTTCAGTCCGGAAGTGACCGAAGCCTTAGCTGCACATAGAGGAGCAACGTTATCCCTGGAACTTGGTTTCTCTAACGCTATTTTGAAAGGCGACTCTCAAACACTGATTTTGGCATTACAACACGAAAAGGAAATCTTGATTTCTAATAGGTTATTAGTTAATAATAAATGTCTTTGTTCTAGGCTTTTTATAGAATTACATTACCCTTGTACAAGGACAGAAAGTAATAAAGTTGCTCACAATCTAGCTCAATATGCTTTATATATCTCAAATTTTGTTGTATGGATAATGAATGTTCCACCACAAGTTTTTTTCTGTTTTCCAAGCTGATTTAGCCAACTTTCAATAAAATAAACTAAGCAGTCTTTTCCTTCAAAAAAAAAAAAAAAAGTCTTTCAAAGGTATCACTAGTCATAAAAAGGTATTTAAAACATTTATTTTTTATTATGTTGCTGAAGACATATCAATCACATTTATTGCCATATAAGTTTGTAGACCTTTTTGTTGTAAAATTTATAGTAGGCTTTAGCATTTTATGAAAAAAATGTTAAAACTAATGTCACTTTTACTACAAAAATGCTTACAATCAAATATAGCAATGAATGGATTCTTAATAATAATAAAAAGCAATGAATGTGATTATTGTCACGTCAGCAACATAATAAATACTTATTGTATAATTGTAGGGGGTAAAAGACCAGGAGGTCCATGTCAATTTCCACATTGGGCCAAGAGCCCAGTCCAAGGAAAAACCCCTCCTCGGCCATGGAAAGAACCCTCCTCGACATGGATGTAGCCGAGGATAAAGGGGGCAACCTGCCACTGGTAGTGACACTCCAGGTCATTCCACGGAACAGAAAAAGTACTAAAGTAGAAAAGGACAACGGAGAAAATGGAAATGTCAGAGGGAAAGGCTGCCATGATTTCATTCAGTGCCTTATGCCTGACATAGTCATGCCTTTTTGCCTTTACAACTACTCCCAACAATTGGAGGGGAAGGTTGATGGGACAATTACCTACCCTAAGAACCCCATTCAACAGAAAGGAAACTAATATAAAGAGGGGGGGGGGAGAAAGACAGAAAAAGGGGGCTGAGACCCCCAACACACCAAAGGCACCAGAAAAAGCTCCTCGGACCATGTCAAGGACCAATCCTCTCTGATAAACTCAGTCCATCTTAGCTCGATCGTGAAGAACACCATGTTAATCGTTGTTTATACACTAAAGCCTAACTCTTTGGTCCGCTCTCTACAAATTCATTGTACCGGGCTCACTGGTCCAAGGTCCCATACATCTTGGGTCTGGACTAAAAAAAGTGACCTTACAATTGGCGCCATTTATGGGGAGAGCTTATGCATTAGTGAGTGCAATGGTTAACATGGTGGGATCAAGCTCCTATCAGCAGGAGTCCCTCAGGAAGACCATTGTGGCGGTGGTACAAGCTACACGAAAGCCTCTCCATTATTTCCAAAAACACACCATCATTGTCGTAACTCAGCTTTCACTCAGGTCCACACTTCAAAGCGTTGATTACGCGGGAAGGATTGTTAAGCGAAACGTGGTTCTAGGGGCTTTTGACATTAGATGTATGCCTCGTGCACTCGACAAGGGGCTAATTCTCGCGGGCCTAGTAGTTTGGTCCGCTGAATTCCCTTCGGAGAAAAAAGCCGAAGGCCAAACCAGAATCTTTTGAAGCGGTTAGACAGAACCAAGATCTTACATGGTCCTCAGACTCAAGCCTTTGGGGAAACTAGCTACTCCAAAAAGGATCTAAGTACTAGACAGAACTAAGGTCTTGTATAGTCCTCGAACTCAAACTTATGGGGAAACTAGCTACTCCAAAAAGGATCTAAGTACTAGACAGAACCAAGGTCTTGCATGGTCCTCGGACTCAAACCTATGGGGAAACTAGCTACTCCAAAAAGGATCTAAGTACTAGACAGAACCAAGGTCTTGCATGGTCCTCGGACTCAAGCCTATGGGGAAACTAGTTACTTCAAAAAGGATCTAAGTACTAGACAGAACCAAGGTCTTGTATAGTCCTCGAACTCAAACCTGTGGGAAAACTAGCTATTCCAAAAAGGATCTAAGTACTAGACAGAACCAAGGTCTTGCATGGTCCTCGGACTCAAACCTATGGGGAAACTAGCTACTCCAAAAAGGATCTAAGTACTAGACAGAACCAAGGTCTTGCATGGTCCTCGGACTCAAGCCTATGGGGAAACTAGCTACTCCAAAAAGGATCTAAGTACTAGACAGATCAAGGTCTTGCATGGTCTTCGGACTCAACCTATGGGGAAACTAGCTACTTTGAGAAAAACCTAAGTCCTAGACGGAACGAAGGTCTTGCGTGATCCTTGGACCTTAGGCTTTGTGGAAACTAACATGCGATGGTACCTTTCTAAGCGTTTAAGCTAAGTTCAATCATGCCTCGGTACTCGGACCAGACGCCTAAAACAAGTTAAAGCCATAAATATCATCGAAAACGTGGAAAAGAACCCTAGTACCCGGTGATCCCCTCGGACAGCTTACTTTAGGTTACACGTCCTCGAGCGGTTACCCTGTTCACAGAACAGAACATGCGATTGTTTTTCCCGGTTAGTCTTATATAGTTAACTTACTTAAAGTCGGCGTTGCTATGCCCATCAGTTTTGATAAGTTCAGAGTGACAACTCTTTACCATCAATGGCATCAGTTCTAAGTACTATTCGAAAGAAAAGACACCAGTACATCCATTCATAAAACAATTATTGTAGAAAAGAAAGGATACGCAAAATGAAATAAAATCGTCTTTTTATTAGATAAATAAAAAGTACAATGTACATAAAAAGTACAATGTACATAAAAAGGCTTAGACAAGCCTATATCAGAAGCTAACTATAAAAAAAAGGGGGTACACGGGAACGATAAATCCTCAATCTTGCTCCAGCAACAATCAAGCAAGTATGGGTGGCATCGGTGGTGGAAGAGAAGAAGAAGCAGGAACGCCAAATATCCATACTTGCTCTAGTAGCAATCGAGCAAGTATTGCTCTAGCAGCAATTGAGCAAGTATGGATGATACCGGAGATGGGAAACCCAAACCCTCACATGCATGACACACGACGCCGGATGAAAGTCCAAATTTTGTCGCACCAAAAATTTGATGCGACCTATTCTTGCTTCGGATTTTGGCTGAAGAAAGAGAGACTTCTTTCTTGTCCAGTCGAGGGGGAGAAATATCTTTAGCCTTTGTCTCCTTTGCCCTGACTGGGCCATTCTGAATCTCGGAAACACCTGAGGCTTCTGAAGAGGGTTTGGTTCCTTCACCCTTACCCTATCCTTGACCATTTCACTCCCTAAATCTCAATCACTCTCATAGTGGGGACTTTGGGAACATTTAGGGAGTTAGAAACCTGAAAAACTCAAGGGTCTGCGAATAAAGGAGAATGATCTCCCCCCATGTGTCTAATATAGAGGGCAAGCCTGGTGGCAATCAATTCGCCCGAATCTCCAAGAAGGAATTACAAGCGAGATAAATCTCGCTCAATTTCCAAAGTAGTCTTCAACCGTTGGATTCGCGTCACCTTGTGAAGAGATCCTAATGAAAGCGTGCCTCATGCACCGAAACGCCAGAAACGCGACTTGGATAAACTAAAAGAATGCCTCTCGGCCAAGAACGTGCCTCAGGCAAGCGAAAAGGCTCTAGCATTAATGGAGGGCAAGATTTGGCAGGCCATGACATAGGCCCGATGTCACCAAAACCCTCCTCTCCGTCCAAGGAGCCAGACAGCAGGATTTTGAGGGGCTATTGTGGGGGGTAAAAGACCAGGAGGTCCATGTCAATTTCCACATTGGGCCAAGGGCCCAGTCCAAGGAAATACCCCTCCTCGGCCATGGAAAGAACCCTCGTAGGCATGGATGTGGCCGAGGACAAAGGGTGCAACCTGCCATTGGTAGTGACACTCCAAGTCATTCCACGGAACAAAAAAAGTACTAAAGCAGAAAAGAACAACGGAGAAAATGGAAATGTCAGAGGGAAAGGTTGCCATGATTTCATTCAGTGCCTTATGTCTGACATAGCCATGCCTTTCTGCCTTTATAACCACTCCTAACAACTAGAGGGGAGGGCTGATGGGACAATTACCTACCTTAGGAACTCCATTCAGTAGAAAGGAAACTACTATAAAAAGGGGGGGAGAAAGATAGAAAAAGGGGGCTAAGACCCCCCAACACACCAGAGGCACCAGAAAAAGCTCCTCAAACTATGCCGATGACCAATCTTCTCTGGTAAACTCAGTCCATCTCAGCTCGATCGTGAAGAACACCGTGTTAACCGTTGTCCATACACTAAAGCCTAACTCTTTGGTCTGCTCTCTACAAATTCATTGTACCGGGCTCACTGGTCTAAGGTCTCATACATCTTGGGCCTGGGCTGAAAAATGTGACCCTACAATAATTATTTTTTGTATTGTATTTAAATATGTATGTAACAATTTGCAAGATATATATAATAAATTTTGTAGTATCCTATAATTGGGATAGAAGAGAGGAGAGTATTGGGAAGGAGATATGGATTTAATTCTCATTATGTAGATGGTTTTTGAAAAAAGGATGGGAAAAAAATTTGAGGTAACCTTCCAAATCCAAATCCCTTTTATTTTTCATTTTCAATTTGTGAGAATTTGGAACAGGAGAGATTTAAGTTTAATGAATCTTCATATACTTATTATTTGCCCTTTATATTTTCTTAAGTATAGAGTTTAATATCTTATCCAAAAAAGAAAAAAAGAAAGAAAGAAAGTATAGAGTTTAATAAATTAAAGATATAATTGTTAATTTTTTTAATACATTACTCCCATCCGAGTCTCCAACAACCAAACAATTGAACAAGTGAAGAAACGTCTTACTATCCTCTCCTCCCTTCTAATTTTAAAAACATTCAACTAAAGACAAAGTTATCTACTCCCCATTTTTCTAATCTTCTAGTCTCCTCTGCATCTCCCTTTTAACCTCTCCTATCTTTTTCCTCCAAATTTCTAAGCATAGATTTAAATCATCATCTAACAGAAATTCATATTAATTAAAAGCTATTACAAAAAATCAAGTAAATTGCATATAAGGGCTATCATGGCACTAAAAGACCTGTTACATAAACAACAAGTGGTATTTTATTAACCAAAAAAAAAAAAAAAAAAACACTCAAACTGATCATAACTTCATTAATCTATATTTATCTATTTAGATTTGCTTCTCAAAAAAAAGAAAAAAAAAAGAAAAAGATTTTTTAAATTTATTTTGTAGTCTTTTTTCTTTATGTGTCATGGAGGCTTTTTTTTTTGGGTGTATACGTAGGTTATAAATTATAATTACAACTTATAAGATTTATTACATTTTGTTTGTAAATCTAAAAATTAATTAAAATTATGTAATTTATCCTATCTTCAATTGCAGGTAAATTACACCAACTTTCATTAAGATTTATTGAAATGAGATTTCCTATTCATTTATATAAATTGCACTTTCCATTAAGATTTCTATTAACTCAAATAAATAAATCTATTCAATTTTACAATGTTAGATTTTTACTCATTCGTAGGGACTTAAAATGAGAGTGTCCTTTGTACAAACTCAAGAAAAAAAGGGTTATTTTGTCCATGGCTTATGTAGAAATATATATAAATTGAATACTTCATTAAAAGATAGAAGACATTGATTTAATTATTGCATTAACAAAAACCTTCAAGAGATATTATCATTTTATGTTCCTCCCAAAAAAGAAGAAGATATTATCAATATCATTTTATAATTTTTTATACAAACATATTATCATATATATTATTGGGTCAGCCCAAAATCCCAAAAAGTTTAGAGCAAAGCCCACTAGGAACCAATCCCAAGACCGATGGACCGAAATCCAAACTTCACACAGAATGCGCAAGTTAGCACCTTCCAAAACTTCTTCTTCCCAACCCACACTCTCTCTCTCTCTCTCTCTCTCTCTCTCTCTCTCTGTAACTGAGGTGCAGCAAAGATGCAAGCCATTTCGAGGCGTATAGTGCAGCAGCAATCTCTGAAGTCATCGTCGGCTTCAATCTCATCCCTCAAGTCCCTCTACTCCATCTCCAGCTCCGATCACCGTAATTTCCCATTCCCTCTCTACCCTTTTCCGATTGTAATTTCTGCTCTCATTCACAAGGTCAAATTGGACATTATCAATTTTTTTTCTTTCTTGCTTGCAGGTTATGGAGCTGATCATCCACGGTACGGATCTACTTTGGCCACCAAAGGCGTCGGCCACCTTGTTCGCAAAGGCACTGGTGGAAGATCCTCCGTTAGGTTTGCTTTTTTCACTTTTCCCTCTATAATGTGTTTGGTTGATCGGAAAATGTAGGAACATTGAGAGAAATATTGTGTTTGTCGTTCTGAGATTTCTACCTAGTGAACATTTTTGATTTTTGGTTTATTTTTTGGTAATTTGGGGACCTTAGGAAACAAAATTCAATAATTTTTGCTCTTTTTCCTTTCATTTCTCAGTAACCAAACAAAGATTAAACTTATTAATCTTTTTTTTTTCCCCTCCTCGGAATGCAGCTTGTGGGAAATTTTGGTCTTGTATTTTGTTTTTGGTTGAATTAGTAAATTGTTGAGTTAGTAATGTGATTGTTTAAATAAATTCGAAACGAAGAATGCTGTATTTGCAGTGGTATAGTTGCTACAGTGTTTGGTTGGTCTGAAAATGTAGGAAAAAATTATCATTCTGAGATTTCTAGCAAATGATTTTTTTTGGTAATTCATGGACCTAAGGAAGAAAATTTCAATAAATTAAAAAAAAAAAAAATCATTTTCTCAGCAACCAAACAAAGATTAAGCTTTTTTTTTTTGGGGGAAAAATTTGTCACGTCTCTGTTTCTGGTTGAATATAAAATTAACAGATTAGATTCTGCAGAAAATGGTTGAGTTCATAATGTGATTGCTTATATAAATTTGAAAAGTATAATGCTGTGTTTTGCAGTGGTTTAGTTGCTACAGTGTTTGGAGCTACAGGGTTCCTTGGTCGTTATGTGGTTCAACAGCTAGGTCAGTTGGTGAATGTAACCGTTATTAACTTGAGTGCAATCAATGAAATGGGAACTCAAGTGTTAGTTCTTATGGTGATTTGTGCTGATAGCCTGATACTTTACTTTTCTTCCACAGCTAAAATAGGAACTCAAGTGTTAGTTCCTTTCCGAGGTTCTGAGGATAATCCTCGCCATCTCAAGTTGATGGGAGATTTGGGACAGGTAAATTATTTCGTAATATTTTCATATGCTTGAAAATACAATTTGTGGTTGTTTTGACCATTCATTTATTTAGTCTACTGCATTGCTTGTTTGTCTCATTGTTCAATTACTCAGATCGTACCAATGAAATACGACCCAAGAGATGAAAACTCGATTAAGGCTGTTATGGCGAAGGCTAACGTTGTTCTCAATCTGATTGGTAGACTTTCTTCACTTGTTTTCTCAGTCTTGGAGGTTGTGAATGTACTTACCTGAGTAACTACCCTCATTGACAGGAAGGGAGTATGAGACAAGGAACTATAGCTTTGAGGAAGTGAACTTTTCCATGGCTGAACAACTTGCAATGGTAGGTTCCTATGTGTACATTGTCTTTATTTTGTAGTTCCTGTATGCTCCCAAAACTATTGCTGCTCTTCTTCTCTTCTGTATCGGCTTGAAGAAGCATCATCAATAACAAATGAGAAAAATGCAAACTTATTCACTGTTTTTCTATGATTTCATCACTCATATCATGAAAAATATATAATTTGGGATAAATAGGGTTGAGGGATACCTTTTATTATGGATTTTAATCTTACCTTATGTATATAAATTAGGAAGATTGTCTTCTTCTTCTTCTTCTTCTTTTTTTTTTTTTTTTTTTTTTTTTTTTTTTTTTTTTTTGTTTATTTATTTATTTGGGGGGTGGGGATGTTACTCTATAAACTCTTTGTGATGCTTTATATCATGGTGATACCTCATCTCAAGTAATTCAGTACTAAATGCAAGTAAGTTGAGTGTGATTTACTTTAGAGTTGCACTGTGGGAACTGAACTATCTGGTATACCACATATAATGGATTCCAGCTAGAGGTAACTTAATTTTCTTACCAAAATAACCAAAAGACTTTGCTGAATTGGTGTTTCATGATATGTTTTTCCAGGAGACTTAGTTTGTAGTTTTCTTTTCCTTCGTAGTTATTTCACTCTTTAGTCTTTAACTTGTGCAGATTGCCAAAGAACATGGTGGTATCGCAAGATTCATTCAAGTTTCTTGTTTGGGGGCATCTCCATCATCTCCGTCCAGACTGCTAAGGGCTAAAGCTGCTGCAGAGGAAGCTGTTTTGAGAGAGATACCTGAAGTAAACTCTTTTCTTTCCTTTAGCCTAAGCTGATAATGACACTTCTTGTGAGTTTTACATACATTACTGCTAGGAATATGGTTAGTGACCTTAACCCAATATGCTTGCAGGTTTAATGCTAGCTATATCCCCATTTTTGTATATAAAAGAAAAGATTGAAACAGTATCAATCAAGCCAGAGCAATCTTAACTAATAAAGCTATGTACTAGTTTAGCTACACATAGGATGGACTATTATCTTTATCTTGCACCACCCGTTAGGGTGCAGCCTAGTGGTTGGAGGCTTGGGATGAGCTGTAGATCTAGACATCTTGGGTTTGATCCCCACTAGAAGTTCCCTAAACTTACCTATACACAGTTTTGGTCAGTGAGGTTGTGTATCCATGGTTTAATTCTCAGGGGTGAGTCTAAAGGGTACTGCCTTGGTGAGGTCCCATGTCATTAAAATAAAAATTTATATTGCACCTTTACTCTAAGGTTGATTTGCAGTCTTGGGCACAAAGGAGATAATGGACCTAGGATCAAGATGCTTAGTTTAAATCAATGGCTGAGCCAAAGAATAATACCTAATACATTTAAGATCCATTTGGGAGGGTGGTTTAAAGACAGTAGTGACCCTTATTGATGAAAAGATGAGAGAGAATCACTTGAGATAGTTTATGTTCAGAGGAGAGCGGTTAATGCACCAGTGAAACAGAGTGACTTGATTTAAGTTGAGGGAACAAAAAAGGTTAGGAGGACCAAAAATAACATTGATAGTAGTAAAATACTTTTATATCCTAAAATTACATAAATTTAAGGAACCACATCAACCAGAGATGGAGCCGGGACTTGAACTTGGGGGCGGCTTTGCTGCTGGTGTGGCGGTTCTGGCCTCTGGCTTTACTGTGAATTTTTTTTTTTTTTTTTTAGTGTCTTTGATGTGTACTGCTGGGTAAGGACAAAATTATTTTGTTTAAATTTTTTCAAAGGGCCAGGTTGTTTGTTTTAGATAAAATTGGTTGATTGAGCTTAATTTTTAAATATTTTTGCTATTGGTAATTTTTGCTGCTGGGCTACTTTTTTTTGGGCTTGTATATTTTATTTTTTATTTTAGATTTTAGATCTATAAATTTTTTATAGCGTTTAAAAGGAGGAAAATGCTAGAGTTAAAAACGTTTTTATGACTTGCTAATGTGTTCAGTGGTTATTGTTATGTAAAAAAGTGATATAAGTGGTAGCCTCATTGTTCGAGAGTGGCTCTGTCCCTAACCTAAACAATTCCTCGACCGCTTTATTCTCACAACCAAATATGGAGATCCCAATCTCAAACATCCAATTCATTATCTCAATGAAATTAAGAAAATCATTTATAAGTATTAGCATAAAGAGAATGTGATTAAACAAAGAGAAACTGGCTAAAATCACAAAAAACTCTTTGACTTCATCATTGATTTTTATTTTATCACTATGGCTCATACTGCACAAAATAGTAGTGAAAAATATACAAATTATGTGTTCTAAAACAAAATAAAAAATAGCTAAATTCATAAATAATCACAATTCGAAGGTTTCTTTTTCTTTCTATTTAGTTCTAAAATAAAATACAGTTATGACTTTTTCACACCAAAATCCCAAACACCTAAAGACTTAAAAGGCAATCACAACCTTCACAAAATCAACACAAAATCCACAACATCCGACTTCAACATCAAAACTGTAAGCTATTGTCATTGAATAAAAAATGCAAACCCCCTTCTTTGGTCACATCCTATACATACAGGTTACAATCAAATGGTACGACAATGTTGGAGTTATGTAGATGTCATTGAAAGGTTGAAGGTAAATGACATCGTTTTTGGTCTGGGTGTATTTGAGATGGGATGGCATGAAGGGCTATGGGCATGTGTATATAAAGGAGTAGAAGTGCAAGGGGTGAAAAGGGTGAATGGAAATGCAAAGAGTTTTGTGTATGTGAGAGAGGAAAAGTTTTGAAGTATTGAACCAAAGAAAATCAATAGTAGTCTTGAAACATTGAATCAAAGGAAACCAATAGTAGTCTTGAAATATTGAACCAAAGGAAATAAAGAGTCCCTATTTTTAAATTTGTTCTTATCTCTAATGTGGCTTAAGAGTAATTCAATTTTCTTTTCAAAGAGTGCACTATATGGCAGAACGTCATGCTCTCCCACATAAGGTCTCTGCTTATATATATATATATATATATATATTGATTGATGATTAGTCTTTGTCTGAAGGAATAGAAAAGTGGAAGCGGAAGCCCTTTTGAAAGAAGCTATACAAGGACAAACGGAACACTTTCTACTTAAAAAGAAAACAAAGCATTTTTGTATCATGTCCTTGTATGACTCCTTTTTAATAAACTAGAAGGATCATATTGTCAAATCACCTATGTAAGACTATTTCTCATATTTCCCCTTAGTTTAGGAAGATTAAAAATGATGGGTTCAAATAGAACTCTTCTACTCTACAAATGAGAGAATATCAATCCTTCTTCCATTTTCTTTATACCCTCTTATATACCTTTACTTTTCCCACCTAACAAATGTACTGTACATATGGCATTTTTGTGGAATTATAATGTCATTTGTCTTGTTATATGCTAGCCTTTTATAAAGTTCTTACATGCTCTGTCTTTCTTTGTGATGGAGGATGTGAAAGTCTTTGTAAAACTTATGATTTTTTTTGGTCCCTCATTCTCTCTCTTTTGCTTCCAAAAAAAAAATTACATGATTATTGTAACTTATCAAGGATAAATAAAAAAGAAAAGAAAATAAGAGACTTTATGATTTTAGCTTTAATGGGCAGCAAAGCTTATGACTATTTAGGAAAATTTTGACAAACACTAGGTAATTTTTTAAAAATGAAATGAAATCAACTTCAAGCAAAATGTTAATGTATTTGTGGTTTAATTATGTAGTCGGCTATGGACTCATCCATTAAAATTTGATATTTCTTGTTGATATGAGGTTTGATGATGCAAAAAAGTCTGTATTATGTGCTTTCTTAATTTTAAATCTGACCACACTGCCTTTGAGAACAGAATTTCTGACATGCAGTTCCTTGTGCAGGCCACAATTATGAGACCTGCTGTAATGGTTGGAACAGAGGATAGGATTATGAATACTTGGGCACGTTCTGCAAAAAACTATGGCTTCCTTCCACTCATTGGTGGTGGATCTACCAAGTATGTCTTGAATCTATCATTTGCAGTCTGGTAATAAAATTATGTAATGGTTAAATTTCAAAAGTTTTCATTGTAACTCATGGCGGTTCTTTAAGTTTTAATTTTTTGGGGGTGCTGTTATTGTGAACCATTATTTGCTGCTTCTCCACCCTCATTGATGAGGGCAGCAGCTTTTTGTCAAAATAGCTGTTATATTACCGTAATAATCTGAGACTATAAGCTCCTTCCTGACAGTGCTTGGTCCTAAAAAATAATCTCTTGGGTTTAAATTGGCTACTACTTGCGGGTAAAGATCAAAAACTTGGTGGCACATTCAATTTGGGTTTTGTTCGAAGAGATGGTTAGATTGACATTGCTTGAGGAAAGACCTGACTGGTATGTTATTGCTGCAATGTCCTTCATGTGTTTTCCTGGCTTCACCTATTCATCATCAAAATCTGATCCAATTGTGCAGAAAGAGGGAGAGAGAGGAATTGGATGGTTGGGAGTGTGGTGGGAAACCCTAATTGGAAAGGGAAAGAAAACCCTAGCTTGCTGGAGTTGGGGTTATCTTTTGGGGTGTGTATCTTATATATTTGTGTTATTGGTGATGTGGGGACCATTGGTTGATGTGAGGTTGGTGCGTTGGTCCTATCTTCTATAAAATAGTAAGATTAGAAGGATGCAAATTTGAAGCCACAGCCATTGTGACATTGAGAACAAATGAAAAAAACTAATGCCCCTTGTTTGGTGCCACTCGATCGCAGGCATCTAGGAGATCCGACTTTACCCAACACTGGTGGTCAATCTCATTGTCCCCCAATCTTCCTTTGGCTCTCCACAACAAACCACAATTTCTTGATGAAAATATACCAGGTGTTCGTTTGGGAATTACTTATTTTTGTTAGCTTATTTGCATAGTGTTTATTAAAATATATAGTTTTTGGACTTTTTTGTTAAATTTGTTACAAAAAGCTAAAAGCTAGATTATTTGCAAAAAAGCTAACAAAAAGCAAAAGGTTAAACTTTTTTCAACAATTCCCAAACGCACACCAGTTGTAGAGGTGTAACTTTCTTGTGGGCTCACTAACGAGCACTTGCCAATTTAAGCCCAAGAGATATTTTTTTGTAAAGCTGAGCAATGTCAGGATGGGGTTTTTAGTCTGGGGAATTTTCAGTAATATAATTGATATTTTTACCTTAATATCACCCTCATTAATGAGGGTGCAGAATCAACAAATTATGCTGCAGAAATGACAGCATCCATTTTTATGGACATTTTTCTGATAAATGCTTATATGCAGAATCCAACCAGTATATGTTATTGATGTTGCTGGTGCAATTGTTGCGGCCTTGAAAGATGATGGCACCAGCATGGGAAAAATTTATGAACTTGGTGGGCCAGATATCTATACCATACATGAATTGGTAAATCTCTTTCTAATCTTTCCCGTTTTCCTATTGATATGTACTGATTTTAACTGAGATCTTTGCAAACTCCAGGCAGAAATTATGTATGATGTGATCCGGGAATGGCCTCGCTATGTCAAAGTTCCTTTCCCTATTGCAAAGGTAAATAGACAGTGTCAATATTTTAGGGCCAATGGAAACGAATCTTTTTGAATCTTCTGTTTTTAGTGCCACTGATAAGCTCATTTTAGCTTCTGTTACTTTAGATGGTTGGGTTTATTTGCCTTAGGAAAACCTTATTTGAAGTATCTATAAGTGAATATTTATCAGACATCTGAAATTTGTGTCACACATCTTAATAGATCATGATGTATGGGGAGGCTTCTTGATTTTAATTTCATTGAAATACCTCCTCTAAAATCTGAATTTTTGCCAATGACTTCTAGCTCAAATGGCACTTCCTGTGTAACTCTCAGGTTTTGTTTAACTTCTTATTGTTTTCTGGAAGCCAAAAATATATTTGATGATTGACTAGCAGGGTAAAGTCTGCTTCAAATGTACTAATGAATGATGCCGTAACAAAAACTCTATCAGACATGTATACTGGAACTCATATTCTGCGTTCTTGCATGTCAAATTAGACTGGTTTCCTTATATGACATTTCTTTTTGTAGCCCTAATTCTGAAAATATAGAAGGATGTCACATGTTCCAACAATCAGCACGCATTGTGCGTGTTTATATGTGCCTGACAGTTGTTTCTTAATGAGGCTCTCATATGTGTTGTGACTTACTTTTGGCTATCATGTCTTTTTAAGTTGTTGGCATGTATGTTGCTGTATATGATTGTATCTTGCTTTGTTAGCTGGTAGACGCTGAACAATTGGATTACTATATGTTTGTGTATGTGTTTATTTTATTTTATTATTTTTTATGTGAATCCTAATTACAAATGTTTGTAAATGCTTTCAGGCTATTGCAATGCCACGAGAATTTTTACTTAATAAAGTTCCCTTTCCATTACCCGTTCCCTTCATGTTCAACCTTGATCAGATCCTTGCATTAACTAAAGACACAGTCGTTTCAGAGAATGGTGAGTTTAGCTTTGGCCTGTTATTCTTTTTGCATGTTTGTTGTCTGAAGTTTTCCTCTCTTTTTCTTTGCTTTGGTAAACTATAAGTATTCCATTTCAGTCATATTATTCTATCATTTCTCTTGATTTTGGTGGTGGAATTTGCAGCTTTGACTTTCAGTGATCTTGGGCTTGTGCCTCATAAGCTGAAAGGATACCCTATTGAGTTTCTTATTGCATTTCGTAAGGGTGGTCCCCAATTTGGTTCTACTGTAAGTGAAAAAGTCTCTACTGATGATTATGCTTGAGGTTCTGTGGATTTTTTGGTCCCAAATGTTTTTTAGTTCACCCAGTTGAAGACTTTGAAACAGGCGTGTAAGGCCTCCATTTCTTTTAGCAAATGGTAAAAAGATTCTTTAGCGCATGACTGTTGTATCTTTTTCATTCATATGTAGAATTCACAATGATGTTCAATAACAATGATTAATAAAAGCTGGGATACTTGTTCATATCTAATGGCAATCACTATTCACTACAAAAGTTTACGTGTGGTAAATGTTGGTGAAGCCTGTTGAACATAATAGTTAATATTCCTGGTGATTGAAATTTATTGTTGCATTCAAGTTCAAAATAGCATTAAAAAGAAGAATGCCACTACTTTTTACTTGCTTAGGTGGAATGTTCTTCCGAAAAATGAATGCTTATGAAGAATTCTATTGCCGTCCAAAGAAATTAATGGTAGACTTATAAACTAAAAGTAAGAATATTTTGATTTGGTTGAACAAGAACAAATTTATCCTACCAAAAATACTGTTCCAATACGCTGGAAGAGTTTTTATGACGCAGTACTTTCCTAAATAATTTTGTACTTGATGCAAATTCATTAGAAATATATGGCAAATGGCAATTAACACTAAAATAGGAGTTTGTTATTATTCAATTACTTGAATAACACAAGTATAGATGCACTTAAGACTTTGCACCAACAAAGCATGGTGAGTCTCATCCAATTAATGTTTTAGATTCATCTCATTGTATCTATATCATTCTTGAATAAAATTTCAGTGAAAATTCTTAGAAACTACAGTCAAGAAACCCTCTATTTTGTAATTTAAAAGATCCCAGTGTCATTATTATAGTCAAACCCATAATATACAGTAGACAAGATATGAGTTTGACCTTCAAATTTAGAAACTTTATAAAAATTAAAAAAAAAAAAATGATAGAAGAAACAAAAAAATCTTCACTCTAGTCCCACTTTTATGGTAAGAAACCATAGTGAGAATAAAACAGGAAAAGCTCATATGTTAAACAACTATAAGAAGCTTAATGAACAATTACAATTTATTGGATATTTTATTTCTCAAAAAGATGTTTATGTTTAATCAAGGATCAAAGATATTTGGTATATAAATATGTATATATATATATATTTGATAATCTTAGTAAATCTGACTATAAGTCAGGATTTTAGCAACTATAATTAACCGAAGAGTCTAAATTTTCACTCAAAGGTGGTACTCTTTATTATCTGTCATTTATCACCTCAAGTTTCAGAAGCCATCAATTTTTTTTCCCAGTTCTCAACAATATTTTATCGTGACACTTTTTGTCCATTGATCGGCAACAATTGTGACTTCCATTAACATGAGTTGTGGCATGTAATGAATAATAGTTATGTCAACCATAGTTGCAATAATATATTGTCCTCCTGTCGCAACATTGTGGCCTCAATCAAGTAATCAACTCAGAGTTCAGGGGAACAAAAATAAAAGAGTCCACTTAATCAATTACTAGTATGTCTCACTTGTACTATTTTTACTTGTGGCCTATAAATTTTTTCTAATTTCTAGACCAACTAGTATATGATTTTTATCTGCTCTAACATGTCATTTTGAAATGGTGATATATCATATTTCTAGAAGTACCTATCGATTGTCGGAAAATTGTCCAAAATAATTTATAGTTATTTAAAGCTATTGTCACTCATGATAGGTGCAAGAGATGTCTAGGAGTCCCAGTATTATCGAACAGTTCAATAGGGTGGTGTCTGTGTTGAAGTCTTGTGTAAAAATTTGCTTTGGGATTAGGATTGAAAATTATCTTCATTTTCTAACTAATAATTATTGCAACAGTTTTGAAAGAGTGAGATTAGGATTACTTATTAAGAAACATTAAGAGAGAGAGAGAGAGAGAGAGAGAGAGAGAGAGATTAAAAAAGGATGCATCTTGTTTGATCTTTTAAACAATTTCACATTGCTTCTTTGACAAACTATATTTCTGTTTTTGAAATGTAAATAGAAATTTCCATTTATCTTTACCAACCCAGTTTAATAAACTAAAGTGTCTAAGATTTTTAGAGTATGGGTAAAATATACAATACGTCAGATGTAGTAAAAAATATAAAATACTTAGTATTCTAAAAAAAAAAAAAAAATTCCTTTTAGAATTTGGTAGATTAGCTACTTTTGTGAGAGTTCTATTGACTATTTTTTAACTCTTTAGTCCCCATTCTTGCCCAAAAATGTGACTGCACCCTTTCTCTCCTTAATAATTTTTGGATCATTGGGTTTGTTTAGTGCTAAGTGCTGGTGAGTTTGAGATAGTCACAGAAAAGATAATGAAGAGAAAGAAAAAGCAATACCAAAGAAGCCAATTGGTAATAAGGATCTTAAGCAATACTAGATTCTTTGTGTTGGAAAGTGACTTAAGCCATATTCCAATAGGATTGGCTTACCTTGTAGGAGAGGCAAACAACCTTACCCATAAAACAAGTTAGGAATCATAAAGAGAGAGAGAGAGAGAGAAAAAATCAACCACTAAAATGTTCATGCACTTCAAACATGCAGGAAAAAAAATAGAAATCTCGAACCACCAACAGAAACAATCAAATATCTCATGGACCCAGAAGCCAGCCCAGAGGTCCAAGACTACTTCTTTGAACACCCCAGCTTGGAAGGAAGGAACGTTGGGGCAGCAATGTTCATGCGCAGTAGACCTAGAGGTGAGTCTCATGATTCTTGTTGCATTAACATTTATATAAACAACAATGTTCAAGGTGCAAACAATTCCACTTTGTACGGGAGTGCGCTCAGAATGAGAGACCCAGGAGTTAGCTTGTGTTTTGGGGATGTCAAGTTGAGTAGAAGATCTCAAACTATCAACAAAATAATGTACAATGATACGTTAGGGATTGGACTTGGGTTTTGTTTAAAGTTTTTATCTGTGATTATCATACTATTTTTGTTGCTATCATTGATATAAAAAACTCGGCTTGTATTGAAGACTGGTTCAATAGTAGGCCAAGTCAAAAACTCAGCAAATTTACAATTATTTCCTGATTTAATTTAAACTCCAATAATTTCTTGGATTCAAGATTTAATATTTAAAAAGTGGACCAATCATGCATTTCCTTTGATTGTTTAAATGATCGAAGTTTTCATTTTCTTTCAAGTGTGTTGTAATTGTATTATATATCACCGAAATAATGGGGAATCTAATGCTAACCACGAAGTTCTATGATACATACACATGGCAAACATCCAGGTCCTACGTGCTAAAAATACAACAAATACAGGGACTTCCAACTCCACATGCAGATCTATCAATCACAAAGTCCAGGAGTTCTTATTTCATTTTTGTTTCTTTAATCCCTTAATAAACTATCACCACAAGTTACATTGCCAACATTGCTATGTCACAATGTCCATTTCGACTCAAATAATAGTTTAGTGGTTGCCCACTCTTTCTACCCATCAAATGTGTGATGCCCAACCCCCAGGCAGAAAGCTTCACAACAAGCAGAGTTGTAGGCAGGTTGGGGAAGCATCTCAAATGGGTACATGGGAGTTTGAGATTAATTCTCATTCTTCAACTTTTTTATGAAAAAGCACATATAGTATGTATATGTAACATATAGTGATAATTATATAATAATATACATTCATCACTCACCATAGTAATTATGTTGTTAAGTGTCCCTCGATTCTCCCCATCTCTCCCCTAATTTTTTCTTTTCTCTAATCTCTAATAAATTTAATGGCTATCTTCCTATGTATGTGTAATGATTTGAAAAAAAAAAAAAATAGTAACATCTGCGCTTATATCTTAAGAAGATTAGTCAAGTTATAATTGGAGCTCCTCATAATTATCTAATAACACCCGATGTGAAAGTTGGCACACGCTTACCCAATACACACTCAATCTAATTCAATCCAATCCAATCCAAGATCCACTGATTGTGTGTGCCTATTTTGTTTCTTGGCTACAAGATCGACTATTTAACCCTAGCAAATAGTGTTGTGATTTGGATGGCATTAATACTAGATCAATAAAATTAGCCATATTTGTTCCACCAGCTCTTGTGACTTTTGAGAATACCGTTGTTTCTTCCCACACATGTTGTATATATCAAAATTCCACAAAGCATAGGGACTTAGGGACCATCTTCAACCTTATCACCACACATTTTACACATTGCCACATTGGGTCCTTTTAAGACCTCTTTCTTCATTAAATTTTTATGAGCTGTTCGAATATTGGAGAAACTTTATCACCAGAGTCTTCCTTAGCAAACTGGACTTCTTTATTTGCATCTAGATTAGAGAAACTTCTTGGTGCTTAATTAATTGGAGAATTTATAGCATTATTGGATTCACCAATATGATTGGTTTGATTAAGATCCTATCACTCTTTTAAGTTAAGGGCAAATAGTTGACTACAATAGTGCAGATTGCGCTTTTGATGGTGGAAAGAGCATACCATACATAATAATGAGGCAAAAGGCATTCATAACTAGAGCATTATGTCCCGGAACTTTAGGATCTTGGAATCATATAAAGGGGTCTAACTTGGCTATTCAAAAAAGTGAGAAAAAAGTGAATATAACAATAATATTAAAATTACACTTGATCATTGTTTACTCGAGCTGGGGGATAATAGATAATTAGATGCTACCATGTAAAGGTACAATTTTGATTTTAGTTTTATATGGATAGTTTGCTTTTACTTGGTAGTTGGAGTCCATTCTTGTCTTAGTTTATGGTCTATATTAAGTATTCCTAAGTTTTGTTTAACATATTTTAACAAAAAGACTATTAAAAAAAAACCATCGAAAGACACTTTTTTACAGAATAACAAGTGAGATTATAATTATGTCGAGAGTCTTGTAGTTCAACAGGTTAATATCTCCTAATGTTTTCATAACATTCAGATTCAAATCTTCTCTCCCGTTGTATTTAACTATTGAAATTATAAAAAAATGAGAGATTATAAACCTATCTTTGTACTTTCATTTCATACACGTGGAGCTATCCTATTGAGTATTCATATGAAGTAAAAGGTCATGATGTAACTGCATTCACTTTCCACACCCTAATTGGATCATGCTCCCCTCACATGCGTTTAGAACAGTCAAACCTCAAGACCCCCACTAATTTCGCCCAAAGCCTGTAACTCCTTTCATTTGAAATGGAGCTGGCAAAACATGCATGTTCCCTGCAGCCTCATTCTTCGTGTGTGGATCGATGATCTTCATTTATCTAATGTAACACAATGAAAGGTAATTGATACAACCAAAAAAAAAAAAAAAGTTTAATATAATGTGATCAGATGCAGTGTGTTGTAAGTAGAGAATGGTGTACTTTGTATTTGTAAAGATTTCATTAGTAATAAGGTGACTAACATTTACGATGAGTTTTTGTTTTGAGATCATGGTGATAGTTAATCTAATATAATTTGATAATTGAATCTTATTCATATGAAATTTCAAAACATTCTTAGGATGTTGATGGGTTTGGTAATAAAACTTTTTGTCTATAGAAAAAAAAAAGTGACAGAATGTTAGTTTGATGGCATCCAACAAAATGAATTTAATAAGAATTTAAAATTTGGTTATGCAATTGCACTATTATATGGCACATAACAAGATAAGATACCAAAGTTGGTTTCATGCAACAAAATTTTAACAGTTCCTATAAATAATTAACATGATTCGCATTGCAAAACATTATTCCGTAAAACCCCTATTTGCTGATTTTAGTTCTGTGGGTGCCTACGGAAAATTATTATGTATTTTTAAAGTAGAAGTGGTTTTCATCCTTTCACATGAATGATGGATCCTACCATAAATTTAATTAATATAATCCACTGTTATGTAAGAAAATGGAGTTTCATATTACTATATTGAATAATTATTCTTCTCAAAAAAATATTGAATAATTATTGAATGCTTAACAGAGTTAATGAAAATTAGGAGGACCAAACATACAAAATTATATGGATAATTCGAGTGTAAAATGAATGTAAAAAGCAAAGTGAGAGACCCGCATTATACATCTACTCCTTTAATTATGTTATTAATACTTTTTTTTGAGAAAGTTTTATTTTTATTTTTATTTTTAATGTTATTAATACTTGATACAAACATAGATAATTTTCTTTTAGAGATAGTTTCAACCTATGATGTCTGCTCTTTATGATTGCTCTTTATCATCAAATCAAGACACCAATTAGTTTTGGGTGTAAGTGGGGATTGAATCATAGATCTCTTATTCGACAACAAGAGACTTTACTAGTTAAGCTAATTGGAACTCACAAACATAGATAAAAATTAGGTGTGAAGTTTTGGGTTTTTTTTTTTTTTTTTTTTTTTTAAGTTATTTATTTATTTTTATTTTTTGCCTTTTTGTATTTAATTGTTTTTTTTCCCTTCTTATTGTGTTTGTAAACACAAAATCTCAAGTTGGGAAATCAAACAATCAAAATAGTTTAACAAATTTAAATTTGTATTGATGAATGTGTGAGGGCAATTCTCTATATTTTGATTCTATTATAATAGAATAATAATAGAATAATCATCTGATTTAATCTCCTTAGAAAAATCTTCAATTCAAGAATTGTCTTGATTCAAACACAAATTGTCATTGCTTTGATTGGAAAGTAGATTGAAAGATCTTTGGAATAAAATTGCAATGAATCTATGGCTGTGTGCTTGTTAGAAATTTTGTGTTCTTTGCGTTTTTCATGTTCTTTGTGTGTTGTTCAAATGCTCTTGATCTTCAAAGATTTGTAGTGAAAGTTCCTCGGGGCTTTAAAGCTTAAATCCAATGAAGCTTTGATTGATTAGAGTTTTTGAAGTTTCTGGAGGCTTTGAAACTTGATTCCAATAGAACTTTAAGACTTGGAAGGATGGTTTGGATGAATGTTCTTCGCACTTGAAGATTTGTGGTGGAAGTTCTTTGGGATTTCGAAGGCTTAAATTTGTAGGTCTTCACTAATTTGTAGTCTCTTAGAGCTTGTAGAGGCTTTTGAACTTGATTCCAGTGAACTTTGAGATCTAGGAGGATAATTTAAATGATTTCTTTTGAATATTTTTTGTATTTGAAGGTTGAAATTCTTGGAATTCTTGGAAGGCTTTCGAGCTTGATTTTGGCATAGTTTCGAAACTTCTAAATGTGCTTGAATCTCCTCCATAAGACTGAGGGGAGTCTTTATTTATAGGAGTCTTGAGGAGATTTGAAGGCACATGATTAGCTCTCATTGGTGACATGTGTCATGATTTAAATGGACAAATTTTATGTCTTGTTTTCCGAGGGAAACATGACATTATTTTATTTTATTTGTTTTTGAGAAGGAACATATGACATTATTTGATTAGTCAAATTGTTCTAATATAAAGTACCACATGATAGCTTTTAATTAGACTACTCATGTTACTTTAAATTAAATATCAATGTATGTCAACGTGTGATTGGCTCTTGGACATCTTTTATAATTTTTATTCATCGACACTTGAAATGTTTATCATTGGTCTTTGAATAATAAAAGTGGACGCATTATCAATGTCTAAAAAAAATGTTTTTTACCCCCCAACAAATGTTGTAATGATTGGTGTTTGATAAAGAGGTCAACTTGTCTAATAGATTTTACCACTAATGGGAATTTTTTTTTGCCAAACAAGGCTAAACTTCTAACAGTGTTAATAAAAATGATTCTTTTTTAGAATCTAATAAAAATTGTGTTAGTAGCTAAGTGTCTTGTAGATCAATTGACTGTTATTGTTATTTCGAACGAAAACACCTAAGATTTAAATTCCTCCATCTCTATTGTAATTATTAAATTATTTGAATTATCAAAAATAAAAAATAGTATTAGTAATGGTTCCCTAAAAAAGTGACGTTGTTGTGAAAAACATATATATATATATATATATTTTTTTTTTTTTATGTTATTGTTTGATTGCGAAAGCAAGCAAAATTGGAAACAGACCATGCATGTTGGTCCTTGCATTTCAATAAGTGATGAAAGTGACCGGATCAACTATTTTCACTTTTGTTAAATTAATTTACTGTAGCATGTATTTGTTTTTGCCGTCTTTTGATTTTATTATGTCAACAACATCATTTTCTTAATCAAAGCCGTGCTAGATAAGTATAAAAAAAACTCCGGGATATTAACAAAGGAGTGAAGGACAATGACACAAGTTGTGTAAAGTGAATAACTCATGAATTCACACCTTTTAAGGTTCCTTCTAAAGACAGATCAGATTGTTGAATTGTCAAACATAAATAAATAAACTGTTCCTGGAGCCTCACCATATACCATGAATGGATGTGAAGAATCAAACTTTAGACAAATTGATTGCTTTTCCTAATTTTTACATCATGAATAATAGACAAATTTTTTGAGAAGCCAAGAATAATACACAATCTTACTCGATGGACCCCTATATAAAATTAAACACGGATGGCAGTGCCATCGGCAATCCAGGGTTGGCTGGTGCAGGGGGTATATTGGGTGACAGCTCTGGCTGGTGGCTTTTAGGATTTTCGTTAAATTTGGGCATAGTAACCAATAATATGGCTGAATTGGCAGCAGTCCGATAGGGACTTTCACTAGCATGGGATTTGAGTTTTAAGTTTATCTAGATTGAGATTGATTCTATTAGAGTATTATCATGAATAACTAATAGAAATGCTACTTATCCTCCTGATATGACGTTTTTAATATATGATTGTAGGAGCCTCATGAAGTAGGAATGGGAGGTGCAGACGCATCATATATACCGTGAAGCAAATGGATGCACGGATGCACTAGCGAAGCGGGGAACCCGCCAACAACATCTTTTGTCTTTTGTAGTACCTGTCCCAATTTTGTATACCACTATTTTGTTAGGGATTTGGCTAGCCTCGGGAGTAATAGACTGTGTGCCCGACGGTTGGATTATGATGTTGTTGTATGAACTCTATATTAAATAAATAAGACATCTTGTTTCTATCAAAAAAAAAAAAAAAGAGTAATACATAACTAGATGTACCATGATAGTAAACATCAAATATCTTAGTAGTGGTTGATTAAATTATTCTAGAACCACAATTTTTATATCACGACTCTAATATAATAAATTATAAATAACTATTTATCACTTTCATATAAATCTATTACTTATAATTAGCAATCATAGTACCAAAATTGTGTCACCAAATTTTGTTGCTTTGTATTTTTAGAAAGCTGTTATTAAACCTGAATTATCCCGACGTAAGTGGGATGCACTTAGTTTCACCTTATGTCCTACACGTGTAATAGGCAAGGTCTAACTTCTAGTACCGCCACCTCCTAGAATTTTCATTGGACTTCCTATAATAAATAATGGAAATGGAATAACCTTAAATTTGACATTTCTCACAAAAACAAAACCACCATTTTCCTTTTATCACATCATGATTCAAGAATTGCAAACGTAATTTCAGGAAGCCCCTCACCCTCCATCGGTTTCAGCACACCGACACGTTAACCCACAAAGTCCACGCGTCGAAATCTCACCGGCTACCGACATCAAGACAAACCTCAGCGCACGTCGCTAACGTGCGCCTGCGCCACCCCAAACCTCAGTGACTCTCAGTTATATAAAATAAAACTCTCCCTCGGTTCTCTTTTCACATTAAATCTATCAAAAATTTATTTAAAAAAAAAAAAAAAAAAAAAAAATTGTCGATCTTGCTCAGAAAATCAAAACCCAGTAAGTCTCTCTCTCTTTCTTTCAATTCTCTTTGTTCTTTAAATTTCTGTTTGTGAAAATCTTCATTTTTAGCTCTCCTGAAGATCCGCCAACTGATTCAACAAAACACTTTCTTTGTGATTTGTTTTGTTGAGAAAATAGTTTATTGGGGATGTGTGTGAAATGGGATTTTCTTTGTTTTGATTGTTACTGTTAGATAATTTTGGGATTGATTTCAAGAGGGTGATGCGACGCCGTACGGCGTCGAGTGTTCCCATTGAGCAAATGGAGAAGGGAACCGGAAAGAATCACAACACTAGGCTTTGTTTCTTGGCATCTTTGTCAGCTTTCTTTTGGATTTTGTTGTTGTATGTCCATTTCGTTGTGCTTGGAACTAGTAATACTAATGCCACTGATGATTCTCTTAAATTACAACCCAGTAATGTTAACACCGATTCCATCAATACCCATTTGCCCGATCCCCATCAAATTCAATCTGACACCCATTTAGAAACTGCCCGGGTTCGCGAACCCGAGAATTACCCTGAATCTGACGCCCATTTGGAAAATATTCCGGCCCGTGAACCCAAGAAACCCGGGAATTATCCCAAATCTAGGCAGGGTGGGAGTGGTGAGGCTAAGAAGGAAACTAAGAAGGAGACTAAGGAGAAGGAGTATCCTTCGTTTATGAGGGCGTTGAGGACGGTAGAGAACAAGAGTGATCCGTGTGGTGGGAGGTATATCTATGTTCATGATCTTCCTCCAAGGTTTAATGAGGATATGCTTACGGAGTGTAGGTCTTTGAGTCTTTGGACGAATATGTGTAAGTTTACAACGAATGCAGGGCTTGGTCCGCCGCTTGAGAATGTTGAAGGGGTGTTTTCGGATACTGGTTGGTATGCAACAAATCAGTTTGCAGTTGATGTGATATTTAGTAATCGGATGAAACAGTATGAGTGCTTGACGCGTGATTCGTCTCTTGCCGCGGCTATTTTTGTACCCTTTTATGCAGGGTTTGATATTGCACGGTATCTTTGGGGGCACAATATCTCGAGGAGGGATGCAGCTTCGCTTGATCTGGTTGATTGGCTTATGAAGAGGCCGGAATGGGGAATTATGGGTGGGAAAGACCATTTTCTCGTTGCAGGGAGGATCACTTGGGATTTTAGGAGGTTATCGGAGGAAGAAAAGGATTGGGGTAACAAGCTTCTGTTCTTGCCTGCTGCGAAGAATATGTCAATGCTTGTGGTTGAATCAAGTCCATGGAATGCTAATGATTTTGGTATTCCATATCCCACGTACTTCCATCCAGCAAGGGATGCTGATGTGTTCAATTGGCAGGAGCGGATGAGGAATTTAGAAAGGAAGTGGCTCTTCTCTTTTGCTGGTGCCCCACGTCCTGGCAATCCTAAGTCAATTAGAGGACAGCTTATTAATCAATGCAAGAGCTCAAAGCGCGGCAAGCTGTTGGAATGCGATTTTGGGGAGAGCAAGTGTCATTCTCCAAGCAGTATAATGCAGATGTTCCAGAGCTCTCTTTTCTGCCTTCAACCTCAGGGCGATTCATACACCAGAAGATCAGCTTTTGACTCTATGTTAGCTGGTTGCATACCTGTCTTTTTCCATCCCGGGTCAGCATACACACAATATACTTGGCATCTTCCAAAGGATTATACAAAGTATTCTGTGTTCATTCCTGAGGATGACATCCGAAAGAGGAATATTAGCATTGAGGAAAGGCTGCTTCAAATTTCTCCTGAGCAGGTGAAAATCATGAGGGAGGAGGTTATAAGTCTTATTCCGAGGCTGGTGTATGCAGATCCTCGCTCAAAACTGGAGACTCTCAAAGATGCCTTTGATGTTTCTGTGCAAGCAGTTATTGACAAAGTTACCAAGTTGAGGAGGGACATCATTGAAGGTCATACAGACGATAACTTTATTGAGGAAAACAGTTGGAAATATGCTTTGTTGGAAGAGGGACAGCGTGAGGTGGGACCTCATGAATGGGATCCTTTTTTCTCAAAACCAAAAGATGGCAATGGGGATTCTGTTGATTCATCTGCAGAAGCTGCTAAAAATTCTTGGAAGAATGAGCAGCGATCTCAAACGTGACACAGAGGTAATGATCCATCAATATAATTTGCGGTAATGTCTAAAGCAAGGAGAATGCAGCTTAGAAAAACACTGCCCACCTTAAGCCCGGAAGATTGCTGGTATAAACCCTTCTCAGGACATGTCATGAACTCATTGTAGAACTTATTTATTGGCCCATATCCTTGTTTAGAGTCAAAAAATAGACAGTTTCTGCTTCTTATATGTTTTTATATAGGACATTTTACTTTCTGCATTTTTGAATCTTTTTAGTGATTCTTTTTGTAATGTATTGTAGCTGAGTTTTCATCATATCATCAAGTTTATGTTAGTTTCCAATCAATGCATACAGGAAATAATAATGAGTGATTAAAGATCATTTTTTGTGCTTTAATATAGGGAGTGAGGTTTGATTGCAACTTCACTCCGTGCATTAATTTTAGCCTAATTTACACTACGACATTTTTCGTCAGGGAGTGAGGTTTGATTGCAACTTCACTCCATGCATTAATTTTAGCCTAATTTACACTACTACATTTTTCGTCCTTTTATATTTGGTCTGAAGTTTTATTTTTGTATGTGATAGTCTCAGTTCTGAAAATTTATTTATAAAAAAAAATGCTGGAAATTTGAAGATAGATGGCAAGCAGGGTATTAATATGCCCCATTAAAACACAAAAGTGAAGTGAAGTATATTTACTGGCAGATGAATGGATAGAAAAAATTGATTAGTACTCTCTAAATTCTTTGGTGTCAAAATTGCAATGATTTCAATTTCAGTGATGAAAATTATTTCTGGATTTAATACTTAAAATTATTTTTGATTTTTTATTTTCGGAGGTGTGATGCCTTAATAGTTAATACTACAATATCATTTTTGATGTTTAGTTTGTGATAATGTTGACACTGCTCCATACATGCTGATCTAGAGTTGTTGGTTTTTAAGCTTCATAAGCTACACACAAATGGTGTTCTTAGTTCTTAAAACTCTAGCCCCTCCGCAAAATTGTTGGCTCTGCAATTTGAATGTAACTGTGGTTACCGATACATGTCTTCTTAAGTGGGGTACTATATTTCTTGATGTTACTGCATGAAGCAAAGTTTAAACATATCACGTTACACATGTTGGGAGCAAGATTATATTCTGCTATTTTGCGTGCTCTGTAACCATATCTTGCCAAAAAGAAGCAGCAAATTAGTAAATTACCCTATGTAAAATTTCTGGCCTTGGCGATTTGCATGTCTCTATGGGGCAAGTGTTGTCTAAAAGTACCAAATTTGATGATGTTATTACTCATATAGGGCAAGTGTTATCTAAAGTCTAAACCCATAATATTCTACCATGTGTGGAGCAAATTTATCTTATGCTATTTGGTGCATTCTATGACTATTTGCAATTTGCAGCCAAAATGAACAAGTGAACAGAAAATTCACTGCCTTATTTTTGCTTAGCGACCAACTTAAAAGGGTTTCGTGTAGGGTCGACCAAACCAGTCTAGCTAAGTGTTTATTACTGTGATGGTAATACTGCAATGTGTCATCCCAAATCCTTTATTTCAAAAACCTTCCCAGATTCTTTATTATTATGATTTTTTAATTTAAAAAAAAAAGAAAAAAAAGAAAAAAAGAGAGAGATTTGCATAACAGGAAAATATCATATATCATATCATATGTTATATTATAATTATAAAATAAAAATTGGGACTTAGAAGTTGTGGTGGCTCTTGACGCTCAATTGGCAATTTTTAGTATTTCTAAAAGAGACATCTAAGATTCAAATTATCAGTGCTTAACTATCGAATTATCCACACAAAAAAGTGTTCATGCCAAGTGGTGACATACAAAAGGTTTTTGTGAGGACCCAATTTGAGTCCCAAGCCCAGGAGTCAAAAGGATCTTGGCCCAAAGAGCTCAATACAATGAATTTATAGAGATTGGGTCAAAAAATTAGGCTCTAATGAATTGGACAACAATTATGGTGGGTCTAGAAGACCTGAAAGCAAAAATAAACAGGTTTTATCCAAAGAAAATTGTCATCGGCACAATTCGAGATGATGTGTTCTTATATATATCTCTTTTGAATTTGATTACAAGTCTCATTCTTGTTGTTACAGTGTTTTTCCTTTTTTTTTATCCTCAATCCTCAGTGTATTATTTCTTTTTTATACTGTCTTCTTTCTTTTATCTCCACCCTCCACATGTAGACTAAGTTTCTGGTGTTGAACCTTGTCCCATTAACACTTTCCTGAAATCTTTGGGAGTAGCTGTAAGGCTGAAAATTATTATTTAGGTATCACTTCCACATTAATGCAGCCAGATCGTTAGCTACAGAGCATTCAATGTGGTGGTAACATCTTTCTCTTGGATATATCATAGTTTCCCTTTGTCTTGTGCTTTCATGATGTGTATCCTTATCAATAGAATCTTCCGGAATGTTGCTCTGGATGGTAGATCACACCTTTTAACCTCTGCTTTGCTCAACTGAGGAGGCATTCCTCCTCGAACCACCTTCCTGGACCCTCATGACCAGACCCCATTTCTTCATTTACTAATGCGGACTTCCACTTACTATTTAGGTATTACTTCCACATTAATGCAACTAGAGAGTTAACTACAGAGCATTCAATGTGATGGTAACAGCTTTCTCTTTGATATATCATAGTTTCCCTTTGTCTTGTGCTTTCATGATGTGTATCCTTATCAATAGAATCTTCCGGAATGTTGCTCTGGATGGTAGATCACACCTTTTGACCTCTGCTTTGCTCAGCTGAGGAGGCATTCCTCCTCGGACCACCTTCCTGGACCCTCATGACCAGACCCCATTTCTTCATTTACTAATGCAGACTTCCATGATAGCGTTTACCCGTCTTCGGATTACTAGATGTTCTCGGATTGGGCCCCTGGCCCAACATATATATAGATATATACTACTATGAAGAAAATGGGCTTTTGCCCTTTTTTTTTTTTTTTAAAAAAAAAAAATCCAGCATTTTGCTCTCTTTTCCAAACTAATTAGGGAAATGCCACTCTTTTGAAACTCAATTTTCTCAAAATCGAGTTTAAAAAAAAAAAAAAAATCTAGAGCTCTATAGTGGTATTTTAAGGAGCCTATAATGACGTTTTAAGGACCTATAGTGGCGTTTGGAACTTGAGCTCCATGAACTTGAGTTCCATGCAAGTTTGTTTTTTTTTTTTTTTTTTTTTTTTTTTTTTTCATGGAGCTCAAGTTCTAAAACGTCACTATAGGTTCCTTAAAATGTCACTATAGGCTCCTTAAAACGCCACTATAAGGCTTAACTCAATTTTGAGAAAATCAAGTTTCAAAAGAGGGGCATTTTCCTAATTAATTTGGAAAATGGGGTAAAATGCTGGATTGTTTGATAGAAAGGGGCAAAGGCCAATCTTGAAATGCTGGATTTCAATATCACTACAATTACCCTGCTCTTATCATACATCATCTCTGTTTGCATAAGTACCTTTTTAACTACCCAACGCACACTCCTGATGCTTTGGTATCTGAGACGTGCGTTCATTAAATTTCTACGGCTCCATGTTCCCCCCGTTCTACAGTGCGATGTGAATCCAACGGCTGGGGATTTTATTGGAACTCGGGTGGGAATTCTCCCGCTTGTCTCTCTCTCTGATACAAATATTACTTGAGCACTTCATTCATTTCACTTTTGCACTCATAAATATCAAGAGCCAATCTGAAAAGAGTTTTTTTCTTTGTGTAAGTCTTTTTAAATATTTTCATTTACTTTATCTTCTATTTTTTTTTTTGCACAGAGCCCTTTTCTTCTCGACCCTCTTAATTTCCCTTTACCATCTTAGTACCTTCAACCCTCTTTCACATATGGGTAGATTTGCTTACTTGGTAGACTCTGTGGAGAGTATAGAAAGCTTTAAAGCTCAATATAGAATCCCGTCAAGAGTCTCCATTAGATATTGTAAGGAAGGGGACTAGCACACTCAGAGGCAGGTGGGAGAAGTGGTAATTCTGATAATTGCTTTTATAGAGGGAGGGATAAGAATCCCCATGGGCACAATCACTAGGGATTACCTAAGGGTTCATAGATTAGCCCCCACCCAATGTGCCCCAAATATGTTTAGGATTTTAGGTAGCGTAAACGCCCTTAATGAGAAAATGGGCTTAAACCTTACCCATCACTATATCAACTGGGTCTATAACCTTCACTACTTAAAAGGGCAGGGATATTACCTAAAATCTAGGTACTTCGAGGTTAGGCTCATCTCATGCCTCCCTGAATCTAACAAAGGCATAAACAAAGACTTTCTAATTGTTTCAGGGGAGTGGCACGATGGCCTTCACTGCATGACGAGAGAGGGGATACCAGGTGGGGTTTTTAGGTCTAGGTTTATTACTTCAAAGTCACCCTTTTTTCCCTTTGACATATTCTGTACCTATTTTTCTCCATTTATGTTTGTAATTGAACTTTCCTTCAATTTGTGCCCCTTTTTTTCTTTTTTTTTTCAAATGGTTTTGCAAAAAAGCACACCGCCGTTTTGAATTTCAATCTCGTTAACTAGCCAAATCTAAACAAGATACTTAAAGCCAAGGTTTTTTTTCACAATGACGGTCAGTTACGAGCGGCCTACCTCATCCTCGACTACAACCCTCTTTCATCGAGTTTCTAGGTGTCGAAGTGCGTGATAAAGGCAAAGGACCCGTGCTTGCACCTGATCAACGTTATTGTGCCTGGCTTTCTCAACCTAGGTCCGAGACTACAAGGTGTACTAAAGGTAGAGCCATTCCTTCAGTATAAGGCTGAGGACGAAGTGACCCCTTCACAACCAGCCACCAAAGAGGAAGAAGAAGAAAAAGAAGAAGTAGTTGAAGTGCTTGATTCTGAGGACAATTTCGAGGTCTTCAACCGACCTTAATCCCTAGAGGCTCCTATCGGTGACTTCAATCATCTACCTTTAGCATAAGTAAGCCAGACACAAGGAGATTCCTCCATTCCAGAAGTTATGGGGATACAGCGCAAGCCTAGGGCTAGTCTTTTAAAGATCATGGAGTCTCAAGCTAGGGGCAGGCACCCGAGGTGGCTGGTCAAGTTAAACACCCCTCTTTCCCCACTCTTCATAACCCTCAGCCCAAACTTGCAGAGAAAAAGGGGAAACGGGAGCAGAAGGGGAAAGACGTGATGGAAGAGGGTTGAGGTGTCCCTCCTAAAGAGAATGAGCCTCAAAGAGGGGCCAAGATAGCCAAGACTACCCAGACAAGGTCCTTGAGCGATGGGGCACCTAGAGACAGGGGGCGTGATCTTTGCACCAGGGTTCCAAACTGGAATCCCCCCTGGTGTTAAACAGATCCCCTCTCCCTGCGAACTCCTCAATAAGGGACTTCTAGTAGGGGAAGGCCAGGTACGTAGCAGACGCTGTAGAGCAGGCCTTGCTACTACCCGACGACATGGCCTATCTGAGGACCATGAAGAGACATAGGGTGTTTCTAGGTCTGAAGAAAGACCTCGCCATGGTAAGTATTTCAAGCTAAGCTCCCTTTCTCTTTGCTATTCTATTATTTATTATATATATACATACATACATATATATATATATATATATATATATATATATGTTTTACTTTTGTCTTTCCTTACTGCTACATTTCCTTTGCAGCCACTTTTAGGGCTGAGGAGTTGGTGAATATCACTCATCAACAAATGAAGGACGAGGAGGGCAGGCAGATTGCTGTTGTTGAGGCCTTCAATGTGGCAGAGAAGAGGGTCAAGGAGCTGAACGCCAAGCTCACCGAGGCCGAGAGGGAGAAGAAAAGCGCTGAGTCGGCCTTGGAAGGGGCAGAAAGGCAGGCTGAGACTCAGCGCAAGCAACTCTACTAGGCTGAGGATGAGCTTGCTGCAGCTTAAAAGCAAATAAAAGTGCTGAAGAAGAAGTTGGACGATGATGAGAAGGCTAGGGACCAGGCCGAACAAGATGGCTACGACGTGGGGGTAGTTGAGATCGAGGAGGCCCTCAGGGCTGAGGTCTTGAGGGTATGTAGAGAAAATTGCCTCCAGGTGTGGAATGAGGCCCTCAACTTGGCTGGGGTTGAGGCCTCGCCTCCTCGGCACTTAGGAGAGCAGAGAATGTTTACTACCCCTCTGCAATCTGGGCACCAAGCTCCTCAGCCTCCTAGGATGATGCAGCCCTCAAAGGTACGAGCCCTATTGAAGAGGTTCCGACCAAGGACCTTCCTCCTCCTAGTAGTCCTCCAAAAGGGGCAGAGCAAACTGGCGCAGTTGAGAAGGAGAAAGAAAACCCCAAGGAGGTCGCCCTTGAGATTACGAAGCCCTCAGCTGCACCCAAGGATTCTTTTGAGGGAGGGGTGGTTTCCCAAAGCCACGAGTTGGTTTTGGCAACTTTCCCTATTCCTGCCAAGGAAGAACCCAAGGGTAAAGGCCCAACATCCTCAGCAGCAGCAACTGCCCAGCCCGCTAAGACTCCAAAAGACAAGCTTGTAATAAAAATGAAGCCATGAGTTGTCTTTTTTTTTTTTGGACTGTTGTTTTTGTTTCCAGGATTTGTAATCAATTTACCCTTTTGTAATCTATTTTCCATTTTCTAAGACTCAGCTTAATGATAATTATAAGCTTTTCTTTCATACTTGTGGTGTTTACATGAATCCTAACATACTTTCTGTATCATTTAACACTTAACCAATGTGACAATGAGATATAGCTCAATTTAGTTATCTGCATAAGTGGTAGCACAGTTACTACATCCCACATGATCAGCAACAGGACAAGCTAAACCTACTAAGTCTACCGTCTCAACAAAGTATACCCTTAACTTCAAAAACATACATAATGATAGAGCATCCATCCATGTCGAGCTCCACCTAACCCTCCATTTATCAGTAAGTCTAAGGAACTGGTGGTGATAATCATTCTCAAACAGATCATAGATATCTTACAAATGCTTTAAGTGATGCTCATGAGTGCCCATTTAATCAAGTCACTACAATGAAGATCTCTGCCATTCAGCATAGCTGGTTCTATTTGATACTTAAATAAATAATAGAAAGTATTAGTTTATCCAAGGCACATGGTCTGAGGAACCAAACATGACCAAGGTTCTGTTTAACACTTAGACAAATAATAGGAAGTGTAAATTTACCCAAAGTATGTGGTCTAAGGAACCAGACATGACCAGGGTTATGTTTAACACTTAGAAAAATGATATGAAGTATTAATTTACCCAAAGTATGTGGTCTGAGGAACCAGACATGACCAGGGTTTTGTTTAATACTTAAACCAATTATGAAGAGTATTAATTTACCTAAGGGATGTGGTCTGAAGAGGCAGACATGACCAAAGTTCTGTTTAACACTTAGAAAAATGATATGAAGTAGTAATTTACCCAAAGTATATGGTCCGAAGAGTCAGGTATGACTATAGTTCTGTTTAATATTTAAACCAATTATGAAGAGTATTAATTTACCCAAGGTATGTGGTCCAAGGAGTCAAGATGACTAAGATTTTGTTTAACACTTAGAAAAATGACATGAAGTATTAATTTACTCAAAGTATGTGGTTCGAAGAGCCAAGCATGACTAAGATTCTGTTTAATACTTAAACCAATTATGAAGAGTATTAATTTACCCAAGGTATGTGGTCCGAGGAGCTAAGCATGACCAAGGTTCTGTTTAACACTTAGAAAAATGACATGAAGTAGTAATTTACCCAAAGTATATGGTCCGAAGAGCCAGGTATGACTATAGTTCTGTTTAATATTTAAACCAATTATGAAGAGTATTAATTTACCCAAGGTATGTGGTCCAAGGAGTCAGGATGACTAAGATTTTGTTTAACACTTAGAAAAATGACATGAAGTATTAATTTACTCAAAGTATGTGGTTCGAAGAGCCAAGCATGACTAAGATTCTGTTTAATACTTAAACCAATTATGAAGAGTATTAATTTACCCAAGGTATGTGGTCCGAGGAGCTAAGCATGACCAAGGTTCTGTTTAACACTTAGAAAAATGACATGAAGTAGTAATTTACCCAAAGTATATGGTCCGAAGAGCCAGGTATGACTATAGTTCTGTTTAATATTTAAACCAATTATGAAGAGTATTAATTTACCCAAGGTATGTGGTCCAAGGAGTCAGGATGACTAAGATTTTGTTTAACACTTAGAAAAATGACATGAAGTATTAATTTACTCAAAGTATGTGGTTCGAAGAGCCAAGCATGACTAAGATTCTGTTTAATACTTAAACCAATTATGAAGAGTATTAATTTACCCAAGGTATGTGGTCCGAGGAGCTAAGCATGACCAAGGTTCTGTTTAACACTTAGAAAAATGACATGAAGTATTAATTTACCCAAAGTATGTGGTCCGAAGAGTCAAACATGACTAAGGTTCTGTTTAACACTTAGAAAAATGACATAAAGTATTAATTTACCTAAAGTATGTGGTCCAAAGAGCCAAGCATGACTAAGGTTCTGTTTAATACTTAAACCAATTATGAAGAGTAATGCATAACGTCATAAACAGAAAATATGGCAGAAATGACTTTCATTAATAATAATACCTTCACAGGTTATTTATATTCCAGTGGCGTGGTACAACCTTTTCATCTAGATCTTCCAGGTAGTACGCCTTTATTCCAGCGATCGAGGTGATACGATGTGGCTCTTCCCAGTTGGGCCCTAACTTTCTCCATGTTGGGTTCTTTGTAGTACCTAAAACTTTTCTTAATACCAAGTCTCCAAGTGCTAATAGCCTTAACCTCATGTTGGCGTCGTACCCTTGCTTGTGCTTGTATTGATAATACGCCAACTGAACCATGACATTTTCCCTTCGCTCTTCAATTAAATTTAAACTCTTCTCTAACAGCCTATCATTGTTGCTCGGAGTGAAAGAGCTCGTCCTCAGTGTTGTGAATCCGGTCTCTAGAGGGATCACAGCTTTAGCTCCATAAGTCATTGAAAATATTGTCTCTCCTGTTGATCTACGAGGTGTAGTATGATATGTCCAAAGAACATGTGACAGCTCTTCCACCAATTTTCCCTTTGCATCATCCAGCTTCTTCTTGAGTCCATTCACTATGATCTTATTGACAGCCTCGGCCTATCCATTCCCCTATGGATAAGCCGGGGTGGAATACCTATTCGTAATGCCTAGGTCACAATAGTACCTTTTGAAGGCTTTGTTATCAAACTGAAGACTATTGTCCGAGATGAGGGTATGAGGGATCCCAAACCGAGTAACAATATTTTGCCAATGGTTTAGCTTCAACCCACTTAATAAAGTAATCCATGCCGACTAGTAGCCATCACTTATTCCCTACTGCCTTAGGGAAATGCCCTACAATATCCAAGCCCTATTGAGCAAAAGGCCAAGGGCTGGACAGAGGATTAAGGACACCCCCTAATTGATGAATGTTTGGGGAAAATCTATAGCATTGGTCACACTTCTTTACGTACTCTTGTGCCTCCTTTTGCATATTCGGCCATCAATATCCTTGAGTGATGGCTCTGTAAGACAAGGATCTGCCTCCTGTGTGACTTCCACAAATCCCTTCATGTAACTTTTTTAGGAGTAGCTCTACTGCCTCAAGGTATATGCATAGCAAATATGGTCCAGAAAAAGAGCACTAGTATAACTTTTGGTCCTCAAACAACTAAAAACAAGGAGCCTTTCTCCGCACTTTGTCAGCCTCGGACTTCCCCTTACGCAAGATATCTTCTTTAAGGAATAGCACAATAGATTCCATCCAGCTAGGTCTCACCCTTATTTGACGAATATGGACCATTTCCCTCTTCATCTCAGTAGGTTTGCACAAGTTTTCAACAAGGATAACCTGAGGTAAGTTTTGCGCCAAGGAGGTTGTGAGAATGGCCAGAAAGTCAGCATTTGTGTTTCTACTTCTAGGGATTTGCAGTAAGTTGAAAGACTCAAAACCTGATTGCAAGTGCCTAACCTTACTAAAATATTCTTGCATTCTTATATCCCTGACCTCTAACTTTCCCTTCACCTAGCCTACAACCAGCCTCAAATCTAAAAATACCTCCACTGTTTTTCCTCTCATTTTCTGAACCATAGTTATTCCAACCAATAAAGCCTCATACTCGGCCTCATTGTTTGTGGCCGAGAAACTCAATCTTAAGGATTTCTCAATAGTGATCTTCTCAGGAGATATTAAAACTAGCCCCACTCCAGATCCTCTTTGATTAGCCACATCGTCAACGTATACCCTCTAGGATAAAGGCTTTTGCTGGGAGACAGCACCAATTGATTTTCCATCCATATTTTGCTTATCTCCCTTCTCTTCCAATGGGGATTCAGAAACTCGGCCACCAAGTCAGCAAGGATCTGGCCCTTGACAAAGGTGCGAGGTATATACTTGATATCAAAAGCCCCTAAGATTGTACCCTATTTGGCAATCCTTCTTGTGTAGTCAGCCATCCGAAGTATTAACTGAAAGGGGAGTTGGGTTAGAACTACAATTGTGTGAGCTTGGAAGTAGTGAGGGAATTTACTTGTAGCATGTACTACTGCCAAAATGGCCTTCTCTAGTGGTAAATAACGAATTTCTGCTTCATGCAACGACTTGCTCACATAATAAACTGGCCTTTGCACATCACTATCAACCTGTATCAGCACCAAGCTCACGGCATGGGAAGCCACAACAATGTAAGCAAACAAAACCTCATTCACCTCGAGCCTAGACATAACAGGTGGTAGAGAACGGTATTTCTTGAGCAACTGGAAGGCCAAGACACACTTCTTGGTCCACTTAAATCCCTTCCACTTATTCAACAACTGGAAGAAAGGTCTAAACTTGTCCGCTAACCGAGAGAAAAATCGGTTCAAAGTGGTAGTCACTCCTGTTAATCTTTGGACTTCTTTGGGATTCTAAGGTGGCTGTAAACTGTTAATTGCCTTAATCTGATCAGGGTTGACCTCAATTCCACAATGAGTGACCATATAGCCTAGAAATTTACCTAATCCCACGCCAAAGGAGCACTTGGAAGCATTGAGGCGCAATTTGTGTCTCCTTAGTATTTCAAAAATATTCTCGAGGTTTCCCATGTGCTTGGACACTACCTTACTTTTCACCACCATATCATCTATATAAACCTCAATATTTTTGCCTAATTGTGGCTCAAACATCCTAGTCATCATCCTTTGATAGGTAGACCCTGCATTCTTCAATCTAAAGGGCATCACCTAGTAATGGTAATTTCCAGTAAGAGTAACAAAAGCCGTCTTCTCTTGATCACCCATAGCCAGTGGTATTTGATGGTATCATTCAAAGGCATTCAAAAAGCTCATCCGAAGATGGCCTACAGTTGCATCAACTAGCTGGTCTATCTGAGGCATGGGGAAAGGGTCTTTTGGACAGGCCTTGTTCAAATTTGTGAAGTCCACACATACTCACCACTTTCCACTCTTCTTTTTCACCACTACCGTACTGTCTAGCCACTCAAGGTAAAACACCTCTTTAATAGCCCCGGCTTGCTTAAGTTTGATCACTTCATCCTTGATAGCATCAGAATGCTCTTTAGATGAATGCCGAGGTGGTTGCTTTTTGGGGACGACAGCCGGGTTGACATTTAAATGATGGAAAATGAAGTTTGAGTCCACCCCAGGAGCTTCGTAAGCACTTCATGTGAACACATCAATATTCCTCTTGAGAAACACTATCAGCTCTTCCTTCTCTCGAAGAGGCAGCTAAGCTCCGACTTGAAAAAACTTTTTCGAATTATCATCTATAACAATCTTCTCTAACTCCTCACACTTTGCCCCTCCTGATTCTGCATCCATGGATAGCATCAAAATCCTTGATTGCTATAAGCCCCTCAATCTGGTCCCTGGATGGATATTTCACTTTCAAGTGCAGGGTGAAAGAAATAGCCCTCAGGGCATGAAGCCAAGGTCTTGCCATAATGGCAGTGTAGGGGGAGTAAGCATCCATTACAATGAAGTCCACCTCTACCACTTCCGAAACTGCTTGCATCGGTAATCAAATCTGACCATTTGGAACAATAACTTTCCCGTCGAAGCCTAACAAGGGTGAATCATAACTTGTCAAATCCTCAGGTTTCAAGTTTAGCCCATTATACAAATCAGGGTACATGATTTCTGCCTCGCTTCCCTGATCTATCAACACCCTCTTCACATCATACCCTCCAATCCTAAGGGTGACCACTAGGGCATCATCGTGTGGCTGTAGGGTTCCAACCTTGTCCTCATCCAAGAAACTTAACGCTGGTCGGACCTCCATCTTAGCCTTCTTCAGCTCAGGATTGGAGTCCTCAGTAGGTAGCGGAGTTACAGACATTACCCTGGAGGGATGAGAACCAGTCCTTCCTAGAGCAGAGAGGATGACATTAATTGTGCCCAAAGGTGGCCTTGAAGAAGTATCTCTTTGAGATCTGGATCCCGCCTGGCCGCTTTGCCCACTAGGCTGATGTAGAAATTGCTTTAACTTTCCATCTCTGACTAGCTGTTCCAGATGATTCCACAAAGTTTTGCAATCTTCTGTGGTGTGTCCTCGCTCTTGGTGGTATTGACAATGAAGGTTTTGATTGCGCTTCATAGGGTCTCCTCCTATCTTATTTGGCCATTTAAAGTATGACCCATTCTTAATCTTTTCCAAGACCTGATGCACTAGTTCCCTGAACACTGTGCCAACCACTTGAGTAACAATAGACCCTGATTGCCCAGCAAAGTCTCTTCGGGGCCGATTATTGTTGTATCTGTCCCACCTGAAATCCCTCATATCCTGAGGGATAACCTTAGCATTTCCTTTCCCTTATTGTTGGTCTTCCTCAACCTGCTTATACTCGTCAATACGGTCCATCAGCTGACGTACACTCCTAGCAGGCTTCTTGGTCAATGACTTTCTCAAATCATGCTCGGCGGGTAGGCCGACCTTGATTGTCCTTATAGTTATGTCATCGAAATTCCCATCAATCTCATTGAACATCTCCCAGTACTTGTTGGAGTATGTTTTCAAGGTCTCCCCCTCTCACATGGTCATGGACAACAAATAGTCCAAAGACCGAGGAACTCTGCTGCAAGTAACAAAACGAGATCCAAACGCCCGAGTGAGTTCTTTAAAGGAATAAATAGAACTTCCTCCCAGGTCATCAAACCATCTCATTGCCACAGACCCCAAACTGGATGGGAACACCTTGCATATCAAGGTCTCGTTCTTGGAGTTGTTGACACCTCATTTTGCAACATGCATTTAACCTCACCTGGAGGGTAAAAGGGTAATTATGCCTTGGAAATATGCATCTTGATTTTAGTCATTAAATCCTTAATCTCATTTCACCAAAATGATCTTAATGTTGTAACGATCAAATTGACTGGTCATAAACCCTAATCGGACCACCAGATTGAAAGTTATCATCAAATCAAGTTTTAATGGTTGAGATGCATCATCACAAATTAAGTCCAACTATATGTGATTATGAACAATTGATTTTAATTGGTTATAAGTATAATCAATTTGAGATCGATGATGAGTCATAATTTGATTGGTTAGGACTACATTTTATGGTAGGGTTACATACACCTAATTAACTAGATAGTTAAACATTAATTATTCAATGAGTAATTTGTGTAATTATCTTTTAATTAGAGTAAATTTGGAACCAATTAAGTCTGAAATGAGAGTGATTGGAGCCATTTAATGTTAATTGGGAGCTAATTTGGGACCTATTAATGTTAATTGTGCTGAAACCATTTTCTAACAAGGCGAAAAGCACATTTTCGTCTCTACATTTTCACACGATTCCCACTTTGGTCCCTATTTTTTATTTTTACCGCTTTTAGTCCCTATTTAGAAAAACGCCATCCATTTTAGTCCTTTCCATCAGTGCCCTAACGGCAAAGTCCTAGGTGGCAGACGAAGTGCATCGCTGGCACACTAAATGCCGATGTCAGCATTAAAATAATAATATAATATATTATTTAGAATTTTAAAAATGCCATGTCATTTTTTAAAAACAAAAAATTAATTTATGAATTAAAAATAAAAATTAAAAAAAAATTTTAAAAAAAAATTAAAAAAACCTAATTTGACCTGAGCAACAACCCAGAGAAACTCAACCACCACACTTACTCAAGCCTAATCTGATGTAAGCAACAGTCGCATCCACATCCTCAACCTTACTCCCACTTCGACCTCCCCTTTCATAGAACTCGCCTTCTTCGACACCGTCGATGGCATCTACAGTGACTCTCTCCTTATCGCCGCCGTAGCTGATGGCTCTCTCAAGATCTACGATCTATCTCTTCCCCCAACCTCCAACCCAATCTGCTCCCTCCACAAACGCTCTCGCAAGGTCTAGTCCGTCGACTACAACCCTGTTCGCCACTACTCCTTCATCTCCTTGTTGTGGGATGACTCCACCACTAACGCCCATTTCCGTTCACTAGTAAGAGAGGAAAAGAGAGAGGGTGAGTTAGAGAGAGAGAGAGAAAGAGAGTCTAAAATTGCATTTTGAAGAGAGAGCTTGAGAGAGTCTGAAGAATCTGATAAGGAATTTGGGGTTTTGAATGTGAAAAAAGTTCAAGCAAATGAAGTTGGGATTATGTTGTCTCGTTTGATCATTGATTTCATGTTTCTAATGTTAGGGAAAGAACAATGGGTTACTAAATTTTTTTTTTTTTTGATAAACACTGACTGGGTTTATTTACTTATTTTCCCATATCAAAAAAAATATTTTTGATAATAAAGGGTTTTAAGTTGATATTGTGTTTGGTTGCCAACAAAACAATGACTGGGTTTGTTTATGTTCTTGTTTGTTCTTACTCAAAACAAAGTTAGATCTTAATTCATATTATTTTTTATTTTTATTTTTGTTTTTTCCTTTTTTTCATTTAGTTAAAATTCATAAATTAATTTTTTGTTTTTAAAAAATGACGTGGCATTTTTAAAATTCTAAATAATATATTATATTATTATTTTAATGCTGACGTAAGTATTTAGTGTGCCAGCGATGCACTCCGTCTGCCACCTAGGACTTTGCCGTTAGGGCACTGACGGAAAGGACTAAAATGGATGGCGTTTCTCTAAATAGGGACTAAAAACGGTAAAAAAAAAAAATAGGGACCAAAGTGAGAATCGTGTGAAAATGTAGGGACGAAAATGTGTTTTTCGCCTTCTAACAAATGACTTCTGCTCACTATTTCATCAATATCTCTCAGAATATTTTGAATCTGTAAATGAGGTTAATTGTTCCAGAAACTAGACATCTGGGGCTTCAATTTGAGCACAAGAATAAAACAATTCCAATCAGAATTGAATCAGATATGATTTTTCGAAATTGGCTCTACAGGCTGTTACAACAGCTACAGGAAAACCGAACTTTGCTTACTCCTCACTCTTATCAATCTCCACATTTAATGCACCAAATTTCCCCAAAGGCTAAAATGAGGTCTAGGTTCATGATTCTTTGTCAAACCTCATTAAATGACCTTCCATTTATGTTTCCTCCACCACTACTATATAAACCCCTCATCTCCTTCATTTCAAGACACAAAAACCCCCTCTCTTCTCCTCTCTTGAGTTCTAGTGAAGTTGAGTAGTCTTGTCATATCTTGGTCTTCTTGAAACTTAAGGTATTGAGTGAGACTCACTCTCCCTCTCCTAGTTTTTCTTTTCCTCCACCCTTAGGACCTCCATCAAGAATCTCCTCCTCCACCATATGGATCTTGCATGAAGGTATAATCCCTTTCCTTAATTGGTTTTTTTATGTTGCTATGACTAGAATTTAAGATTAAAGCATGATAATTCCCTTGAATATGTTTGAATGTTCTTAATTGTTCTTATGTGTTCATTACATGTTCTTGATTGTTCATCACATATTCATGCATATCACTAGATTTAATCTTAAATCCACATCAAAAATATGAAAAACATGTTTGTTTAATAATTCTTTCAAATCCTTGAATTTAGGTTATCACCATCCACACACATTCACTAGAATTTATTTTTTAATCCAAATGCAATGCTTAATAAATTGAATTAGGGTTTATCACATGCACACACATTAAATTCAACATATAAATTGATTGACATATTGGATGATATGATATGAATGTTGGCCACCATAGTCTAGAAGACCGGTTTCACCGGGTAAGGTGGGTGCCTAACACCTTTCCACCTTGCAACATAGCCTCCGAGCTTAGATCAAAGGTTAGTAAATTAAATGCTTATCCATGTAATTTTCGATTTTTAGATTGTAACTAGGAAACAAAGCCATGTACTTTATCTTAGATTGTATCTAGGACCAAAGCCATGTAATTTTCCTATGATCAATGTAAATTCAATTACAAATTAATAAAATGAGGAATTTTTCAATTTTGGTTTTCTTATTTATTCCAATAATTAAATAAGTGGCGACTCCATTGTAAAACCCTTAATCTAAAAGGGAAAATATAACTAGTTGAACCTCCATTTTGAGGGGCAATAACACAACTCCACCCATTCACGTGGGTTTGGCCCAAAATCCTATAAAACGGGGCCAAGGGCGCGGTCTCTCACAGGAGTGAACAGCCATCCTCTGGTTAAAGTGACTCACATGTTCTACAGGGTCTGTTCGACCATTGTACATGGTGAATGTTGGTTGAGTAAACCACCAAGGGAGTTTTCCTTCAATTTTGCGTGTGAAAGGCGATTTGAAAATTTGGTTTAACGCTCTGCTCATATCGTCATTTCCCAAGCCTTTGCAAGACGAGCTCTTATTTCTGCGTTCATGGTGGCTATCCTCATCACATGAGAAAGACTCATTGGGGAGAGTCCTTGACGTGGGCCTGTAACTGCCATCTCTATTATCGTCAGAAGAGAAGTCAGAATTGGAAGGAGTTTGTCTTTGTCTTTTGTGACGCAACCTCCTTCTCAGACGATCAATCTCTAGTTGCATAGTTCTAGTATTCTCCTCATGAGAGACATGGCTCCCACTTCGAGACTGGCTCTTGTTAGTATGGGTGGTATGCACACTAACTTCCCGATCCCTTCTTCGCTCAAGATTGAGAAAATGATCTTGACAATGGGACCCCATAAATTCCTCCCGATTCGGACTTGAACCTACCATAACTAATCGTTAAACTCACTACAACACAAGAAATCCCCATAGATGGCACCAATTGTAAGGATCCAATTTGAGTCCCAAGCCCAAGATTCAAAAGAATCTTGGCCCAAAGAGCCCAATACAATGAATTTGTAGAGAGTGTGTCAGAAAACTAGGCTCTAATGAATTGGACAACAATTATGGTGGGTCTAGATAACCTGAAAGCAAAGCTAAACAGGTTTTATCCAAAGAAAATCGTCCTTGGCACAATCCAAGGAGATGTGTTCTTATATATACCTCTTTTGAATTTGATTACAAGTCATGTTCCTGTTGTTACAGTGTTTTTCCTTTTTTTTCGATCCCCCCTCCTCAATGTATTCTTTCTCTTTTATATTGTCTTCCTTCTTTCATCTCCACCCTCCACGTGTAGACCAGGTTTTTGGTGTTGATCCCTATTCCATCAGTACCTTCCTGAAGTCTTTGGGAGTAGCTATAAGGCTGAAAATTACTGTTCAGATATCACTTCCACATTAATGCGGCCAGAGAGTTAGCTATAGAGTATTCAATGTGGTGGTAGCAGCTTTCTCTTAGATATTTCATAGTTCCCTTTTGTCCTATGCTTTCATGATGTGTATCCTTATCAATAGAATCTCTCGGTTGCTTTGGATGGCAAACCATGCCTTCTAAACTCTGCTTTGCTTAGTCGAAGAGGCATTCCTCTTCGAACCACCTTTCTGGACCCTCATGACCAGACCCCATTTCTTCATTCACTAATGCGGATTTCTATGACAGCGTTTACCTGTTCTCGGACTACTAGATGTCCTTGGATTGGGCCTCCGGCCCAACATATATATAGATATATACTACTGGGCCTATCATACCTATAGTTTTTATTGTGTGATTTTTTTTTTATTATGATAATAATTTATTTAGATGAAACTCTATTAACCAAAATATTGAGTGACTAATTAATTACTAGGATAGTATACTCTCCAAGTTTAGATGAAACTTTATTGTCCAAGTTTTAAGAAATTTAAAATGTTAGTCTAACTAAAATTCTATTACCAAAAGCTTCTAGAAGACTGGGCATGGTGGGTGTTGAACATCTTCTCACTCCGTAACTTAATATTCAATTTTAGATTACTAATTTGTACATTAAGCTTTATCATATAATTTTAATTCTTTTAGAATGTAATTAGGAATCAAATCCATGTACTTTCTTAGATTGTATCTAAGACTAATGCAATGTATTTTTTTCCTATCAAATATAAATTCAAATTTTAAATTAATAAAATGATGAATTCTTTTATTATATGGTTTTTTTTTAACCTTAAATTAAAATAAGTTGTAATTCCAAATGTAAAACCCTCAATTTAGGGCAATATCATCAGTCGAAGCACCACTTTGGAAGACAATAACACAATTTTATCCATTCATGTGAGTTTGGTCCAATGAAACAAATGGGTTAAAGTCATAGTTTCTCATGGACCCATAAATTAACATTATGTAGCATTGGGATTCAAGCTCTTTTGTATATGCCCATTAATGAGATGGCTGTTAAAGGCCATTTCAACTTGTAGTTTGAAAAACTACAAGTCATTTGGTAATTTTTACTCTCTCTCTCTCAGAAACAAAAATAAAATACAAAATAAAGGTAACTATGATAGTTCTCTCCAATTAGCCAAATATGCGACACGTTCATTTAATTTTTTAAATATCACATGTCTTACATCTAAATAAAACTTAAAGAAAATTGGAGGATTCAATGAGAGGGGATCTTGTCCCAATTTGTTAAACAATAATTTTCAAAAAGTTTGATATGTCTTGGTATTAGACCATGACTTAAATTAGAGGTCATATTTTAGGGGTACATATGTGTAAAATGGCAAGCTACATAATATTTTGTTAAACATTTTGTGAATTTTGTAGGCTTACTCAGTATTTAATTATCAATGGTCATTAAAATTATTTTATATATGATCCATAGTTTATTAATGAATATTAATAAATAAAAAAATAAAATTGAGAATTAGAACAAAATAGCATAACTAATTTAATTGTATTTGGTTTAGAGAATATTATATTGGTTTCTCATTAGACCAGTAAGAGTTTAATTCTTAATAACAAAGAATTGTCACATCATTTAAAAGGTTGTCATGTCATTGCTTCATTAGTAATGCAGACATGAAGATTAATAGTAGTTAAAAGGAAATATAGCACTTATTTTTTAAATGAAAAATTCTTAGTTTACATTGTATTAATAATGTAGACTTATATTATAGACACACAAAATGTGTATAATATTGTACACATCAATATAAATATATATAAATATATATATATATATATATATATATATATATAAGCAGAGATCTTATGTGAGAGAGTATGAGGTTTTGCCATGTGATGCACTCTATGAAGAGAATTGAGATACCCTTAAGCCATATTAAAGATAAGAACAAATTTAAAAGTAGAGACTCTTTATTTCCTTTGGTTCAATGTTTCAAGACTAATTTTTGTTACATTTTGTATTCAATGTTTTAAGACTACTATTTATTTCATTTCATTCAATGTTTCAAGACCTTCCATCTCTCACACACACAAAAAACTCTTTGCATTTCCATTCATCATTTTTACTTTTACTCCTTTATATACACATGTCCATAGCCTTTCATATCATCCTATCTCAAATACACTTAGAAAAAAATGATATCAATTTAGTTTCAACCTTTCAATGACACCTACATAACTCCAACGTTGCAGTATCATTTGATTGTAACCCGTATGAGTAGGCTATGACCAAGAAAAGGAGCTTGCATTTTTTATTCAATGACTGTAGCTTACGGTTTTGATGTTGAAGTCAGACATTGAAGATTTTGTGAAAGTTATGATTCGCTTGGAGTCTTTGGGTGTTTGAGATTTTGGTTTAGAAAAATTATAAATGTATTTTATTTTAAAACTAAAGAAAAAGAAACATTCGAATTGATTATTTATGAAGTTAGTTTTTTTTTTTTTTTTTAATAAATTTTGTGTTAGAATTCATAATTTGTAGATTTCTTTGTATGTAGCCATAGTGGTAAAACAAAAATCGATGGTGACTTAAAATTATTTTTAGCTTTTTTTTAAAGGACACAAAAGCCCAACTAAAGTCAATTGAATTTTGATAAATGAATATGTTTTTAGCAAATTTCTCTTTGTTTAATCATGTTCTCTTTATGTTGACACTTACAAATGATTTCCTTAATTCCATTGAGATAATTAATTGGGTGTTTATGATCAAGGTCTCCATATATATATATATATATATATATATTGAGAAACCAAGGTCTCCGTATTTGGTTGTGAGAATAAAGTGATTGAGAAAGTGTTTGGTAGGTTGCTTAAATTTATGTAATTTTAGGATATAAAAGTATTTTATATTTTGAATTCTTATTTGTAGATTTCAAAATCATTTAATCAGTTTGAAAAATAAAATCTACTTTTAATGGTAAATATTATAATCTTACAATGTTAAACAATTTTTTAAAATAAATTATGAATTTAAAAAAAAAAATCAAGTTTCAAAGTATTTAACAATATTGCAGACAAACATAAATATTATACAACAAAATAAGTATTAAGTATTATATGTAGATTTTAATATACATAAAAATGATTTCAAATGAAATTGTAAATTAGTTCGCGCATCGCGTGGGATATCATCTAGTTTGCAAACAACAATACAACCAACATGATAGAATAGCCACTCTACACTAAATCACTAATCTCCAAAGATGCCTTCTTCAAGAAAACTTTCCAGTCCTCTCAATGATGTCCAAAGACAAATAGACTAGACATGAATTTAGAAACATTGTACACATTTTGTGTGTCTACGATGTAAGTTTATATTGCTAATATAATACCTATAAAGTCCTTTTAAAATTTCAAATGGATGCTATAAAGCCCTTCTTAAATTTCAAATGGGCGAAAGCGCCCATTTCACAAACTTTAGAGAACAATAGGTTTGTTTTTTTTTTTTAGAATCACTTTTGAGATGAAATTAGTAGTTCAGCACAAAGCCACTCTACACTAATCTCCAAAGAAGCCTTCTTCAAGGAAATTTTCTACTCCTTTCAATAATGCATATCTCCAAAGACAAACATATTATACCTGAACTTAGAAGCGTTGTATACATTTTGTGTGTCTACAATGTAAGTTTACATTATTAATATAACTAGTCGTAAACCTGCGCGTTGCGCGTGATAATATTATTGTTTTAGTTATTATTGGTTAATAGTTGGTTTTTCATTTTCTTTCAAGTTAATATATTGACTTTTAAAAAATATGCAATCTAATATATTAATTCAACAACAAGAACAATAATAATAATTTTGAATAAAATAATATGAGAAGAAAAAAAGTAAAAATAAAAGATATAACAATAAACACCAAATTAATTATCTCTTAATAAATACCAAATTATTTAAATCATATTATGTAATATCATAATATTACATTCTTATATACTATCTTTAATTCTTTACAATGCAATATGATAAACAACTTAAAACACAATTAAATCGCATCAACCTAAAGTGGAGTTCTAAAAAACACAAAAAAATTTCTCAACCTAAAGCAAAGATGCAAAATATATATATATATATATATATATCACCAAAAATTGATAGAGAAAGAGAGAGAAATAAATTTTTTTGTGAAGAAAAATTATGCATATAATGGAAAAGAGAATGCCAAATTTATACTAAAAGGATAACAATAAGAAGAAACAAAATAAAGGGAAAGATGAAGAGTGATATTAAGAGAGAGGGTAGTAGGGAGATGAAAATGTAAAGGGAAAGAGAAAGGTTGGAGAAAGTGTAAATGTTAAAAAAAGTTAGTACAATTTAATTTATTTAAATTTAAATAAAATATTATACGTTTAATTAAATATATATATATAATTTAATTATATGGAGGATGTGATTGAGTTTAAATATTGAATAAAATAAGATGTAAAGATTAAAAAAGTTAAAATAATATATATATATATATATATATATATATAACATTAACACCAAATTATCCAAATCATGCTATGTAATAGAATAATATATATTATATTCTTATATATTATCTTTTTTAATTTTTTTATAATGCAATAGTATAATATTTAACAATCAAAAAAAAAAAAAAAAACTTAAAACACAAAACTAAATCGTACCAACCCAATGTAGAGTTATAACAAACACAAAAATTTATCAACTTAAGCAAGATGCAAGAAAAAAAAATACTCCAAAAATAATTGTGTGTGTGAGAGAGAGAGAGAGAGAGAGAGAGAGAGAGAGAGAAACAACATTTCTGTGATGGAAAACTATGCAAAAAATGGAAGAGAGAATAACAAATTTATAGAAGATGGTGTGAATATGAAGAGACAAAATAAAAGAAAATGAATGGAAAGATGAATAGTGACATTAAGGTTGAGGGTAGGGGGAAAGATGATGAAGAGACAAAATAAAGAAAGATGAAAAGTGATATTAAGGTTGAGGGTAGTGGGGAGATGAAAAGGTAAAGGCATGAGAAAGGTTGGAGAAAGTGCAATTATTAAAAAAAAAAAAAAGTAAATGTTAAAAAACAATTATAGGAAAATTGAAAAGAAAAAGGATAATGACGTGGATGCTGATGTGGCTCAACGTGAGTACAGTAACATTAAACGCTACGCTTAGCTTTTAGTAATCTATATATATATATAAAACCGAAGCCTCTGCTGGCACCACAATTTTCCACGTCAGCACAATATTTAAAAATCTATATATATATATATATATATATATATATAAAACCGAAGCCTCTGCTGGCACCACAATTTTCCACGTCAGCACAATATTTAAAAAATAAAAATAAAAATAAAAACATTATAACACCTCAAAACCCTAGCAACCTTACCCCTCTCTCAAGTTAAGAAATAAAACCCTAACAACCTTACCCCTCTCTCAAGTTAAGAAATATAAAGCCATAATTTCTGCAAACTCTCTCTCTCCAAACGTAAATATCAAATTCAACCCCTTTAATTTCTCTTTATATTTTTTAGGCTTCTATAGAGTTATAGTGAGTTGTGCTGATTTTGTTTTTTGTGTATGTGTGTATAGATGGTCATAATACTCCGGTATTCCAAGAGAAGTTTGTGTTTTTGTTAATTGAAGGCCTTAGAGAGATAAGTGCTGCAGTTTGGAAAAGCAAAACAAAAGACGATTTCATTGGCAGCGGAAAGTAATTACTTTGTCTCATATTTTTGTTTTTTGAATTGATTTTGTGTGCTTTTTAGACCCTTTTGGATCAATTTTGTTAATTGGGTTTTTTTTTTTTTTTTGATAGGGTCCAATTGGGGAAGGTTCTTTCAAAGGGCTACGACAACCGCACTTGGTGTTTGTATACTAATAGTGGGGGATAAGTACTATAAATTACTAACCCTTTTAAGTGTATTAGTTAGAATTATTTTCAAATGATTGTACCAATAAAAGTGAATGTGTATAAATTTTGTTTAACTATCCCGTGTATCGCACGGGTTAGCGACTAGTATATAGATAAATACCAAATTATTTAAATCATATTATGTAATATTATAATATTACATTCTTATATACTATCTTTAATTCTTTACAATGAAATATGATAAACAACTTAAAACGCAATTAAATCGCATCAATCTAAAGTAGAGTTCTAAAAAACACAAAAAATTTCTCAACCTAAAGTAGAGATACAAAATATATATATCACCAAAAATTGAGAGAGAAAGAGATAAATAAATTTTTTTGTGAAGAAAAATTATGCATATAATGGAAAAGAGAATGCCAAAATTTATACTAAAAGGATAACAATAAGAAGAAACAAAATAAAAGGAAAGATGAAGAGTGATATTAAGAGAGAGGGTAGTGGGGAGATGAAAATGTAAAGGGAAAAAAAAAGGTTGGAGAAAATGTAAATGTTAAAAAAAGTTAGTACAATTTAATTTATTTAAAATTAAAAAAATATTATATGTTTAATTAAAATATATATATATATATATAAATAATTTAATTATATGGAGGATGTGACTGAGTTTAAATATTGAATAAAATAAGATGAAAAGATTAAAAAAGTCAAAATAATATATATATATATATATATATATATAACATTAACATCAAATTACGCAAATCATGCTATGTAATAGAATAATATATATTATATTTTTATATATTATCTTTTTAAAGTTTTTTATAATGCAATAGTATAATATTTAACAATCAAAGAGAACAAAAAAAACTTAAAACACAAACCTAAATTGTACCAACCCAACGCAGAGTTATAACAAACACAAAAATTTATCAACTTATGCAGAGATGCAGGAAATTTTTTTAAAAAAATACTCCAAAAATAATTGTGTGTGTGTGTGTGTGTGTGTGAGAGAGAGAGAGAGAGAGAGAGAGAGAGAGGGGGGGGGGGAGAAACAACCTTTCTGTGATGGAAAATTATGCAAAGAATGGAAGAGAGAATAACAAATTTATAGAAGGTGGTGTGAATATGAAGAGACAAAATAAAGGAAGATGAATGGAAAGATGAATAGTGACATTAAGGTTGAGGGTAGTGGGGAGAGGAAAAGGTAAGGGAGGGAAAGATGAAGAGACAAAATAAAGAAAGATGAAAAATAATATTAAAGTTGAGGGTAGTGGGGAGATGAAAAGGAAAAGGCATGAGAAAGGTTGGAGAAAGTGCAATTATTAAAAAAAAAAAAAAGAAGTAAATGTTAAAAAACAATTATAGGAAAATTGGAAAGAGAAAGGATAATGACGTGGATGCTGATGTGGCTCAACATGAGTACAGTAAACGCTACGCTTCATATTTTAGTAATATATAGATGTAAACCATTAAAAATTGTCAAATGGACTCTATAAAAGCCCTTTTTAAATTTCAAATGGATGAAAGCGCACATTTCACAAACTTTAGAGAACAATAGGTTTTGTTTTTTTGTTTTTGTTTTTGAGAATCACTTTTGAGACAAAGTTGGTAGTTTAGCGCAAAGTCACAACACAATCTCCAAAGATGCCTTCTTCAAGTAAATTTTCTAGTCCTTTCAATAATGTCCAAAAACAAACAGATTATACCTGAACTTAGAAATGTTGTATACATTTTACGTGTCTACAATGTAAGTTTACATTATTAATATAATGTAAACCAATAAAAATTGTCAAATGGACTCTATAAAAGCCCTTTTTAAATTTCAAATGGACGAAAGCGCACATTTCACAAACTTTAGAGAACCATAGGTTTTGTTTTTTTGTTTTTGTTTTTGAGAATCACTTTTGAGGGCCAAAATGGCCCATTAGCATTAATTTTTGAAATATTTAGCAACAGAGCACTGTTTCGGAAATAATTAGGGAAGTACCACTTTTTCCGAAAACGCCGCTATAGGGCCCGAAAACGTCACTATAGGGCTTAAAAAACGCCACTATAGGGCCCCTTGAACCTGTTATGGGGACTTATAAAAAAATTTTGTAGGAAAACGCCGTTATAGGGCCCAAAAACGTCACTATAGGGCTTAAAAACGCCACTATTGGGCCCCTTGAACTTGTTATGGGACTTACAAAAAATTTTTGCAGGAAAAAGCCGCTATAGGGCCCAAAAACGTCACTATAGGGCTTAAAAACGCCACTATAGGGCCCCTTAAACCTGTTATGGGACTTATAAAAAATTTTTGCAGGAAAACACCGCTATAGGGCCCGAAAAAGTGGTATTTCCCTAATTATTTCCGAAACAGTGCTCTGTTGCTAAATATTTCAAAAATTAATGCTAATGGGCCATTTTGGCCCACTTTTGAGACAAAGTTGGTAGTTTAGCGCAAAGTCACTACACTATCTCCAAAGATGTCTTCTTCAAGGAAATTTTCTAGTCCTTTCAATAATGTCCAAAAACAAATAGATTAAACCTGAATTTTAAAATATTATATACATTTTGTGTGTCTATAATGTAAGTTTACATTGCTAATGTAAGTTTACATTGCTAATGTAATGTAAACTTATAAAAGTTGTCAAATAGATTCTATAAAAGCCCTTTTTAAATTTCAAATGGGCGACAGCCCCCATTTCACAAACTTTAGAAAACAATAGGTTTTGGTTTTTTGTTTTTATTTTTGGAGAATCACTTTTGAGATGAAATTGGTAGTCCAGTGCAAAGCCACTCTACACTAATCTCCAAAGAAGCCTTCATCAACGAAATTTCCCAGTCCTCTCAACGATGTCCAAGACAAACAGACTAGACAGGAACGCAGAAATCATACGATAAGAACACTTTAAATCTTTGTTTTTTTAATTTGATAATTAAGAATACTTTAAATCTGATAGTTGTAAACAGCACCTTCAAAGGCAAACAAGACGTTGAAACCAAAGCTGATTGAAGAAAAACTACAGCACCACGTAACTTGGGAAGACAAGAACAAACTTCAAAAAGAAAAGAACCTCACTTTCTGAGAGTAAAGAATAATAATTTTTTAGTTATTTGGTTTCAACTTTCAAGTTTTAACTTCAACGCATAGATATCTTATTCTTATATATAGGCTTATATATTATTCTTCAAATCCTGCAAGGAATCTTAAAGCTTCCAAGTACCAAGATACTCATGAAGATACCTACCCGCAGAAATGCTTTTTCTCTTTTCTTCTTCTTCATTATTCTTTCCGAAACTAATTTCTTGGCCAAGACACAAAACACGACAATCCCAGTTAATGTGGGTGTCATTCTTAACGATGATACATGGAATGGGAAGATGGGTTTCAGTTGCATCAACATGTCCCTTGAAGACTTCTATGCTTCCAATAGTCACTACAGAACCAGGGTAGTTCTTAACTCAAGGGACTCCAAAAGTGATGTTGTTGGAGCAGCTGCTGCAGGTTATCTCTCTCTCTCTCTACCTTATTCTTCTTCGCTGTGAATTCATTCCAGACTGTAGTTAAGTCTCGTGGTAGATGATAAGTCTCGTTTTCTATTTCTTTATTCTATCATTCACTCTCCAATATTTTCCTCTTAGCCCTTCGAAATTGTAGCTATGGGCCGGGATTAACGGATTAAGTGATTAACAATACTATAAAAATCTGATTTTGAGCTCAATAAAATAAGTAGCGGATTAATGAATTTATTGTGATCGAATCATTGATTAAGTGTGCATTTGATACCAACTTATTTAGCATTTTGTTGAAAATTTGCTAAAATATATTTGTGTTTTGAAAAGGTGAAAAAAATATAGTTTTAAAAAACTATACATAATTGCTAAAAACTAAAAAAATAAGTTGGACACAAATAGACACTAAGCTATGAGTTAAGGACTTTGCATGACTTAAAAACTCAGAATTTTCAAGGCATATACCATTCATTAAATTTAGGCCAAAATACCATATTGTTTCCTAAAGTTTACTTCGTAAGCGATTTTCATCCCTAAAGTTTCAAATAATGGTCCCTGAATTTTAAAAAATGAGAGCTATTAATACTTTCATTGACTTCCGTTAGTTTCTTTGCTTATGTATCTAATGGAGCAATGATGTGGCAAAATTTTTGTTAAAAAATATTGGGAAAAAAAACTTTCCCCCTTTATGTTTGGGATAGTTTTCAATTCTCCTCCTTATCTTTGAAACCAACCAATTTTCCCCATTATGTTTTGGAAATGGGCGAATACCCCAAATCTGTTACCCCTTTTTTTTTTTTTTTTTTTTTTCATTTAAATCCAATGAAACCTTTAAAAAAAATAATTAGTCTTCCATGGCAAGAGAAAAAGTTGAGAATTGCATTATTATTTTTTTGGATTGCATTTGTAATCATTTTGATTCCATTAGATTTAATTATAAAAGTATAGGATTGAGAGAATTTGCTCATTTTCCAAACATAAATGAGGAAATTAGTTGGTTTCAAAGATAAGAGGGAGGATTGTGAACTACCCCAAATATAAAGGGGGAAAAAAACCTTTTTCCCCAACAAAATTACAAATGTAATCTAGACCCAAACCCATTTCTTTTTTCCAAATTCAAGCCCAAATCTAGAAAACATTCATACTTTCCCCAAATTTAAACCCATACCTATTTGAGAGAGAGACCATTGTCCTTCTCCAAAATGAACATTTTGTTTACTTATTTTTTAAAAAATGGTTAATTGATAGTGCTCATTTGAAACTTAAGGACAATTAACACCCATTAAATAAACTTTAACTAGGTAAACTTTATTAATCAATAGTGTATTTTGGCCTAATATTAATCTACCATTTAGAGTAAACAAGTGTGCATGTGCTAAAATGAAAATCACAATACATACATGACTTTTATATATTGACCATATCAATAATATTCTCATTTACCTTAAATTAATCTTACATTAACACTATCCAAATTTCTCCACAACAAAACTTTCTCCTAAGAGTTATCTTCATGTTCATGCTCATTATTTAAACTTGTTTATGGTAAGAATGACGTCATAGAAAAAGAAGGAAGAGTCGTCACAGCTCAAACATACTCTTTGTTAGGGGGATAACATCTTGGGGAGTTTTCAATTGAGTAGTTAATATAACATATTAAGACACCACTAATATTTGAAAAGAAAGAAATATACCAATTTCAATGGCAGCATCGCTTTTGTCTTCTCCTAATTAATCTTATTTATTGGATAAATTTAAGAATTTATCAAAGGAAAAAAAAAAAAAAAAACAATGCAGAAAAGGAAAGAAGTAGTTAATAATAGGCAATTAAAATTGAAGAATATATTACCTAAAAAATTTCGAAGACTATGAATAGGAATTGAAATTCTTAAAAGAAACTGGACAATTGTACATAGAGTCATGAAGCATGGGAAGAAGAAAAATTTCAAAAGTGATACTGAATTCAAGCCCATAAAGCCATTCAATGGCTTCAGAACAACAACTATTTCTCTCCCCCCACCTCAAACTCTCACCTTATTCTTCATCTATGCCGTAGAAGTTAACAATTGTCACTTTGATACTGCATTGTATGTAACCAAAAATGAAAATACACAATTCCTTGACGTTTTTAAATGTAAACGTGGTATAAATTTGTGTAGCCACATGGTGCAATTAGAAGATGTCAATAAAAAGTTAAATATTTCGTTTATTATTATTATATATAGATATATGTGTGTGTAGGTGCACGCGCTTGCGTGTGCATGTGAGAGTGTCTGATACTGAATGTGTGTATTATAATTTGTTTATTTTCATTATAACATTATTTTTGTGAATTGTGATGTGTGTGAATATGTGCATGTATAGTATAAATATAATATAACTTTATATAATTTAATAATTAGGAAATATAAAGGGTTTGTTACATGTGTGTCCATTGTTATCATGTTATAATAACTTTTTGTTAAATAGTTAGTAATTAAAGAAAAAGAATAGTAAATTTAGTCATTGTTCAAACATTTGATTGGTTAAATAAACATTTAGACTGTAATAGAAAATTTAGTCATTGTTCAAACATTTGGCAGATTGTAATAGACACGGTAATGTAATAGTTATTTCTATGATTTAGCTATTTAGTAGTTTAGTTATATTTTTATTACAGGGAATAATCATTCTTTATGAATAGCTATTCTTTAAAATGAGGAATAACTATTCATTTCTAAAAGGATTGTAATAACTATTTCTAAAAAGATTGTAATAACTATTTTAGTGAGTGCATTAATTTTTAAAATTAATATATTTCCAAATAAACAAACTTTCCACATGTACATAATAATTATGAAAATTAAAAATCATAAAAAAAAAAAAAAAACTAAGCTCTCTTTCAAATTTAAAAAAATATTATTTCTTAGGAAATATAATTATATGAGTAAGATATTTCCTAAAATATATTTTAAGTTTGATTTAAAATGCTTTCATTCCATTGTCTTCGGGGTTCTATTATTCTATTATCACCAAACCAATGAATAGTAATAAGTATTACATTACAACATATTGTATTCCTTGTAACACCTATTCTTATTCCTATGTAATTACCATTACAGTCTACCAAACGTGCCCTTAGTGTATTATCTATGTATTGATGAGTGTAGTTGTGTGGGTCAATAAGTAATACAGTGCAAGTATGTTGAGTTTTGTCATTTAATTTAAAATAGCTTTATAAAAAAAATAGCAAATAGACAATAACGAATGCATAAAAATATAAATTTTAGACAAACTTAACAAAATAAAATGGTCACAGCCACCCACATTGACAATAGATAATGCAAACTAATAACGAACTATTATGTAATGATTTCAAAATATGAAAGCTAGTAGAAAGAAATTGTAAGACTTCATGTATTTGATTTTTTTTTTTTTTTTTTTTGATAACTTGATATATTGAAGTCTTTTTTTATTAATTTAAAAAAAAATTTAAATTTCTTAATAATGTGTCTGAAAAAAATTCTTGGACCCACCACTGTTTGGACCCACCATTGATAGAACCTTTTCCTTCTCAATAATAATTTCCACATAGGACTTCTTGTGAAATTATTATAAAAAATAATGTTGTCTCTCTAGAATTTCTCTAAAGTTGAGAGAAAATCCAATTATATTAAATTAATTTAGTAATTTTGGTGCAAGTATTTATCACTTATTACATATTAAAATGTGGCACTACTTTTAATAAGAACTATTTCTTTTTTAAATATAAGAATTCTATAGCATATTGAAATTGTAGGGACTGGCTTTGGTTCCTAAGCCCAAAAGATGAATGGGTTAAGGCCCAAAGAGCCCAATACAATGAATTTATAGAGAGTGGTCTTAAAAGCTAGATTTCAATGGATCAAACAACACGCAGAGTGAATCAAAGATAGCAAGAAAGTAAAGGAAAACAAGTATTGTACTAAGAAAACCTTCCTCGGCTAAATTCGAGGAAAGTGGTCTTTATATATATCACTCTTAAACTTGGGTACAATTTCAGTTCTTGTTACTACAGTGTTTTCTCTATAGATGTTTTGATGCATTAAATGTGGAAAAGACCCCTGAACAGTGTAGGATGCATTAAATGTGGAGGTAGCCACCATTTCCTCAATCATGTCAGGGCTAATCCCCTTTCCATAGCTCCTTCTCAACGGTAGGACCTCCTTTGGCAACATGCCATTGACGGGGTCTTGCTGTCTGAGGGTGTGATCTCCTCGGAACAGCATTGGCCTCCTCAGCTTTAGGTATGACATGTGGCAACGCCACTTCGTCAAATTTCTACACTCCATAATAGCCCCTCAAAACTCCGGTTTTTTCTCTCATCGGAGGAGGAAAGTGGGGTTTTGACCCTGGACAATTAATTCCACACGCTTCATTGAATTCCACACGTGAGAACGTCACTTCTCGTGCCTCGTAACCGTTCTGGTGCTTCGGAGTCTGCAACGTCTTCATTAAATGCTCCAGGAGGCGCTTTGTTCCCCACGTCCTACGGTGAGATGGAGATCCTACGACTGGCATCTCTCCTCAAATTTTAGGCGGGATAACTCCCACTCAATTCTGCCTCCTATATAAGGCGCCTGAGGGATTCATTTCCCCCACTTTCAAAATCGTCGCACTCTCAAGGCTTCTCAAATCCTCCATCTTTTAAGACTTCACAAACCTCAAACTTTCAAGAAGCTTCAAAAGTGACCCTTGTCTTTACTCCTCGGCCTTCTACTTTTTGTTTCTTCTTCACAAATACCTCCTTCATTTCTCTTTAGTCTGCTCTGATAGGTAGGTTCACTCATTTAGTTGACACCCCCGCATGTATGGAAGGGTTTAAGGCCTTGTACCACATTCCCCGAGGCGTTTACCTGCAATACTACTCTCCGGGCGAGTGGTTTACCCACAAAAGGGAAGGGGAGGTTGTCATTCCCATGATAGCCTTCATAGAAGGGGGAATAAGGCTTCCCATAGGTAGTGTGACTAGGGACTATCTAATCGCCCATAAGCTGTGCCCCCACCAATGTGCGCCTAACTTGTTTAGGGTCTTAGGTAGTGTAGATGCTCTCAATGAGCAGATGAGGTTGAACCTCACCTAGCACGACGTCGTCTGGATGTACGAGTGCCATCTACTCGCAGGTTTGGAGTATTACCTTAAGTCTACGTCTTCTGTCGTTAGGCTCGTTTCGTGTCTCCCTAAATCCAACAAATGCATGAAAGACGAGTACCTAATCGCCTCCGGTGAATGGCATGACAATCTTCACTGCCTAACCCAGGAGGGGGAACCAGGTGGGGTGCCTTAGGTTTAGGTCCTTTGACACAGGGCTCAACTCTATGGTCCGCCCTCTTTTCATTTTCTTTTTCTTTTTCTTTTTCTGGTTCCTTTACACTTTTGTTTTCTTCTGACTGCGAGTTCGTCTTTCTAACCGTGATTTTGCTTCTCAACGGTTTTTGCAGATAAGAGACACGTGGCTCCCAACTTGAACTTTGTCAACGTCTCTGATCTTAACAAGGTGCTGAGGTCCGAGGTGTTTGTGAGCGAGGACAGATAGTTGTGAGCCGTTCATCTCATCCTCAACTTCAAGCCTTTGTCTGACAAATTTCAGGACGTGGGCAACGCGATCAAAGCGAGTGACCCCTGGTTAGCACGAATTGACGTCTCGGTGCCTGGATTCTTGGCCCGAGAAGACATTATGCCCGTTGAGCTGCCCTCCAATCGCGCTCCCCTCGAAGTGGCAATTCCGAAAGAAGAAATAGCTTCTTCGCATCTGTCACTTGAGGTGGAGATAGGCTAGTTTCATCTCGAGGAAGAGGGAAAGGAGCAAAAAGAGCTTGTGATTCAGGTCTCTGATTCGAAAGGCGAGCTTGGCAGGTCCTCCATCGTTCGTTCCCCCAAGTTCATAATTGCCCAAGTGGACAAAAGCTTCGAGGAGGAAGAAGAAATGGCCCTGAATAGGAAGAAAGGCCTAAAGGAGCTCCTTGCGGAAAGGAATAAAGGGCTGGCACCCAAGGACACCTCAGGGTCCCAGCCTCTTCCTACTCTCCCCTCCCCCTCCTTCTCCTACGGTAAACCCATTTGTTGTTGCCAATCTGAAGAAGAAAAGGAAGGAGAAGGAGGTGACCGAGAAAGGGGAGGTGGTTTCCCAAAAGGAGCCCAAGTAATAGAAGACAGCCAAGGGCCAGGGGAGGGCTTCCTCAGTTGAGAGTAAGGAGGCCGAGCATTCTACTGACGTGGGCCTCTAAAATCCCGCTTGGGGCCCTTGGCTGGAGCTAGACGAGGCAGCCATTCCATGGAACTCCACCATCAGGGAGTTTCAGAAAGGGCACGCCCACTACCTGGTCGAGGCCCTGAAGCCTCTCCTTCTACCAAAGGACATGGTTGCGTTGAAGAATATGAGGCAACCATACCTCTTTCTGTCCTTGAAGAGGGATCTGGCCTTGGTAAATTCCTCAGCATGCCTCACTAATATCATGTCAGGTCATTTTTCTCTTATTTAATAACATACTCATCTGTCGTTTCTGTGTAGGCCATCCAAGAGGTGTTTACAGCCGAGGAATGGGTGAGGGTATTCCAAAATGAGATTAGGGTCGAGGCCAACCCCCGTGCCAGACCAACAAGGCTCTAGGCGTCGCTGAGCAAAAGAAAAATGAGCTCACGGCGAAGTTGACAACTAAGGAGATGGAGTGAAAGAGCGCTGAGGCTAGCCTGAAGAATGCTTAGGACCAAGCTGAGGAGCAGCACAAAAGGCTTCACTATGCTGAAATAGAGTTGGCCAACGCCAGACAGCAGGTCCAAGAGTTGAAGGCAGATTTAGAGAAGGCCAAGTAGGCTGCTCGGACGGCCAAGGAAGCTGCAGGGGCTTCGGAGTAGGCATCCTATGACCGTGGGGTGCAAGAAACCAAGGTCCATTTGGCGGAGGAGCTAGCGGAGGTCTGTAGGGACTATTACCAAGAAGTGTGGGTAGAGGCGCTCAACCTGGTAGCTGTCCCTGCTGCTTCCGAGTGGAGGAAGGTTGAGAACATTTATTACCTTACAGACATCCGTGAAGTTCCAACTACACTCCCTCCTCCCGCTGCCCTTACACCAACCTCCTCTGAGCAACCCTTCATCACCTAAGCCTCTCTTCCTCCTACTGAGGTCTCCAAAGGACCTGACAAGGCTGGTGACCAAGGCCAGGGGACTGAGGTGGCTAAAGGTAAAGGGGCTGGCCAGGGTGGTTCTTGACCAGAGGACAAGGGTAAGGACAAGGAGGTCAAGCCCTTGCCAGAGGTCAAGGGTTCAGAAGCTACCCTCAAGCCCAAGGATGCCGCTCCCAAGGCCAAGAATGTTGTTCCCAAGGCAAAGGAACCTAATCCCCAATCCAAGGAAGTTGATCCCAAGGCCACCAATCCTCCTGTCTCCCAGCCGGGTAGCAAATATGACCCTCCTCCAACCAAGGCATAGCTTTAGGATCTTTTCCTTTTACTTATTGTTATTTTTTCTTTTTCTTTGTATATAATTTTCCTTTGTTATGGCAATTTGCCATGTTTGAGATGTAACTCCTTTCTTAATCAATGAAAAGACATAGACTTTTGCTTTTGTGGGACTTTGTTTTTCTTGCAATATTTGTCTTTGGTTGGCTGTAGTTATTTTTTTACTCCTTGCTGAGGCTTTAGATTGATGTTGCTTCTAAGGGTGAATACCCATACTTTAACAAAAGTTAATAGTAATGAATTTTTGCTAAGTCAAATGAATTAAACCCGTGTAAACAGTGAAAAGGATGACCATCACCTTGACTAAGATATATTCTGACCCCTTAAGTTAACAGTTAGTCATGCAATTAACAGTCCAACTATTGTCTTTCATGTGATTAGTAGTGTGGTTGGACAGCTTTACCTTATTCAGGGCATTTGGCACCTAGTAACTCAACTTTAAGAAACAAACTCTGTGTACCCCAAGTAAATAGTTCAAAGGATGAAGGGTACTTCTGGATTTACTCCTTAACCTCAAATGATAGTGAAGCTCATGCCTATTCAAGGTACATAATCCAGGAAGGCCCTTATACTTATAATTTCACTTAGCACTTCATTCCATAGGGGGCTTGTATAAGTACAAGTGTTAATTTACCCAAGGTATGTGGTCCGAGGAGTCAGGCACGACCAATATTCTGTTTAACACTTAAACAAATAATGGAGAGTGTTAATTTATCCAAGGCATGTGGTTTGAGGAACTAGTCATAACCAAGGTTCTGTTTAACATTTAAATAAATAATGGGAAGTATTAATTTACTCAAGGTATGTGGTCCAAGGGGCCAGACATGACCAAGATTCTGTTTAATACTTAGAGAAATTATGGGAAGTATTAATTTACCTAAGGTATGTGGTCCAAGGGGCAAGGTATGACCAAAGTTCTATTTAATACTTAGAGAAATAATGGGAAGTATTAATTTACCCAAGGTATGTGGTTCGAGGGGCTAGGCATGACCAAGGTTCTGTTTAATACTGAGAGAAATAATGGGAAGTTTTAATTTACCCAAGGTATGTGGTTCGAGGAGCCAGGCATGACTAAGATTCTGTTTAATATCCACTTAAGTAACCAGGAATATTAATTTACCCAAAGTATGTGGTCCGAGGAGCCAGACATGTCCAAGGTTCTGTTTAATATTCCTACAGGTAATCAAGAATATTAATTTACCCGAAATATGTGGTCCGAGGAGCCAGACATGACCAAGGTTCTGTTTGATATTCATACAGGTAATTGATGCAACGCATAATGTCATAAATGGAAACATGGCAGAGTTGCCTTTCACTAATAATAGTACCTTCGTAGGTTATTTACATTCCAAGGTCACAGTACAACTTTTTCGTCCAAATCTTCTGGGAAGTACGCACCTATGCTTGTCACCAAGGTGATACGGTATGGCCCTTCCCAATTGGGCCCTAACTTCCCCCATGTTGGGTTTTTTGCAGTATCCACAACCTTTCTCAGTACCAAGTCCCCAGGGGCCAATGGCCTTAACTTTACACTTGAATCATACCCCTGTTTGAGCTTCTGCTGATAGTATGCTAATTGAACTATGACACTTTCTCTCCACTCCTCGACTAGATCTAGGCTTTTTTCTAGTAGATGGTCGTTGTTGTCTGGAGCGAATAAGCTAGTCCTCAACGTTGGGAATCCAGTCTCTAGAGGAGTCATAGCCTCGGCCCCGTAAGTCATTAAAAAGGGTGTCTCCCCCGTCGACCTACGAGGGGTAGTCTGATATGTCCAGAGGACATGTAGAAGCTTATCCACCCATTTGCCCTTTGCATCATCTAATCTCTTTTTGAGTCCATTCACTATGACCTTATTGATAGCCTTAGCTTGCCTGTTCTCCTAGGGATAAGCTAGAGTGGAATATCTATTTGTAATACCAATTCATAACAGTATCTTCTAAAAGCTTTGCTATCAAACTGAAGTCCGTTGTTTAAGATGAGGGTGTGAGGAATCCCAAACTGAGTGACAATGTTCTTCCACACAAACCTTTTGGCATCCACGTCCCTAATGTTTGCCAGCGACTCAGCTTCAACCCACTCAGTAAAGTAATCAGTGCCGACCAAAAGCCATTGCTTATTTCCTGCTGTTTTGGGGAAAGGCCCCAAAATGTCTAAGCCCCACTGAGCAAAAGGCTAGGGACTAGATAAAGGATTAAGAATTCCCTCTGGTTGGTGAATGTTAGGAGCAAATCTCTAACATTGGTCACACTTCTTCACATACTTTTGTTCTTCTCTTTGCATATTGGCCCACCAATATCCCTAAGTAAGGGCCCGGTGAGACAAGGATTCGCCTCCTATATGGCTCCCACAAATCTCTTCATGCAACTCTTCTAGGAGCACTGCTTCAGGATGGATGCACAGCAAATATCGCCCCGAAAAAGAGCGCTTGTACAACTTTCGGTCATCGGACAGCCAAAATTGAGGAGCCTTTTTTCACACTTTGTTAGCCTCCCCCTTCTCCTCGGGCAAGATGTCATCCTTAAGGAATAGGACAATAGGATCCATCCAACCAAGTCCCACCCTAAGTTGATGAATCTGGACCTTCTTCCTCTCCATCTCGGTAAGGTTGCATAGATTCTCGACTAGGATGACCCGAGGTAAACTCTGCGCCGAGGAGGTTGCAAGAGTGGCAAGGGAATCAGCATGTGTATTTTTGCTTCTAGGAATTTGGTGTAAGGAAAAAGAGTCAAATCCTGATTACAAGTGCCTAGCCTAGTTCAGATACTCTTGCATTCTCACATCTTTGGCTTCCAATTCTTCCTTTATTTGGCCTACAACCAACCTCGAATTTGAAAACATCTCCACTGCTTTTCCTTCCATTTTCTGAACCATAACCATTACTACCAGCAAAGCCTCGTACTCATCCTCATTGTTCGTGGCCGAAAAGCCCAATCTTAAGGATTTCTCAATGATGATCCTTTCAAGAGATACTATAACCAGCCCCACCCCTGATCCCCTTTGGTTTGCTACGCTATCAACATACACCTTCCAAGATAGAGGCTCCTGCAAGGAGACCATCACAACTGATTTTCTATCCATACTTGGTCTTTCATCGTTTTCTTCAAACGAAGGCTCAACAAACTCAGCTACTAAATTGGCGAGGACCTGGCCCTTTATAGAAGTGTGAAGCATGTATTTAATATTGAAGGCTCCTAGGATCGTTGCCCATTTTGCAACCCTCCTTGTGTAATCAACTTTCCGAAGCAGTGATCGGAGAGGAAGTTGGGTTAAAACCATAAACAATATGAGCCTGGAAGTAATTTAAGAGCTTTCGCGTAGCATGCACTACTACCAAGATGGCCCTCTCCAGTGGTAAGTAGCAAACCTCTGCCTCATGTAATGATTTGCTCACATAATAAACTGGTCTCTGCACCCCATTATCATCCCGCACCAGTACCAGACTCACCGCATGTGAGGCTACAGCAATGTAAGCGAACAAAACCTTATTCTCCTTGGGTTTGGACATAATAGGTGGCTGAGAAAGATATTCTTTCAATTGCTAGAAGGCCGAGGAACACTCTTCCGTCCATTTGAATCCCTTCCACTTATGCAACAACTGGAAGAAGGGCCTATACCTGTCCGTTGACCAAAAAATGAATCCATTCAAAGTGACAGTCTTTCCTATCAACTTCTGGACCTCTTTGGGATTTCGAGGAGGCTGCAGGTCATTGATTGCTCTAATCTGATCTGGGTCGACTTCAATTCCGCGATGGGTAACCATATAACCCAGAAACTTGCCAAAGCCTACTCCAAAAGAACACTTAGTAGCATTGAGGTGCAATTTATGTCTTCTTAGTGTCTCGAAAATATTTGTGAGATCATTTATGTGCTCAGACTCCACTGTACTCTTTACCACCATATCGTCTATGTAGACCTCAGTATTTTTGCCTAGTTGTGGTTCGAACATTCTGGTCATCATTTTCTGATAAATAGACCCCGCATTCTTCAGCCCAAATGGGCATCACTTTGTAATGATAATTCCCTGTGGGCGTAACGAAAGAAGTCTTCTCCTAGTCATTCAGAGCTAACGGTATCTAATGATATCCCTGGAAAGCATCCAAAAAGCTCATCCAAGGGTGTCCCGTGGTCGCATCCACCAGCTGAACTATCTGAGGCAAGGGAAAAGGATCCTTTGGGCAAACCTTATTTAAATCTGTGAAGGCCACACACACCCGCCATTTTCCACTTTTCTTCTTCACCACTCCTGTGTTAGCCAACCACTTAGGGTAAAACACCTCATTTATGTCCCCATCCCACTTAAGTTTAAGTACTTCATCCTTGACAGCATCAGAATGTTCCTTAGATGAGCACCGAGGTGGTTGCCTTTTGGGGACGACAGACGGATTGACGTTTAAATGATGAAAAATGAAGTCCGGATCCACCCCAAGGGTTTCGTAGGTGCTCCATGCAAATACATCGATGTTTTTTCAAAGGAAATCTATCAGCTTTTCCTTCTCCCGAGGAGGCAACTGAACTCTGAATTGAAAGAATTTCTCCTCATCGTCACCAATGACACCTCTTTCCAATTGCTCACATTTCACCCCCTCTTCCTCCACTTCCATGGATAGCACTAGCACCTTTGATTGCTATAAAGTCCGTCCCTATAGAAGCTAAGGACTCACCCCCAATCTGATGTTTAATTGCGGCCACCATGCATTGTCTAGCCATGGATTGGCTCCTCACCAGCTCCTCAACCCGATTCACAGACAGATACTTCACTTTCAAGTGTAGGGTGGAAGGCATGACCCCCATGGCGTGAAGCCAAGGCCTTGCCACAATAGCCGTGTAAGGGAGTAGGCATTTACCACGATGAAGTTCACTTCCACAACCCATATCCCTGTCTAAACGAATAGTCGAATTTGGCCTTTTGGAAAGATAACCTTCCCATCAAACCCTATTAAATGGGAATCATAGCAGTTTAGGTCTTTGGACCTCAGCTTCAGTCCCTTAATTAGGTCAGGGCTCTACGCTGTTACCCTGATCTACCAACACTCTCTTCACATCATACCCAGCTATTCTAAGGGTGACCACCAGAGCATCATCATGTGGCTGCAAGGTCCCAACTTTGTCCTCATCGGAAAAGCTTAAAGCTGGTTAGACCCCCACTCTACTCCTCTACGAATCAGGGGGCGAGTCTTTGATAGATGGCTAAGCTATAAACAGCACCCTGGATGGTCGAGAACTAGTCCTTCCTAGAGCAACAAGAATGACATGAATTGTACTCGAAGGTGGTCTTGTAGAAGCGTCTCTCTAAGCTCTCGACCCCGCTTGACCACCTTACCCACTAGGCTGATACATGAATTGCTTCAACTTTCCAATTTTGACTAACTGCTCCAAGTGACTCCACAACATCCTGTAATCTTCAGTAGTCTGCCCCCGCTCCTGGTGGTATTGGCAGTGGAGACTTTGGTTGCACTTCGTGGGGTCTCCTCCCATCTTATTTGGCCATTGAAAGTATGGCTCATGCTTAATTTTCTCTAGGATTTGGTGTACTAGCTCTCAGAACACAGTATTGACTACTTGAGTAGTAGTAGATCCTGAATGCCCCACAAAATCTCTCCGAGGTTGGTTGTTATTGTACTATCCGACTTGAAATCCCTTCTATCCTGAGGGACCACCTTAACTTTCCCCTTTCCTTGTTGCTGGTCCTCCTCGACCCGCTTATACTAGTCAATGCGGTTCATGAGCCGATGCACACTTCTGATTGGTTTCCTAGTTAAAGATTTTCTCAAGTCGTGCTCGGCAGGCAAGCCGACCTTGAAAATCCTTATAGCTATGTCATCAAAATCCCCATCTATCTCATTGAACATCTCCCAGTACCTATCGGAGTACGTTTTCAAGGTCTTCCCCTCCCGCATTGCCATGGACAACAAAGAGTCCAAAGGCTGAGGAACCCTGTTGTAAGTCACAAAACGAGGTCCAAAGGTTACGTAAGCTAAGGAGTTGATAGAGCCTTTTTTCAGGCCGTCAAACCACCTCATCACCACAGGCCCCAAACTGGATGGAAACACCTTGCACATTAGGTCCTCGCTTTTAGAATGTAAAACCATTCTCTGGTTGAAGTGGCTCACATGCTTCACAGGATCCGTTCTTCCATTGTACATGGTGAATGTTGGTTGAGTAAAACACCAAGGAAGCTTTCCCCTTTCAATCCTATGCATAAACAATGATTTAGAGATCTGGTTAAGAGCCCTGCTTATAGCATCATTGCCCAGACCTTTGCGAGGTGGACTTTTACTCCTCTGTTTGTAATGATGGTCTTCATCGTACGAAAAAGACTCATTGGGAGGAGTCCTGGACCTCGGCCTGTAGCTACCATCTCCCTTATCATCGGAAGAAGGTTCAAAATCTGAGGGAGTCCTTCTTCATTGCTTGCGGCGTAGCCTCCTGCGAAGACGGTTAATCTCCAATTGCAAGCTTTTGGTATTCTTCTAGTGAGAGATGTGACTCCTGCCTTGAGACTGGCTCTTGCTAGTATGCGTGGTGTGCACACTAACCTCACGGTCCTTCCTCCGCTCAAGGTTGAGGAACTGATCTTGACGTTGGGAACCAATAGACTCCTCCTGTTCTTGCCCTAATCCTACCATGGTTGGATGTTGAACTCACTAAAGCTCAAGCCTTCCCCACAGACGGTGCCAATTGTAGGGCTTGGCTTTGGTTCCTAAACCCAAAAGATAAATGAGTTAAGGCCTATAGAGCCCAATACAATGAATTTGTAAAGAGTGGGCTAAAAAGCTAGACTTCAATGGATTAAACAACACGCACAGTGAATCAAATATAGTAAGAAAATAAAGGAAAATAAGTTTTGTACTAAGAAAACCTTCCTTGGCTAAATCCGAGGAGAGTGGTCCTTATATATAAATATATATATATTTATATATATATATATATATATATCACTCTTAAACTTGAGTACAATTTCAGTTCTTGTTGCTACAGTGTTTTATCTACAGATGTTTTGGTCCTCTCTCCTTGGAGGGTCTCTTACGTTATATAGCTCCCTTTAGATGATCTTGGCCCTCCATTTGTTGATCGTTCAGGCCACTACTTGAGTGCTTGTCCCATCAAACACCTTCCCAAACCCCTTGTGAGTTGCGGCAGCCAAGACAACACTGTTCAGGGGTCTTCTCCACATAAATGCAGCCAAGAAATTTGATAGGATGCATTAAATGTAGAGGCAACCACCATCCCCTCAGTCATGTTCGGACTAACCCCCTTTCCGTAGCTCTTTCTCAATGGTAGGACCTCCTCTAGCAACATGCCATTGACGAGGCCTTACCATCCGAGGGTGTGATCTCCTTGGAACGGAATTGGCCTCCTCGGGTTTAGGTATGACACGTGGCAACACCACTTCATCAAATTTCTACACCCCACAGAAATTTTAATTTAAAATTTTTTATTTAGACAAATCTTTATTTTTTAAAAAAATTAAAAAAAGACCCTTATCATTTGATAGAAAGAGTATTATTTTGAATTTGAATTGAGTTAGATAATTCAAGAATGAAATCTTTCTAAAACTATAATTAAAAAACATAAATCATAATATAGGGAAAATTTAAACTTAAATTAAGAATATAATCTAAAAGGAAAAAATTGAACTCTCATTTTTTATTTTTCCAACGTCTCCATCAAGAATTAAAATATAATGATCAAAACCATAGTTTATAAAACTAACTCTAAAACATAACACAGATCAAAGTCATAAGGTAGACATAATAAAAGAAAACCAAATAATACAACAACAAAAGCCAAACTATAATAGTCCAGAAACCTAAAAAAAAAATAAAAAAAATAAAAAGACAAAAGACAAAATACTTTTTTTTTTTTTTTTGGATACCAATCAAAGGAAGCATTAGAACATAGAGTTTGCAAAATTGCTGGGTGCACCCAGCTGTGGTGGATAGGCACTCTAGTTGCCAAGTCAGCTAAAGAGTAAACATTACTAAGAATAGTCCTGGAAACAAAAAGAACTTTAAAAACAAGACCATGCTGCTGTAGAGCTAGGACATCGGCAACCATAGACTTTTCTTGCCAACTAGGTACACATTACATATTGTAGACTTGGACTATTCTTCTACTGCTACTCAAAACCAAAATCTTGTTAAACCCAAGGCTCCTAGCTCGAATAGCTGCCTCCACAAGAGCTTCCTGAGCTGCATCAAAACCTGTTGCTGCTGCACTACTAGTACACCCCGTGAACATGGTCATTCCTTGAAGGTTAGTGGCTTCAAAAGCATAGGCACTCCTTTTTTATTTTTTCTCCTAGCTACAGAAATTTTGATGATTAAATCCCAAGGCCCTCCAATTCTTTGATTTGCTGAACAGTGATTCACAAGCTGCCTAATGTTGATTCTTGTCACAAGTTTGAGCAGTTAGTATTACTTCCATAGGATTGGGTGTCTTGCCTTCATGAACCACAAGGTTTCTGTGATTCCACATAGTCCAAAGGTAGGTGAAGATGGATTGAAGATAGTCCATCATATCTTTATTCATCTGCTTATATCTGATCAAGATGTTACCAACCCAGACTTGAACCAATGTACTGCTTAACTCAGATGTGTGGACAGCTAAAGGAGAACCATGCCAGCAGGCTCTAGCAAAGGTGCAATAGAGGAACAAATGGGAAGCAGATTCATCCTCTGCATTACACAGAGGACAAGTACTGGTAGTTGGGATTCCTCTATTTCTTAAGGTAAGGAAGGTAGGGAGGCTGTCATGCATTAAGTTTCCACACAAAATTGCCAATTTTTTGGAGGACTTTCACCTTCCATATGAGATTCCACACCTCAGAAGGGAATTGGTTTGGCCTGTGTTAAATTGGGGGGAGGGTGAGCAGACTCCTTAAGCAGCAAATTGTAGGCATTCTTGACTTTAAAATCCCCTGAGCTAGAATGTTTCCACAGAAGTCTATCCGCAACTGCACCTGTCTTAGAGATGGGAATTCTCATAATTTTAGGGCATTGAGGGAAAGGATAAATAGCTCTAACCAAGTCAGATTTCCAAGCACCAGAACCATGATCAATTAGATCAGCTGCAGTGCCTGTGGTTAGGCTTGGGTTTTGCAGGTTCTGTGAATGACATGGAAACCAATCAGGGTGGTTAAGAGGAATATCCGACCCTCTTCCAATCCACCATCTGCCTTCCCTAAGTTTTGGGTTATCCTGTTTGATGATATTCCTCCAAACTAGGAGTGGTGAGGTTTAGGTGAACAATTATGTATAGAGCACCTAGGAAAATATTTGGCTTTGAAAGTTTTGGCAAGAAGGGACTAAGGGTTATGGCTTATTCTCCAAAATTGCTTTGCAAGCATGGCTTGCTTCATTAGACTTACTAATACAAATAAACTACTACCATATAGCTAAAGCTAAAGTTATGTTATATCAAATCTGAGATATCGATGGTACTATAGACAAGTAATTTGAGGCCAAATGTCCCTATTTTTTAAATGGGTTTCAATTTGTGCTAACTGTCATTTCATCTTATTTATACAATTTTGAATGTATGATACTTCTAACCTATATAAAATTATTTTAAGTCCATCTAAAATTACTTAATCTAAAAATATTTCTAACTCATTCTATTTAGATTCCATTTGAAATTACGTCCAATTTATTTAAAACCTAAATTTTCTTACAAAAACTTATTACTAGTTCAAATATAAATATCAATTAAAAATTATATTATGTTTTAGAAGTTAATTTTTCATTTCTTATTTAAAAAATGAATGCATGAAATAAATTCATTGCATCACAATAACAAAAATTAAGTTAAGAAGTAAAATAATATATTTTTTTCTAAATTAAAATACATAAGCATGAACAATTTGTACTTTCTACTAAGAATATTCTTACAAGGCTTTTTTAGGAATTAGGAGTTAGCAAAATATAATAATCACTATGTTTAGCTTATGTAAGAATTATAAAATACATCTAATTGCATATTTTAAAATGCAATATGCATATGCACCGTGTTATAAGTTAGTTAAGTATAATGGATAGTTACCAAATTTTGTCTTTGAATTTAATTTCCTAATAACTTAGATTTTGATTGGATTTCTCTTTGTTTTTGAGTTACAGCCCTAGACCTGATTAGAACTGTGGAAGTCGAAGCCATTATTGGACCACAAAATTCTATGGAAGCCAACTTCGTCATTGATCTTGGGAAGAAAGCCCAAGTGCCCATTATATCATTCTCAGCAACAAGTCCTTCTCTTACTTCCCTTCGCAGTCCATATTTTTTCAGAGTCGCTCAAAATGACTCATCTCAACTAAAAGCTATAAGTGCAATTATCCGAGCCTTTGGCTGGAGAGAAGTTGTGCCAATCTATATAGATACTGACTATGGGCAAAGTATAATACCTTTCTTGATTGATGCCTTGCAAGATGTTGATGCTCGTATCTCCTATCGAAGTGTCATTCCTCCAATGGCCACAGATGAACAAATTGAACAAGAACTTTGTAAGTTGAAAACAATGCAAACTAGAGTCTTCATAGTGCACATGCCACCCAATCTTGGTTCTCAGCTTTTCACCAATGCAAAAGAGATAGGAATGATGAGTGAAGGCTATGTTTGGATCATGACCAGTGCTATCACCAATTCCATTCACCTGATAGAATCTTTAGTACTCCGTGACTCAATGCAAGGGGTATTGGGTGTAAAGACTGATATTTTAGAAACATCTGAGCTTGAAAATTTTACAATTCGATGGAAAAGGAAATTCCATCAAGACAACCCAACCATTTTGAATGTTGAATTAGATGTTATAGGTCTATGGGCATATGATGCTGCTTCAGCATTAGCAAGGGCAATTGAGAAGGCTTGGACTACAAATTTTGGCTTTGAAAAGACAACTACTTCAAGTAACTCAACTGATCTTGCAATCTCTCTAAATGGTCCCAAACTTAGCAAAGCATTATTGAGCACAAGATTTAATGGCCTTGCTGGAGAGTTTAGTCTCCATAATGAGCAACAACAATCATCGAATTTTCAGATAATTAATGTGAATGGTAATGGAGAAAGAGTGATTGCATTTTGGACTCCAGAAAATGGACTCATAAGGAAATTGAATTCTACCAACGAAAGCATGTATTCTACTTCCAAGGAAAATGTAGGACCCATTATATGGCCGGGTGATTCATGGTGTGTCCCAAAAGGTTGGGAAATTCCACCAAACGGGAAGAAGTTGAGAATAGGAGTTCCTGTGAAGGATGCTTGTACTGAATTTGTTAAGGTGACACATGATCCTAGCACTAACACAAAACATGTCACAGGTTATAGCATAGACATCTTCAAAGCTGTAATGGAAACACTGCCATATGCTGTTAGCTACGAGTTCATTCCCTTTGCAAAGCCTAATGGGGACAGCGCTGGTACATATAATGATATGGTCTATCAAGTATATCTTGGGGTTAGTAACAAACTACATCTTACTGCATTTTGAATTATATCTAACATAAGTACATACATACCACAAAAGACAAAGTTTGGCTTTAAACATATTTAGAACCTTGTGCTTCAACCACTAATAGGAAGAGGACATTAAATCCTTATCATGTGCAATACACATGACTCATTTAGCCCAATCAATCAAGTGATGTTATGTGCATTGCACGTGAAAGAACACAAGTAACTTATTGGAAGTTGGAGTTCAAGGCTTCAAATATGTTTTGAGCTAAACCATTTCCTACAATGAAAATACTCATGCTATTCAAGAAGAAATTAGCCAAAAAAAGGACTGATGATGATAGAAATTCATTTCATTTTATTTTGTGGGTGAATTTGTCACTAATAGACTGATTGCCCAAACATTCAAGGAGAACCTTTATTATATATATATATATATATATATATATATATATATATATTCATTTAGATTTTGCTTTCTAATCTTGTTTTTGTGTATGTGGAAAAGTGTGACTACCTCTATAGGTGAGGTAGAGTGAAAGAAACAAGTAGAAAATTTGCCGAGAGATATGAAATTTTTTGTACCATAGAAGAGAGGCGAAAATTCGCCTCACAAGAGAGAGGCAAAATCAAAAGGCAAACTCTATGTGCCCTCTGACTTGAAATTTTCATAGTTCGCTTGACACTTGGAAGGAGCGAAGTGTGTGAGGCAAAATTATGCAGAAAAAATTGCTGTTTTTCGCAGTTTTTTAGCCAAAAGTTGTAATAATTGATATGTAAAATGTTTCTAATGACGGGAAATTGTTTCTAATTTTTTAATAATATTTATTTTTTATTTTACACAAAAACTTCACATATTTATCTTAGAAACAATAAAAATAGTGTGGGTCTTTTTCAAAAGTGTTAGACTTGGTTGTATCTTGAGAACAAAATTTGTAGTAACTCCTTAGCAACAGGTGTGGGGACACATATTGAGTAAGGAAAAGACTGTTTGTACCAAGTCTTGTTCTTTATTTACTTGTTTCATCTTTCCATTGTTATTCAGAAATTTCCCAACAAACCACGACCAAGATCACGATCCCTTTGAACTATTGGACTCTGATGTCGAGCATGTCCTTTTGTCAGTTAGAGAAAACTAACAAAACTTTCTCAATAGCTCCTCTCGAACGTACTTCTAGTTAACCGTTCTTCACGGGATTGCAATGACCTCATGAGTTCATCAAACGAAATTGTCCAAGCTCTTTCACTTTTCAATGGCCACGACACCATGTTCAAATTTTAGCTTCAAAGAGTAAGAATCCTCTCACTGATACGAACATCTCAGACATCTTCAGTATTTCTCCTCATTTGATTTGTAACTACGTACCAAGACTCCTGTGAAATAGTTAGAAACTGACTCAGGCTCCTTCATGTGAAGAGCTTCAAACTCTCCTATTTGTGTTAGAAGGCGAGTCTTTTTCACTTTATTGATGCCTTTGTGAGAGGTTTGGAGAATCTCCCACACTTATTGCATTTGCCAATTTCTCATACATGGCATCATCTAGTAATGGATAAATGAGTAACGGCTTGTTAATCCTTCTGAGTTGGATTCAAAGTGGCTTCATTAATTTCCAGGCTCCATATATCCTTTCTCAACTATCTACCAAACATCTTGTGATCCGAGTATTAAATTGCCAAAAGTGCATCCCATTCATTGCTATATTTTCCAGAAATATGGTGCTCTGATACCAATTTATTGGAATTTGAAGGCACACACAAGTACGTAGAGGGGATATGAGAAACACTTGACTACTCCAAATGTTTTAGAAACAATTAAGAACTCAATATTTTTTTTTCTTACAACAAGTGAGAAGATTACATAGGTATAAACAATTATTTGTTACATGTATAACTCCTAATGCTATACGTGAATATAATTAATTTCATACATGAATAATACTAAGTACATTTCTAGAAAGATATGTCCAATATATCTAGAAATCATGTTTATTCCCTACTATATCTAAACAATGGTGCTTAATTAGTACTGAGATTGACGGATATAAATATTTTACTTTGACAGAAATTTGATGCTGTGGTAGGAGATACAACTATTATTGCAAACAGGTCTAACTATGTCGACTTCACATTGCCATACACGGAATCTGGGGTAACAATGGTAGTGCCAATCAATGACAACAATAGGAAAAGTGCATGGGTGTTCTTGAAGCCTTTAACTTGGGACCTTTGGATGACAAGTGGGTGTTTCTTTGTCTTCATTGGCTTTGTAGTTTGGGTTCTTGAACATCGAGTAAATGATGAATTTCGCGGGCCTCCATTGCATGAGATTGGAACAAGCTTGTGGTACTCCTTCTCAACCATGGTTTTTGCGCAGAGTGAGTTCCCTTCACCATTTTCAAATTTTTTATAATACTAATGAATAGTTCAAATACTTGGGACAAGGACCATGCAAAATGCATCAACTACATATATTCACCTCTTGTAGGCTAATTACAGCTTTAGAAACTTCTTTCATAGAAACCAGAAGGTAAGGAATATCCATACTTCAAAAACAATCAAGTAGTAAACTATTTGTCCATCCTGCATGCCTATCTACAATGCCAAAAAATTGTCTGAAACTATAATATTACTGCCTAAGATTCCTTAAATTCTCTTTTATCATGCATAAAAACAAGTCAGACTAATAGGGATGTTAGTGATAGTATAAATGTTACTATATAAATATTACAAATTGATATGTCATTCATCACAAAAGCGATTCAAATATTTATTTATTATGTTATTGAAGAGACAGTAATCACATTTAATGTCATGTTAGTTTGTAAGGTTTTTATAATAAAGTGATAATAGTGTTAACATTTCCCATAGACTAATGGTATACTTGGATAATATCTCAATCTCATATTAACTTTTCATATATATGATGCAATTATGTTCTTTTCCAAAACCCATTTGAATATAATTTGTAGGGGAGGCATTGGTAAGCAACTTTGCTAGGTTTGTGATGATCATATGGGTTTTTGTGGTGCTCATTCTCACTCAAAGTTACACAGCAAGTTTGGCATCACTCTTAACAGTTCAACAGCTTCAACCAACTGTTACTGATGTCAACCAACTTATTAAGAGTGGGGTGTATGTTGGCTACCATGAAGCTTCTTTTGTTTCGGGAATCCTAAAAGAAATGAATTTTGATGAAAATAAGCTGAAGGAATATAAATCTATAGAAGAATGTGATGAACTTTTATCAAAAGGAAGTGCAAATGGTGGTATAGCTGCTGCTTTTGATAACACCCCTTGCATGAAGCTTTTTCAACGAAAATATTGCTCCAAATATACTATGGTTGGATCAATATATAAAACTGATGGGTTTGGCTTTGTAAGCTCTCTCTCTCTCTCATGTGTTCGTGTGTTTGTTTAGGTGTGTAGTTGCTCATGTAGTTTTCTTTTATTTTAATGTGTCATAGGTCTTTCCAATAGGTTCCCCTCTAGTATCTGATGTTTCAAGAGCAATCTTAAATGTAACTGAAGGAGAGAAGATGAAAGAGATTGAAAAAAAATGGCTAGGGGAACAAACCAATTGTCCAGATTCTAACACCCAAGATTCTTCTGGTAGCCTCAGTTTTGCAAGCTTTTCTGGCCTGTTCCTCATTGCGGGGATCGCTTCCTTGTCTGCTCTCATCATCTCTGTTTCTATGTTCCTTTACAAGGAGAGACAACAAATCTTGATTCGCTTTAATTCAGAAAGCTCAATATGGAGAAGAATTTATCATACCTTAAGAATCTTTGACAGAAGAGACCTCAGCTCGCATGCTTTTAGGAATAGTGCACCTCGAAATGGCGTAGACAGTGATCACGTTATTGGAACAACTGATGCCTCAACAAACACTAACTGCCCACAAAATTCATCAAGATTTTTAGTCCACACGAACTCCCACTTTTCTTTCTCAGAAGAATCCGGAATGCCTACTAGAGAATCTGGTGATCCCAATCCAAATGGTCAAGCATTTCAATTAGCACTAGCTATTGAGTTAAGTGACCACCCAAATCAAGAGAGTCCAAAAACTCCAGAAAGAGCTCTTGAAAACTGTTAATATACTTTCATTAAGTTTCCTAAATAAGCTCAAGTTTGTTCATACGTTTTGTTAAGTTTATTATGAAAATTACGTAAACACAATTTTTAGTTAAGAAACTTATGTTTCATGGGTCTAGTTACAGTTAGAAGAATTTGTTGTTTATGGGTTTCTCTTATTCTGTCCTAAGAACAACTCTAGTCTATAGTTCTTAACTTGGATAGGAAGGTGAGGATAATTTTGATTGTTGCTGGGTTGGATTTGATGTTGAGAAAGTCTTCTTTGTTTGGATACCCAATAAATGTTGAAGATAAAAAAAATAGTTTTCTTTAATTTAATTTGTTTATGATTTATGCGATTTTGAATTTTAAAGAATTTATTTTATTTCTTTAAAGTGATTTACGCTATTTATTTGACGTGGAATTGTGAACAACACATGTCATGATTTCATTGGATCAATCAGCATACATCATACATCATACATGGCAAGTTGAGGTATCATTTGACAGACAAATCAACAGAAAATAGATAGTGGGGTTGCTAGTTAAAAACTTAAAATGGAGTGAATCAAAATTTTGAAACTTTTGAGAGAAAAATCAAAATGACTCCAAACCTTAGGTTATGGGTCACCAAATATCCCATGGCAGCCTAGTAGCCCCCCAATTGCAGGTTAGGAGTTGAATGTGAGACATAAGAGAGTAAATCTTTATACCACACATCTAACCACTAAAATACTTAAGTGATTGTACTAAATCATGCATACTAAATATATATTTTGCTAGTAGTCTAGTAACTTTTTTTATTAAGATTTTTTTTTTTTTTTTAGAATAATAAGTATTTTTATCACACACATACACGGGAGAGGGGAAAAGGTTTTTGAAAGAAACTTACAATAGTGTATATCCAAAAGGGCCTAACTCTTGGATACATAACACAGGCTTTAAACCTCTTTTACTTACACTCATTTTCCAATGTGGGATTAACTCACTATTTTTTCTTTTGAGAACAATAAGTTACACTCATTTTTCAATGTGGGATTAACTCACTATTTTTTTCTTTTGAGAACAATAAGTATTTTTGACAGACGCATACATGGAGAGAGGGGAAAATGTTTTTTTAAAGAAATTTACAGTGGTGTATATCCAAAAGGGTCTAACTCTTGGATACATGGTATATGCTTTAAACTTCTTTTACTCACATTCATTTTCCAATGTGGGATTAACTCACTATTTTTTCTTTTGAGAATAATAAGTATTTTTGACACACACATACACGGGGAGAGGGGAAAAGGTTTTTTAAAGAAATTTACAGTGATGTATATCCAAAAGGGCCTAACTCTTGGATACACAGCACAGGTTTTAAACCTCTTTTACTCACACTCATTTTCCAATGTGGGATTAACCCACTATTTTTTATTAAGATAAAAAGAGAAAAAAAACCATTTAAAACCTTAATAAAAAATTAAATAAGTTTTGAATGTAAAAATTTAAATAGGTTTTGAACTCTTTGACCATTTAGTTAAAAAAAAATGATGTGATTCTTTCTAAGAAATTCTTTCCTTCAAAAACAAAAAGAAAAGAAAAAGGAAAGGGCATGATTACCGTTGGCTAGGGGTAGCTCTAATGGTAAAAAAAATTCAAATTCCGGCAAACTGTACTTTACTCTCCCTCCCTCCCTCTCTATCCAAATTGGCCATTATGGTTGGAGTTCCAACCGTAATCATGCCCTTTTTTTTTTTTTTTTAACGTTTAAGTATCCTAAAATCTATTAATGCTGTCATATTTCTTTCATTTCTCTCACCAAAAATCTCTCAAATTCAAACTCAATTCCCAAGGTCTCTAAACTTATATTATCTCTCATTATTTTTTCTTTCTTATAGTAATATTTATATATTTTTAGTTAATTGTATTTATACAAATATAAGTATCAAATACAAAGGATACCGAACAGTCCACCACTTTGAAGATAACAATTAACATTAGTTGCGAAATTTATGTAACAAGTTATTTCATTGTTTTAAGATTAAATTATTTGATACTCAAATACACATGGATTGAGAATTGCAAAGGATAGACAAATGATAAAATGATAAAATTATTTTTATAAATTTTTTATTTAATTTATAAGGTCATCAAAAGCCCATTAAAAAAGCTCATGGGTAGCTCATTCAAAGAGAATTAGGCCCAGTCCTATAGTCTAACCTGCTAAAGATAAAATGGGTATTGTTCAGGGGTGAAGTCATGAGTTGGGGTTTTCCATCATTGACCTATAAATATTGAAGCTTAAAAATAAATAATAAATAAAATTAAAAAATAAATAAATAAATAAAGAAGTAAAAATGAAACAGCTCATGCCCATTATAAACCCTTACTTTTTTTTCTTTTTTCTTTTTTTTTAATACAAGATAAAAATTCTACTCTAACCTAATCTAAGTGTATATGTGTGTGAAAGCTCCATCCTGGAGACTTGAACCCCGGCCATTGTCCCCCACATCCTACAAGCACTTATACTTGCGGAGTGACCATTGCATCAAGAGTGTGCGGTGGTGAAATGTTCTTTTTTCAAATGGGCGATATTGTGTCACCATCAAAAAGACCTTTGGTAAAAATTTTGTGGGGGAGGTTTGGGGAGTTGGAGGAGGGAAATGAAAAAAATAAAATAACTCAAGCTAAAATACTAATTTAGCCCCTAAACTTAACTAAAAGTTTGTTTTTCGTCTCTAAACTTTAAAAAATTTGTGTTTTGTCCTTAAATTATTGAAAAATTCATCTTTCGTCTCTAAATTATTGGAAATGTTTTACTTTCTGCCCTTAAACTTTAAGAATTATCTTTTTTTTCCTGCCTAAACTATTGAAAAAAGTTTTTTTTTCCCCCATCCCCATTTTTGTGTCTAAATTATTTTAAAAATTGTTTACAAGGTTTATGAATGAAAAACAAATTTTTGGTAAAGTTTAAAGACTAAAATAGTATTTTACTTAAAAAATCATATATAATTGCGGGTGTTAAACATGAAGTCTATCTCAAAAAAAAAAAATGTGATATTAAAAATTGAGAAGTGCTACGTCCACAACATTTTCACAACAAATTTTAATTGGCAAGTTATTACAGGTTTTTAATTTGAATTCACAACTGAAATTACTTTCTTACCCACTAATAATAGCAAGTAATAAACTGGCACATAAAATTTGTTATGAAAATATTATGAACATAAATATAGCATTTCTCTTAAAAATTTTGAACTAGAAATTTTAGAGAACTCTAACTCTACGTGGGTGTTACCGTGTTAGAACTGAAATGAAAAATGTAACAGCAATATTCATAAATCCAATATTATTGGACAAACATGTAAAACTTGAATTAAAATTTTGGAAAAATTGTAACACTAATTCATTTTAGGAAAATTATAACATTAAACCTTAAAGGCTGGCAGATAGATTATAGCTTCACTGTACCCCAAAGATTGTTTGTCCCTACATAACTTGACCGAAGGTGGCCAACAAATAGAATAGCAAAAGATATCAAAACGGTACACTTGGGCAGAAAGGAGGGTCTAGAGTGAAAGAGAACCCCAAAGGCAGCGAGCACCTGAGATTTTCAGCATCTTGCTCAGTTCACAGCTGAGATTCTCTTTTATAAAGTGAGTAATTTCTTTCATTTCAGCACAGCTTAATATGTTTAATTTTCTCTATAAAGCTATTATCCATGGAACTAGTTGTACCATTAGAGGCAGAGTCCCTCAGAACTTGTATACTTTAGAAACCCACGTAGCATTATTAGTTAGATGCATTTCAATTTCAAGCACTTCAAATTCATTCACACTCTCATACCTCATAAAATCATGTGGGTTCTCATTGGAAGCTGCTGTTTCAGCCTCTAAATATGTTAATTTCGAAAACCCAGATAAAGCAGACTTAGTCGTTAGCTTTTTCAAGAAACATGGTTTCTCACAATCTCAAATCTCAAAAATCATCACTGGACACCCTCCAGTTCTGGTATCTGATCCTCACAAGACCCTATTGCCCAAATTGCTGTTTTTTCAATCCAAAGGCTTTACAAGCTCTGACATTGCTACAGTCTTGTGTGGACAACCACAAATATTGAAACGGAGCTTGAAAAACCACATAATCCCTTCTTTTGATTTCCTTACGAATTGGCTTGGAACTGTTCAGAACAGTAGCATAGCTATTAAACGTTGTCCGGCTATTTTAATCACGAAACTTGATACTTGTGTGGTTCATAATGTCAATCTTCTGCGAGAAAATGGAGTTCCTGAATCGAATATATGGGCCTTACTTAAACAGAATCCTAGAGTTATTGTGTCATATCGATTGAAAGAAATTTTAGAGAAAGTAAAGGAAATAGGATTCAATCCTTTGAAGTTTCGTTTCGTTCATGCTGTTTATGCAATGGTGGGAGTGAATAAATCCAAATGGGAGAGGAAGATAAAAGCTTATAAGAGGTGGGGTTTGTCTGAGGAAGAGATTCTCTTAGCATTTAGAACGAGCCCCCACTGTATTCTAGCATCTGAGGATAAGATCACGCGGATAATGGATTTTTTAGTCAACAAGATGGGTTTGGAGGCTTCCCTTATTGTCAAACGCCCAGAACTCGTTTCTAATAGCTTGGAAAAGCGACTTATTCCTAGGGCTTCGGTCATTGAAGTTTTGCTATCAAAAGGTTTGGTGGTGAAGAAGAATATATACTTTCCTACAATTTTTCAGTCTTCAGAGAAGTCATTCCTGCAGAAGTTCGTGACACCATATAGGGAGGAAGTGTCTGACCTGTTGAAGCTATACAGGGAAAAATTGGATCTTTCAAAAATGACTACAAAACAAAATAAGTATCGGTCAAGGAGCGGGATGAAATAATTATAGGCTATATAGCTCACATTATGAATCAATTTTCCCTTGTTTTGAGTTACTTTATCCGATAGAATCCATTGATATTAATCCTTGGGTAACAGACTTCTGTTCTTGCCTTCTGCAAAGAATATGTCCATGCTTGTGGTTGAATCTAATCCATGGATTCTACTGATTTTGGTATTCCATATCCCACATACTTACATTTGGCAAAGGACTTTGAAGTGTTCATTTGGCAAGACCGGATGAGGAAATTAGAAAGGAAGTGGCTCTTCTCCTTTGTTGGTGCCTTGAGTCCTGCCAATGCCAAGTCAATTAGAGAGCAATTTGTTAATCAATGCAAGAACTCCAATGGCTGCAAGCTGTTGGAATGTGATTTTGGGGAGAGAAAGTGTCATTCTCCAAGCAGGATATGCAGATCATACTGAGCTCCTCTTTTCTGCCTGCAACCTCAGGCTGAATCATACGCTAGAAGATCAGCTTTTAAGTCTTGTCTCCATGTTAGCTGGTTGCTTATCTGTCTTCTTCAACACAATAGACTTAGCCTCTTCCAAGGAATTATACAAAGTATTCGGTGTTCATTCCAAAGGATTGCATCCGTAAGAGGAATGTTAGCATAGAGTAAAGGCTTCTTAAAATTTCTCTTGAGCAGGTAAAAATCATGAGGGAGGAGGTTATGTCTTATTCCATGGCTGGTGTATGCAGATCCTCACTCTAAATTGGAGACTCTTATAGATGCATAATGCATTTGATGTTTCTGTACAACAGTCATTGACAAAATTACCAAGCTGAGGAGGGATGTCATTGAATGTCATACAGATGGTATTTTATTGAGGAGAAAAGTTGGAAATATGCTCTGTTGGAAGGGGGGCAGCATGAAGTGGGGCCTCATTGGTGGGATCCTTTCCTTTTGAAGCCATATAATGGCGATGAGGGTTCTAGTGATGCATCTGCACAAGCTACAAAAAATTCTTGGAAGAATGAGTGGAGATCTCAATCATGAAAGAGGTAATGATCTGTCAATATAATTACGGTAATGTCTAAAGCACAGAGAATGCAGCTTAGAAGAACACTGCCCACCTAGTCAGGAAGATTACCGGTATGAACCCTTCTCAGGGCTTGTCATGAACCCATTGTAGAGCTTATCGTCAAGTTTATCAGCCCATATCCTTGTTTAGGACCAAAACAAAGACATAGTCACTGCTTATATGTTTTTTTATAGGACATTTACTTTTTGCAATTTCGAATCTGTTTGTGATACTTTGTAAAGCTGAGGTTTCATCATATTATCAACTTTATTTTAATTTCCCATCAATGCATACAGTAAATAGTAAGGAGTGATTAATGATCATTTCAGAGTTTTAATATAGGGATTTAGAGGTTTGATTGTAACTTTACCCGGATGCAGTAATCTTAGCCTAAATTACACCACTACAGATTTCATCCTTGAAATTTGGTTTGAAGTTTTGTTTTTGTAAGTTGTGGTCTCAATTCTGAAATTTTAGAAAATATTGCTTTCAGTCTTCGGTCCATCTGTAATTCAAGAAATTTAATAGATATCAGACAAAGTATTGATATAGCATATTAAAACACACATGTGACCTGAAATAAATTAGCTGCAGATGAATGCAAAGACAAGTTTGATGCATTTAAATTTTTTAGTGAGAAAATTCTAACCTTCTCAATTTGAGGGATGCAAGTTATTTGTGTTACGATACTTTACTACTCCAGCATATATATATTGTCTAGTTTATGATGAGTTTTGACGCTACTTCATGTTGTATACATAGGTATATACATGAATATGTTGTAATAATGATATTTGAGTTTGCAAAATATTGTTTCATAAAGTCAATAAAGTGAAAATTCAAGTTTTGGAAATTTAGTATTTTCAATTGGTTGAAACTTTTGCTCGACCGATCAAAATGGTAAGGAAATCTATCCTGGAGTCTCTGGATAATTCGATCGTTATTCGATTCTTGTTCAATTGCTCGAAAAGAGCATTCGATCGACTGAAAGTAACTCTCAACCAATCGAAACTCGTAAAACTGAGTTTTCTGCAGAACTTTTTGGTTATTATTCTGAATATTTGAAGAAGTTTCAAGCCTTGTGAACGATTATATGAAATATTTTGACTCTCCATATATGCTTTCTGATGAAATATAACCCTATGGGTATAAATAGAGACTTATGTTCAGTTGAGATCTTGTGGTCATTTTCCAGAATTGCTAGAGAAAAACACAAAAAATTCTATGGTCATTCTCCAAAATTGTTATTTATAGAACCCAATAACTTGATTGTATCTTGGAGACAAGTTTGCAATAACCCTTTAGCAATAAGAGTTGGGGGGGGGGGGGGGGGGGGGGGGGGGGTGGATATTGTCTAAGGATAACAATGTTGTGCCTCTAAAAGTTATCCACTTCTGTTTGTCTTTGTGTTATCCTTGTTCTTCCCTCATTACTTTGTGTATTATCCCCATCACTCCATATCTGTTCTCTGTTGATCTGGAGCTGATTCTTTAAGTTTCATAATTCATAAGTTGCACACTAATGATGTTCTTGGTTCTTAAAGCTCTAGCCCCTCTGCAAAATTGCTGGCTGTGCAATTTGAATCTCTATGGCTACAGAGACATGTCCAAGTAGGTTAGGATATTTCGTGATGATATTACATGGAGAAAAGTTCGCTTAAACACATCACACTCTACATGTTGGGTGCAAGACTATCTTATGCTATTTAAGTGTTACAAAAACGGGCAGCAATTACCCTATGCCAAATTGCTGGCCTTGCAATTTGCACGCTTCTATAATGATACGTCTAAATTAAAGTATCATATTTAATTATTACTCATATGAGATGAGGCAAGTGTTTTATCTTCTGCTATTTGGCGCATTCTGTGACTATTTGTGGCCAAAAACAAAAGCAACCCATAAAAAAAAAAAATTTAAAAAAAAAAAAAAAAACAAAAACAAATGAAGAGAAAATTCATTGCCTTAGCGACCAACTTTAAAGATCACACGAAGATTGGGTCAAACCAGTCTATCAGATGCCATCGACCATCCATCATATAAGAGGTTTCACTAATCTTATCTTCACCTTCACCCCAAAAGAATGGTAAAAGAAAAGCTAGATGCAGTTGACCAGATCAAGTTATCAACCTTCTAAAATGTACCTGTCATGCATAAAATATGAAATAAATAACTAAATATATGAACTTTTAAAAATAAAATATAACATATTTTTGAGGGAAAAAAACTAGGTGTCATTGATCATATGAAGTAATCAACCTCCTTAAGTATACCTGTCACTTGTAAAATAAGAAATAAAGTTAATTTACCTACAAAGATAACTAAATATATAAACATTTAAGATAAAATATAACATAATAACATGTTAGATAAAGGAAAATTAGTTAGTAATTAATACTAGCCTATTGAGTGCGTGTTCAAAGGCCTTTTTTTTTCTTTTTCTTTTTTAATTTTCATGTGGTACTCTTTTATCAAAAAGAAAATTTCAAAGTGTCCAAATTCCAGGTTGATACAATTATCCGAGAAGAGAATTGCTTTCTAGTTTACCCAAAAAAGAAAATTAATTAAAACCCTTAGATGCCCTCATTTTGGGGGATTGAGATTAGGTGCAATATCTAGTGATACAATTCCTATGAATGGTTGAGATTGATAATTGCAAAAAGTAACTTTCAATCTCAACCATTAATTAAAAAAGTTAAGAAAAAAAGTGAAGAGAAGTAAAAAGTTTTTTTTTTTTTTTTTGGTGAGAGATGGTAGGATGAATTGCACCGAATCCTAATCCTATTTTGGGATAATAAAATTAAAATAGGTCATTTCATGTTAACACGAATAAATTTCTGCGTATAATTGTGTTAATTGTAGGTCAACATGCAACACTTTGCTTATCATGTCAATTGTGGGTTGACCTGATTTTCGCTCAAACCTATTAAAGTTAAACCCTAACCCTCCAAAACATGGGTCATGTTCATGTCGTGTTCAAGGGTTGTATCAAACATTACCACCCTAACATTTTGAGGTAAAACTTAGGTACAATTCCTTAAATGCAATACATTAAGTTCCCCAATAAAATTCAAATACAAGTCTGCTTTGCATTTAAGTTTTCTTGGAAAAGAAAAAATTGGGTTTGCTTCATTAGTCAACACACCATGTGTTATAATTTGTTAGGAACTTAATATATTGTGCATAAGGAATTGTATCTAAGTTTAGTCCCACATTTTGATTTCTTATTAGAGACAGAGAGCACTTAGTGGTAAAAAAAAAAATACAAATTTTACCACATAAAGCTTATAAACTAATATGACAATGAGTATAATTGATAGGCTTCAACTATTTAATAAATAAATGTTGTTGTTATTATTATTATTTTGGTGTAATCAATAACACATCAGTTTGTAAGTTCCACACAGTAAAATTTGTAATACTTTTAGGCTCCAGCAGATTGCAGGGGAGCTTGAGAATTGAGATTATTAAGGGGTGGTGTGGAGTGAAGACTAAACAAAAGGCAAGTAGTGCCGCACGAGGAAAGGGAAGTAAAGATGCAAACTTAGAGCGTGTGTATAAATGCACTCACTCAGAACCATGCATTTATTGAATGCAACCATTATACTATATTCTCTCTTTCTTAGTACACTATCAGGAAAAAGAAAACCCATCTGAAAAAAATTCCAAAAACAACCAACAAAGATTCACAGAATTTGAATCTAAAGGATTTATACTATATTAAATGTATTAAATCTAACCAAAACATCTCGTGAAGCTTCTTAGAGCAAGAGCAAGAGCAAGTTCTATTAGTTTTAGCTCTCCCAATGAACCACACAGAGAGCCTCACTGTCCGTCTCTTAACAAAGGATCCTCGTGATGGAGAGCTCTTAACTTAAGTTTCACGAGTTTCATATTTCACACTCAGAATTCAGAAATGCCTCTCAAACTCAAACCCAGTTTTGAATTCTCTCCTTCTTCTTCTTCTCCTTCAAATACCTCACAATTCTTCCACAAAATCCTTCATCAAACTCCAACCACCTTTGTCTTTGTCTTACTTATCTCTTACTATGGAATTCATAACCGTAACTCAGCTATTCTTCTCCACCCTTTTTGTCTGCCTAGTTTGCCTCAATGCTAACACTCTCCAAACCTACATGGTTCACCTCCACCCACATGGTATGACCAGCTCTTTGTTCACTTCCAAGCTTCACTGGCATCTCTCATTTCTTGAAAAAACTGTTGCTTCTCAAGAAGACCCTTCACTTCGCCTTCTCTATTCGTACCATACAGCCATGGAAGGTTTTGCAGCTCAGCTATCTGAGGCCGAGGTCAAGTCCCTGAAAAAGTTGCCTGATGTTATTGCAATAAGACCTGACCGGCGGCTCCAAATTCACACTACCTATTCTTACAAATTCTTAGGCCTAAACCCCACTAGAGGAGGTGCTTGGTACAAGTCCGGATTTGGTCGTGGAACAATAATTGGGGTCCTTGACACTGGAGTTTGGCCCGAGAGTCCAAGCTTTGTTGATCATGGAATGCCTCCAGTTCCCAAGAAATGGAGAGGTATTTGTCAAGAAGGGCAAAGCTTCAGTTCCTCAAATTGTAACCGGAAACTCATTGGTGCAAGGTTCTTTACCGAGGGTCACCGAGTGGCAGCTTCCAAGTCATCAGCACCAAATATTGTTCAGGAATATGTGTCCCCAAGGGATTCCCATGGGCATGGAACTCACACATCATCAACAGCTGGGGGAACTTCAGTTCCAATGGCAAGTGTGTTTGGTAATGGAGCTGGTGTGGCTCGAGGAATGGCTCCCGGTGCCCACATTGCCATGTATAAAGTTTGCTGGTACAGTGGCTGCTATAGCTCCGATATAATGGCTGCAATGGATGCTGCAATTCGCGATGGAGTTGACATCCTCTCCCTCTCTCTAGGTGGCTTCCCACTGCCAATTTATGAGGATAGCATTGCAATTGGCAGTTTTCGAGCAATGGAGCATGGAATATCAGTTATATGTGCAGCAGGAAACAACGGTCCAATTGAAAGCTCAGTTTCCAATGAAGCTCCTTGGATTTCTACCATTGGTGCAAGCACGCTTGACCGGAGATTTCCAGCTATAGTTCGACTGGGTAATGGACAAACCGTCTATGGGGAATCCGTGTACCCTGGGAACCATTTCATGACAACTGGAAGAGACCTTGAACTGGTTTATGTGACCGGTGGGGACAGGGGAAGTGAGTTTTGCTTCAAAAGGTCTCTCCCAAGAGACAAAGTTCGTGGTAAATTGGTAATTTGTGACCGAGGTGCCAATGGAAGAGCAGAGAAAGGACAAGTTGTGAAGGAAGCTGGTGGTGCTGCAATGATATTGGCAAATACAGCATTAAACCTGGAGGAGGATTCAGTTGATGTCCATGTTCTGCCTGCAACATCAGTCGGTTTTGATGAATCAGTTCGCTTGAAGGCATACATAAACTCTACAATGAAGCCTATGGCTCGGATAGAATTTGAGGGAACTGAGATAGGCAAATCCAGAGGTCCAGCAGTAGCTCAGTTTTCATCAAGAGGGCCAAGTTTTACTAACCCTTCAATCCTCAAACCAGATGTGATTGCTCCTGGGGTCAACATTATTGCTGCTTGGCCTCAAAACTTAGGTCCTACTGGCCTTCCAGAGGATTCTAGAAGAGTGAATTTCACCATCATGTCTGGGACTTCAATGGCTTGTCCCCATGTCAGTGGAATTGCTGCTCTTATCCACTCAGTTCACCCCAAATGGACCCCTGCTGCCATTAAATCAGCACTAATGACAACTGCTGATATAACTGACCATTCAGGAAAACCAATCATGGATGGGGACATACCAGCCGGAGTTTTTGCTACTGGAGCAGGACATGTGAACCCGGGAAAGGCCATTGATCCAGGGTTAATCTATGATATCAGGCCAGATGAGTATATCACTCATCTATGCACACTTGGATACACAACAACAGAAATATTCTCCATCACTCACAGGAATGTCAGCTGCCATGAAGTTTTGCTGATGAACAGAGGTTTTAGCCTTAACTACCCCTCGATTTCTGTGACCTTTAAGCATGGAATGAGAATTAAGATGATCCAAAGGCGACTAACTAACGTGGGAAGTCCTAATTCAATTTACTCATTGGAAGTGACAGCACCTGAGGGTGTTAAAGTGAGGGTTAAACCTCATCGGCTTATTTTCAAACACATAAACCAAAGTCTCAGTTATAAAGTATGGTTTATATCACGGAAGAGCACAGGAACAGAGACGACGAGGTTTGCACAGGGGGATTTGACATGGGTGCACCATAACAACAGTTTTTATAGGGTTAGGAGCCCCATTTCAGTCACATGGAAGGGTAAGGAGTACTAGTAGATTACAATAGCTATGATCATTTAGGTCGAATAACATATTGTTATTACTCAGGACCATAGAGACTTGCTGTTGGGATTGTATTCTGAATTGGAGTAGAAATTTTCAGAACATCTAAAATGCCTTTTTGTCATCCCAAAAAGGAAAGATGAATTAATTATATAAACTTCTAGTCTTCTGAAAATCTACAGATTGTTTGGAACTTGAATGTTTTCACTTTAATTATCTCTTTATTGTGATTATTGTCCTCTCTCCTAGTTAAGCAAAGAGGCAGATATAAACTTGCAGAAATCTGCAAAATTAAAATGTATTTATTCCTATCATCTTTGTTTTCCATCACATACAAACACACAAATAATAATAATAATAAATATAAATATAAATATAAAAGATGACAATATATATAAATATAAGCTGACATATTGAGCATCAGGGATGCATTTGGAAGGTATAAGATGATTGTCAATAAATTTTTTGATTCAGTTGCTTAATCTGCAGCACATTAAACAAGCTACACAGGGTTTACAACTACCATTTCATTTACATAAAAGGCTATAACAGATTACTTAAATTTGAAACATGTGCTATATCCAACCCATGTATAAGAAACAATAAATGAATTAAACATTGCCACATTCATTGAATGAGAAGGAGCATGTGGTATGTTCATATTCACATGAACCAAGTCTTCCAAAGTTTCACTTGACTAAATTACAAAAATCCAACATGACAGATGAAAGAGCAAAACAAGAGACAAATATTGACTCATTTTTTTATGAATTGCAAGCCATTCGCATTGGAGTATCTCTCCATGAATCTCATGAATCTGTCCCAATCTCGAGGAGTCCGCATCACATACTTAGCTTCAATTCCTGCAGGCTTTCCGTTGACAAATTTGGCATTTACATCAACTGACTGAAGAACCCCTTCCTCATCAATCATGTAAAAACCAGTGATATCACCAACTTCACCGGATGAATCAAAAACTGAGGGCTGATCAAACCTGAAGATAGCCATACCATTTGTGCCATCTCTGGACTTGGTTAGCCTCACATCTGGTACTGTCTGTTCATCAGTTCCTTGGATGAACTGAATTGTTGGTTTGACCATCATTATAATGGATCCATGGGAGTTCTGTCTTAGCGGAGCTACCCTCAGACGAGGCAAGTGAAGAGGTAGGCCATTGAATAATGACTTTGCACTTCTATGGACAGCAGCCCAAGATACTATGCCTAAAAATAGAACAAACATGTATGGAATTTATCATTCATGGATAGCCATCTCTATTATTTCATATATGCTAGCATTTTAATAACATCTCTGAATCTCTCAATTGAAACATTTTCATAACCTACTCAGCATTTGTGCCCAAAGAGTGATCTGGCAAAGAGATATTACGATAATGCTCATTGTTAAACATGAAATTTGGGTGTAAATGATGCTCCCCAATAAGGCTGATCAACCATATTACCGTGACACAATCAATTACATATATTGAAAATGTTTGATAGAAGGGTCCTAAATCCCCTTGAAACTTTTATGTCCTAGTCCTAGCTTTGTTCCTTGGATTTTGTCCTTACCATGAGAGAGGTCCATTCTTCTTTTGCATGTAATAGTTATTTTAATGTTAAGTTCATTACAAAGTATTTTTACATAGATACCTCAACATATAGAGCCAGACAATTATGTGATGTGTGCATTCCATGTATACTAAGACAAATACAAAACACCAAAAATCTTTAGAACAAATATTACCATGAAATTTGCAAGCCTGTTAAATGCAAAAATCTTCCAAATGAAATGATATTTCATTTTTTTCAATTTGTCTTGGAAAGAAGGGAGAATATGAGAACTAAATTCCAACTGTTTGGCATTGCAAAATGCTACCGTTAATTTTGGAGAACGCATATTGTCCTTTCTACATTTCATTTGGAAGATTTGTCTTGGAAAGAAGGGAGAGTATGAGAACTAAATTCCGACTGTTCGGCATTGCAAAATGCTACCGTTAATTTTGGAGAACGAATATTGTCCTTTCTACTCCTCTTTAATATAATTTCCATACTCTCCACCACACCCCCCTCCCCACTAAAAAATGGTAAAATTACGTTACCCTCCCTTGAGTTTATTGAAATATACTTCCCCCAAACATTCATACAAATGACAACCCCCGTTTCCCTTTTGTGGTTTTCATAAATGCAACAAATAAGTCCATGCCCTTTCAAATTGTGGTTTCACTCACAAAATGTTCCATTTAATATATATATATATATATATATATATATAAATTCTTACCAAGTTATGTCATTTTTAAAAAAATCATTACCAAAATTATGGACAAAACAACAATCCCTTTCTTGAGGTTTGTGGATGAATAACATCCCCTCTATTAGGTATGTATAAATTAATAGGATTTTTTTTTATTAAAAAAAAAATAGAGAATATTCTAGTAATGAAAAAATAATTGTTTCATTTATATAATAAACCTCAAGGGGGAGAGTGTCATTTCATGAAAAGTTTGTGTGTGTGTGTGTGTGTGTGTGTGGGGGGGGGGGGGGGGGGGGGTTGGGGTTTGGAGGGAGTGTCGTTTCAATAAACCGTAAGGGAGGTTGGTATAATTCACCAAAAAAAAAGGAGAAAGAAAGTACCATCTTATTTTCAAATTGTACTAGCAATCTAGCATCATAAATTCATTTGGATATTTTCCCATTTGAAATTTCATATTACTCCCTTTGTCTAATGTAGTTTCAGGAATCCGGAACCCTCTACCAAGCCTATGAGAAAAATTTTGTCAAAGAAAGAAGTCTTATGTAGGAATAGTGGAAGTCCTTACTTCCTCTCACAGAAGGAGAAGAATGAGAAGGAGAGAACAACAACAATTATATATCCAGCATTATTATTGTTCCTTCTTCCTGATTTGGTCTTTAGAATTGGTAACTGTTTTTCACAGAAACAGAATTCACTAATCTACCAATCTAAAATGTTCCAGAAATTCACAATTTCACAATTATAATTGAGTGCCATACTCAAATTGATGTTCAACCATCTTCCTATTTACCAATAACCAGTAACATTTCTTAACAACAGTTTTCAAAATCATAAGGACCCCCCCCCCCCCATGTTACATAAACCATTAATTTTCCATATTACATTCTTCTACAATTATATACTACCAAATTCTTGAACAATTTCAAGTAAACCCATATACCCATTTCACATATAAATATCCTTTCACCTATGGCTTCCACCATCCCTCCCACAAAAATGAGGAAAATAGCATAAAAAAGCAAAATTTTAAGTAGAGAAGTAACATACAATCCAGCATTGATAAAACCCACTTGCTGAAAAGTGAGGATCACTTACTTTTCAGTTGACATGAACTAGCAAGAAAGAAAATGTTACAAATTTCTGAAGAGAGAAAGAAGAGGAGTACCTGAGGAAGAGCGTGGCTGCAGCAAATGGTGTGAGACTGGAGAGGCCAAAGCAAGAGAATGCAGGGTTGCCATTGTGAGAGAGAGAGAGAGAGAGAGAGAAGCTATAAAAAGAGAGAGTTGGTGTGGTTTGTAGGGAGTATGGTGTGTAAAAAGGACAGCCATTCACTTGGAAACATTCTTAGCTTTGCAAAATGGATTGGTCAGAGAGAGAGAGAGAGAGACTCTTGAGTTTCTTTCTCGTATGCACCATGCAGAGTCTGGCAATTCACTACAACAGGACACGTGGCACCTGTTATGGGTTGGCCCAACCCCACGAAAGTGTTGCCCACAGCCCACTAAATATTGCTTGACACTTGATCCTTTACTGTTACTATAACTTTCTATTAGCTACAATGAGAGCATTCGCTTCAGCTGCAAAAATTTATATTTATTTTAACATAAGAATTACATTTCTATTTTATTTCCATAACCACTTTTCAAAACATTCAACATCAAATAATTTATTTTACATTATATTTTATTAAAATATTATTTTTTCTTATTTATTAATTTTCTTTTTCTTCATGCACAACAACTATTAATTACTTTCTTCATTTATTCTCATGTAAGGAAAATTTTTATAAAAAAAATTAAGTGCAAATGAATAGTATTAGTATAAATTTACATAATTATTATAGTGACCATATAATTTTACAAAATTTTGTGTGATGGTAAATTTTGAACTTTTTTTTTTTTTAGAGAGTTCTAACTTATGGCGTCCGTTTCTAATGATAGCTTTTTATCATTAGACCAAGACACCAATTGGTTTTCGGTGTAGGTGGGGATTGAACCCCAGATCTCTTATTCAACCATCAGAGACTTTACTAGTTGAGCTAACTAAAACCCACAGTAAATGATTGGCTAAAATGAATTAGAGCATACATTAATTGGACCCTTATATAATGAGTTTTACTACTTTTTATGAGAAAATAAAAAAAATAATTAATTTTTTTGACAGTTTTTTCAATTTTTAATAAAAAAATTTTCTAAATGAGATGATTAATAAGCGGAAACTTATACAATAACTAGTATGAATGCTCAAAGACTAACACAGCAAATTCACAACATTTTTTAAATTGTTGAGATGATTTAGTTTACACGGATTCACATTTATAAGAATTTGCTGATTTATTTTATATGAATGTTAGTCCTCAAAGGCAGGCTATTAATGGCGTGGCAATTTATTCTTGACCATAACTAAAAAGAGATTAAATTTAATAAGGATGGGGTGTAAACCCTTTAATTTACACCAGCCAATAAGTAAATGCCACATCAAATTTTTACTTAAACTTATTGTAAAATCAATACATCCTAATGCACCTAATAACATCTCAACAAACAAATAATTAAAACCTATTTCACGTTTCCCTAGAATCTCATATCACTTTTCAGCTCATGCGTCTCCAGCCCATCCTCACCGGACTGACGTTTGCCGCCGCACTACCGCACCGAACCTCTGTTTGCCACTGCACTATCTTGCCAGACCTCCATCTACCGCCGCACTACCTCGCCAGACCTAGGTGATTTGTTCTTATTCTCAATTTTTTTTGGGTTTTGCTATATTTTGATTGATTTGGCCGTTGCTATATTTTGATATCTTTGTGGTTTGGGTATGTTGCTCTTTTGAAATAAGGACAGATATGGGTTTGATCCTAGTAAGGACGATTTTTTTTTTTTTTTTTTTTTTGCTGTTTTGGTTCATCCTATATTTGAGTTCTTCCATTCTTTGGCTGTGTTAAGGCATATATGGAAATTCAAATTGATAGACATAGGTTAAGGATTGACCTCTTGAGAAACTACTTACAAGCTATTTGTCAAAATGTTTGACAGAAATATTTTTGTGACACGAAGACTGTATTTTTGGGATTAAACCTGCAATATATTTTTTGGTTTAATATCAGTGAAAAAAAATAGGCTAGTAAAGAAGCCAAATTTCTTAAATTGTTGAGATGACAAGGAGCATGCCTCTTACCAAACTTGTCTAGCTAGTTGTGCAACTTATCCTATTGTGAGTCTTATATGGAGCTTAGATTTAGAGTATTTAAGACCATAGTTTTAAAAATCGGATCAGACCGGTCGGTCTGACCGGTTCAACCAAGAACCGGTCTCTAATCCGGTCCGGTTATGATATAAAACCGGAAATAACTTAAAAACCGACAAACAGTAAAAACCGTCCAATTCAACCTGAGAACCGGAAAAACCGGAAGTTGAACCGGTTAATGACCGGTTGGGATTTTTTTGACTTTTCTGGGAAAGCTACATCGTTTTGGTCTTTAGAATTTCCACTAAAGTCCTAAAAACTAACCCTAAGCCTAAAGTCCTCACCCTCAGACTCTCTCATCTCACTCACGATCACTCAGCCTCAGCCTCACGAATCACTATCCAAGCTCTCAAATCTCAACTCTCTCATCTCACAATCAGTCAAGCTCTCTCTGCGTCACGCACAGCGGCACTGGCACACTCTCTTTCAGATCAGTCAAGCTGAGGTTTTTTTTTTTTTTTTTCTTTTTTCCAAGCTCGCCCTCGCCCTCACTCTCTACTTCACGCACAACGGCACCGGCACCGACACCGGCACACTCTCCCTCAGATTGATCAAGCTAAGGTTTTTTTCTTCTTTTTTCCAACCCCGCCCTCGCCCTCACACTCACTCTTTGCACTCTCTACTTCACGCACAGCAGCACCAACACACTCTCCCTCAGATTGGTCAAGCTGAGTTTTTTTTTTCTTTTTTCCAACCCCGCCCTCGCCCTCACTCTCTACACTCTCTGCATCATGCACAGCGGCACCAGCACTAGCACCAGCACACTCTCCCTCAGATCGGTCAAGCTGAGTTTTTTTTTTCTTTTTTCCAACCCCACCCTCGCCCTCACTCTCTGCACTCTCTGCATCACGCACAGCGGCACCAGCACCAGCACCGGCACACTCTCTGAGTTTGTTTGGATGTCCTACATTTTTGTGGTTGGGGTTGGATGGTAACTTGGGTGGATTTGAAGCAAAGCTGGGAGAATGATAAGCCAAGTCACCTTTTTGTATAAATTGTTGAGTTTATTGAATAGAATATGTGTATTTGCTTTTCAAAGGCTTGACTGTTCTGGTGGGAGTTCTGTTATTTAACAATAAGGAACACTGTTGCTAACTTCCCATTGGATATTTGTTTTACTTGACTGTTTTAGTGTTTTTCCCTGTAATTGGAGGAGGATTTTATGATGGGCTTTCAGTGACCTGTTAATAAATGTTGTAAATGTGTGTGGCAATGAACTCTCTGTGATGGGCTAGTCATGAGCCTAATCATGTTTTTAGTAAATTAAAAAATTATTAATTATTTATATAATTTAAATAAATTAAATAAATATTAATTAAATTATTTATGACATCACCGGTTCGACCATCGGTCGGATCCCGTCCGACCATAAAACCGGTAATTAACTCATTTTCCGGTTCTTTGACCGTACCAATTTTTAAAACCATGTTTAGGACAAGGACTCCATGACATGGACCCATCCTTATTTTATTCTCTTTTTGTTATTTATCTCTTTAACTTAGAAAGTATCTGATGAAGTGACAAATGCTTCAACATCATTTAATTGTCCAACTTCATCAATATGAATTTCCAATGTGTAATTGAATAGGCTTAATGATGTAATTCAATTAGTATCAGTTTGTACCAAGAAATAGTATTAGCTACAACCATGTAAAATAACAAATTAATCAGAAACAAGTGTCCAATAGCATTAATCAGTTTGTAAGGGATTAAGTCAGTTTTGATATGTACATTAAATAAGAGTGCCTCCTGTAAGGGACCAAGTCAGCTTTGATAATTTTATTATGTTTTAGATTTTCATTTTGTAATTGAACAAATCTTGAATGTCTCTTCAACTATTCTTATGAATTTTTCTTATCTTTTATTTTTTCTAGGTTACATTGAAAATAAATATTTACTCAAATTGCAAATATGAGTGTGAGCAATGAAGAACCTGAAATAATCTCTCTTTGTGATGATTTGGTAGAAGACTTGGTGCATGTTGAGCCGGAAATAGTAGAAAATCAAAATGATGTAGACTTGTCTATGAATGATATGAATCAATCTTTTGCATCTAAATGGCCTTTGGAACCATGTCTTGATATGGTATTCAATGACTCAGAAGATGCTCATGCATGTTATAAAGCATATGCAAGGCGAAAGGGTTTTAGCATTCGAATAAATCATAAACGGTCATCCAAAGAAGATAAATCATTGGTTGGAGTGGAATAAGTTTGTTGGAGGGAAGGGTTTCGTCATAAAAATTATGAAAATAAAGAAAGAAAAGGTTCAAAACCTGCAAAAACTAGAGTGGGATGCAAAGCAATGATGAGTTTAAAGAAAAAAGAAGAAGCATGGATTGTAACTAAGTTTGTGGACAATCATAATCATGAACTTCTTACTCCTAAGAGTACAAGTTTGCTTCGAGGGCATAAAGTGATATCACGTGCCCAAAAAAATCTTATAGATACACTCAATGAGTCAGGTGTACCTACAAGGAAGATAATATCAGTGTTGAATAACGAATCTGGTGGTGACTATAATGTTGGTTGTGTTGCGGTTGATGTTCAAAATTATTTAGGTAGTAAAAGAAGAAAATTACTTCAAGATGGAGATGCACAAAGAATTTATAGCTATTTTACTGAGTGTCAATTAAAAAATCCAGGTTTTGTATATGCAATTCAAGTTGGTGAACAAGGGCGCATGGGAAATTGCTTTTGGGAAGATGCTAGGTCAAGAACTGCATACCAACATTTTGGAGATGTCATTACTTTTGACACTACTTACTTAACAAATTGCTATGGGATGCCTTTTGTTCCTTTTACTGAGGTTAACCACCATCACCAATCTGTCATGTTTGGATGTGCCCTTCTTGTGAATGAAACAGAAGAATCTTATACATGGTTGTTGAAGACTTGGCTTGAGGCAATGCTTGGACGTGCTCCTTCTACAATTATCACAGATGATGACAAGGCTATGGTAAGGCAATTGCAGAGATATTACCGAATACAATTCATAGATTATGTATGTGGCATATTTTACAGAAAGTTCCAAAAAAATTGGCTCATATCTATAATAAATATCCACTTTTTCAAGGAGAATTTCATCATTGCATTCATGATACAATCACTATTGAAGAGTTTGAGTTAGAATGGAGTGAGCTTGTAGAGAAGTATGGGTTGGGAGATAATGATTGGCTGATAAATCATTATATGCGACGTGAAAAATGGATTCCAGCTTATTTACGTAGGAGCTTTTGTGCTGGGATGTCTACAACTCAAAGGAGTGAAAGCATGAATAAATTCTTTAAAAGTTATGTTCGTTCAAGTACAATGATAAGTGACTTTGTGCATCAATATGAGAAAGCCTTAAATGCGCGTTATCTGAAAGAAAAACAGCAAGATGTAAAGACAAAAACTTCAGTGCCAATTTTGAAAACATGTTACAAGATGGAAGGAGAGGCGGCAAAAGTTTATACAAGAAAGATGTTTATAAAATTTCAAGAAGAGTTATTTTGTAGTAAAAAATACAAGGCATCCAAATATCGTGAAGAAGGAGTGAAGAAAATATATAAAGTGGCACCTCATGGGAAAGAAAGTCCAATTTATGAAGTGTTATTTGAAATTTCTGAGAAAAAAGCTATTTGTACATGCCATATGTTTGAATTTGTTGGAATTCTTTGTAGGCACATCCTAACCGTTTTTGTGAAAAAATCTCTTGCAAACTTTCTTCCTCCATATTATATTTTAGAAAGATGGACAATCAAGGCCAAGAATAATATTATACATGACATATCTGGTGATGTCATAAAGGTGGAGCCACAAATTTCTTCCACTTTGATGAGAAATAGTTTATTGCTTCATATTTTGGAAGTTGTAGAAGTAGGGTCACAGTCATTGAAGAAATATGAACATCTTGACCTAGCTCTACAAAAGGTTCATGTGGAGCTTCTAGCCATGCATGATGTTGATGATTTAGTAAGTTCTGATAATACTATACTAAACAGCCAAGTATTATCAAGTATTATTAAATTTAATCTCAACTAAAAATCAGTCAATGAATAACAATTAGGTGCGTTTCCCTCCAATTTATGACTTGGAATTTCTCATATACCAATGTAAGTTTTGAATTTCAGGTTCGGTGTACTCCGAATTCATGCATATATTTATACAAAATATTTTGGCTAAACTATACGGATCAGAATCAGGAGCGGCTCTACATGTATCTCAGGTGGTCAGATTTGCCACACAAAAATATATATATATATATATACACTTGCAAAAAATATATATATACACTAAACTAATTTATTTTGACTACCAGAATTGAAAATTACAAGAATTTTGATTTAATAAAAATAAAAATTATGCTACATTCACAATATTGACATCACTTTTTAAACTATTTCACAACATACTTTTATAACAAATCTTACATGATAAGCGAAAATCAGTTACTAATTTTAATTTAGGTCCAATATTGACATCACTTTTTAAACTATTAATAACAAATTGTTGTGTAAGATTTGTTTTAGAAATGTAGTAAATGTAACATTATTCCAAAAATAATTTTGGCCTGTTAAGAAAAATATTGTAGTCAAGAGTTCTCATTGACAATGCCAACAGTTATGCTCTTTTTGATTTTGCGGTGGTAATAATTTTGCTTTCCTTAGCTACTCAGCTCACAGTTATAGCAAACATCACCCGTTTTTCTTTCTATTCTTTATTATTATTTCAATTCTTTTACTTTATTATTCTCATCTCAGCATTCTCAATTCTAACTTTGTCTCTTATCAATCCTTTTTTTTTTTTTCTCTCTCTCTCTCTCTTTGTTAGTAGAAAAAAATGGTAACACTTCATGTATATTTATGTTTTTTTTTTTTTATATTTCTTTATTATTTTTGTATAATTTAAGATTCTTAGTGACACCCAAAAATAATTCCTAAAACCGCCATTTATCTGGATCGTCTTATCTCCCAAACAACCACACCAAAAAAAAAAAAAAAAAAAGACATATTCAACAGATATAATATGTGCTTAATAATTTTTTTTTTTTTTTTAACATCTCACATTTGATAGCATTCAGGGTCCGCTTATGGCCTAGGCCTAACTCCTAAGTTCCCTATGCCCCCAAAATTTTATAAAACGACTCTAACACCGCCCATTGAAGAAAAAAAAAAGTCTTAAAATAGTAGGGTGGAATTTAATTTTTTTTTAAGGAAAAAAAAAAAGAAGTGCAGCCGACTTTCCTCCACTTCCAAGTTCCAACAAGGCCCCAAAATATTGGGTAAATAAAAATTCAACCCAGAAACCCAAAATTATTTCATTAAAAGAAAATTGTTATGAGTGTGTTGCTTAAGTGGATAAGATTTTTTTTAAAAGGATTAAGTGGATAAGCTATTAGCAATTATAAAAGAAATGTTAATAGAACCTAAATACAAAAACTTATTTAGTAATTTTGAATCTCAAAAGGCAAGAAAATTATTATTTTTAAATGCATATATAATATAGAAAGTTAAATAAAAAATTATTTCATTTATATTAAATATTAAAAAAATTTCACTTAAAATTATTGCTTTAAGCCTAAAATTATATTAGGGTGAACCTCATAGCATTTATGTGCAATAGCAACTAGTGTGTGTACATAAGATAATTCCAAAACAATATATTTGTATTAATTGGTATCAAAATATTTCTTCGATTTACTTAACTGAAATGACTTTTGATATAATATTGAAAACTTTAGTTATATATAACCTAAAAGTTTGAAGTTTAAAAGAATGGCCAAAAATAAATATTAAAATACTAAATCCAATATCCTGTTGTTTATGGAGAAAATGAGTCTCAACTCTCAATCCTTTTTTTTTTTTTTTTTTTGGGAGAAACAAACTCTCAATCCATGTCTAATAATATTAGAGAAAGTCTAGGATACCTTTAATGTAATGGTTACTCTATAAGTTTAAATTCTTGTAGGGTGAAGGGTATGGACTGGGGTTCAAGTCTATAAAAAGGAGTTTCACACACATACATTTGGATTAAGGCTAAAGTGAGATTTTTATCTCAAGATTAAAAAAAAAATTAAGTTGTCGTGAGCCTCAACCTAATATTTTATTATTTTTTTAATTTTATTTTGACCTATGAGAGACTGACACTTTAATATTATGACAATTTGTTATGTCGTCCAAACAACTAATTATAAGATGGTCATAAACTTGAGGAGACCATAGAATAGCATACCGGAGGCAAACCTAAACCGGGTTCAACCTTATAGTTTTTTATTTTTATTAAGGGTTGACTTTATTTTTTTAAGAAGAAATTAAGGGTTGACCTATGTCCCAATTAAGTTTAATACGTGTAATCATAATCAAACAAGATTTCAATTTTTTTGATTACGTACATATTTCGTGTAAATTAAGAATATCTTGCTTGACAATGTAAACCATGCAATAATGAGGTGTCAATATTTTTTTTTTTCTTTCTTTTAAGAATCAAGATGTTAATATTCACTCTAATTGTTAGACTATGTTTTGTCTCATAAAGTAATTGTTATTTCCCTATAATTGTGTTACACCTCTGACTTAATTTTGGAAATATATATAGCAAGAATTAGGGTGAATAAAATCTAAGATTTTGTATTAATAATGCAATTATTATGGCAGATCTCTGAGAATAAAGATCAGTAATTTGAAAATTAGGTTGATCTCCTTCTCCTTTTTATATATAACAAGCCCGTGGAAAACTCCATCATTATTTGTGCGTACGTTACATCTTCAGAAAGAGCTCTGAGAAGCCATTAAAATTAGGTACGTTTTTCTTTTATTATACTCTTCTGTATTAGTAAAACCTATATGTAATTCATTGTTCTTTTTTTTTTTTGGTTATTAAATATTGAAAGTTGCACTTTGTGTTTGCCTTACTACATTTAGGTCTCCCTCTAAATTGGTAGAAACCGTTATATTTTCTCTTTCTAAAAGAGTTGATTTTTTTTCCGGTTTTAAGTTAAATAATTTGTTGAGTTCTTAGGCTTATGTATGCCAGAATAAGACTTTTATTTAACAATATATAATAAAACTGTGGCATGAAAAGAGTCTGGAAGGATTTGTGTGGTGTGGAAAGAGAGAGAGAAAACTAGCTGTGAGTTTGGTATTTGGGAGAGTTTTCCTTAGTTTATTCTTGGATTTTGACTTGGTTTTGGTTTTTATTTTTAATGTTATCTGTATTCTCAAAAAAATTGTCTGCTAAACTAATTAAGTTGAACTTGGACTTTCTTCTTAAATAGAAAAGATGTACCACTCAACCATAAAACTTTGTTTGATTTTTCTTGAATAAAATTTTATGCAAAGTTTTTTAAGTTCAAATTTGCAATTTATGACTATTGAAGTAAAATCAGCAAAAACCACCAATACATATTTGGACTAAAAACAAAAACACAGAGAAAATAAAACAAAATAAATTTCCCGGCTGCTAATTTGAATTGAATGCTTTAAGCCAATTATATAAATTTTATTCTTTCACTTAAATTTACAATTTTAAACTATTAATGCTTTAACTTGATCATTTTTAACTCTTTAATGTCCAAAATTAAGAACCGTACTAAATTCTAAATACACTAATCTTTGTTTGTTAGTTCAGAAAATGGGACGTGGAAAACTACCAATGGAACTCATTAAGAGTGAGAAATCTCGTAACATGACTTTTCAAAAGAGAAAGAAGGGTCTAATGAAGAAGGCTTATGAGTTCTCCACCCTTTGTGGAGTTCAAACTTGTATGATTATCTATGGTCCTAAATTTCAAGAACGGCCAATGGAGCTTGAGACTTGGCCCCAAAATCATGACGAAGTTGTCGAAAGGATCAAAAGGTACAATGAAAATTTAGTGCATAAACGTCCTAGGGGAAGCACTACTTTGTCCGATTTTTTCATAGAGAGGAACAAGAAGGTTGAAATTGAGATTTTAAGACTACGCAAGAACATTTTCAAGGCCAAGTACCCAACATGTGATGACCGCATTGAAACATTGCCTGAGGATCAACTAGCTGTTGCTCTTGATGTTTTGGATGCAAAGTTTGAAGCTGTGACAAGGGCGATGAAAATGTTGCAAGGAAAGCACCTTATGATTGAGAAATCATCAACATCAGGGAATATGTTAGGTGGTCATGTTCCTCATCACCCTGAATTAATGAGAAACCATTATGATAGTCTGCAAATGCAAGCTTTACAGTGTCAAGACTCTTCAATAAAGCCACTTGATATTCAGTTTCCAACTCAGTTCCAAAGTCCCCAAGGATCTCAAATGTTACCAATTAATACGAGTCATTATGGTGATCATATGGACAATTCTTTCATGAATCTTTTGTATGCTGCTGAATGGACTCAGTTCAATACAGTTTCTTCTAATAATATTGTTCCATATGCTCCACTGAATGATACGTCTAATTACAATATCATGCCTGGGATGTTGGAGAACACAGTCTTGAACAATCCTAGTGCCTCCATGAATTACTATGACCTAACCAAACGATTCAGTATTCCACAACATGTGCCATATCCGATGCTGCCAAGTATTTCATCTCAAACACCTAGCTTTCAAGTGAATGAGTTATATGATATCAGCCAGTTTGATATGAAGAACAAGAATGCCATGATTTAGATTTGCTAATCTCGAAGGTTAGGACTCTAGACTAGTTAGTTTAATATTGGCTTTTATGTACTTTGTTGTTAACCTTAGTTCTTATTTTAGTTCCTTGTTAAGGATTTGAATTTATCCTTGGTTTTTTTTTTTTTTTTTGAATTCTGGGGCTTGTCTCAAAAATTTATGACTCCATAATCCTATTGGATCTTCTACCTTTTATATATTATAGTTGTATGAATGAATGTTATTTATTCTAGTTGTATGATCACTTAAAACATATTCCGGATCCAGGTTCAATAACCTTCTTATTTATTTCTTGGTTTGGATATGATAAAAGTAAGAAGCAAAATTCATATATAAAATGGCTATTATATGATGGGAAACTATAATGCTGATTTATGGTAACAGAGGCAGTGATAACTGAAAAGTAATTTGCTCGTTACCTTCTTTCTTTTCTTTTCTTTTTTCCTTTTCAATTTCTGCTTTATACACCCAAAAAAGTAAACTTTTCTTTCTTTACATGAAGTTCTTTATATATATAAACAATTCTATAAAAGTAAAACCATTGCTATTTTCTTTACTGAAGTCTGTAGTTATTTATTTGACCATCCATTGTGACATCAATGCCCAACCTGACTTGAGATTGCCATGTGAATGAGTCTCTTTTGAGGTGGCAAGAGCTGGGTGAATACTACATTGATCATATGTATAGGTTAGGTGGCCAATGGGCATTTTTCTTTTGGAACCAGTGACACCACTTTTGGACTGCAAATTAATATGCATGGATTCTTATTCTTTGACTCTTAGTGATTAAGTTAAACCTAGTTTCATCTATGAATCTTCCAACCAACGGTCCATAAATTTTATGTTATCCAGAAACTTTTCCTACACCAAATTATTTTCACAACTATTTCCTATATAAACCAGTCCAATTCTTGACCTTAGGTCTTCACAACCTGACGTTATGCACACCATGTTACTAACATGCACACACTTCAGCTGGAACTCTGTTTTTGGACACAGTTTTCCTAGAAAGAAATTTTCCTCCAATTTATTATGTGGCAACTTAAACGTGTATCTACATATAATTTTAATTACATAAAATATTTTAATATTCATATAACTTATTTAAATAATTTAATGAATCATGTGATTTTATACAAGACTTTATGAAGTGTCTTGTTTTGAAAAAAAAAAACTTAATCGGTAAATGTTTGAATGAGAAGTGAGGTTGAACTCTTAATAGTAATGGAAAAGGAAAGAACAAATTTAGGTCATCTTTGGACTTCAATCATGAACCCATATCTTGAAAGTAACCGTGTGGTACCAAATCTATGTAAGTACGTAACTGGGGGTATAACCTTTCCACATTTCACTACCCCATACGATATATATTTGTTCATTGACGTATACAATTTTGTTGAGTAAGAAGAAGTATGTGATCTTGTTGCCAAATTTTGCTTATGGGTACCAAATCTATGTAAGTACGTAACTGGGGGCATAACCTTTCCACATTTCACTACCCCATACGATATATATTTGTTCATTGACGTATACAATTTTGTTGAGTAAGGAGAAGTATGTGATCTTGTTGCCAAATTTTGCTTATGGCTAAACCATAAGCAATAACTAAAATATATTTTATAATTATAAAAAGTAACTAAAATATAATAAAAATATGTCATTAATGAAAATTATAACCAAAAATATTTTAAAAAAAAACCTCAAATATATATATATATATATGTGGGGCCAATAATCTATGGGCCAGGCCCATTTGCTCGTGGAGAGTCCGAAGGCCCAAGCCGAGGAGAGCTATGGCCCAAGCCCGATAACATAGAGCACAAGACTGTTTTGGAATACAGCCGAGGACAGTTCAGTCCTCGGCAGATCCCAAAATCCCACCGGAATAGAGGGGTAAAACTGGTATTGGACTAAACTTGAAAAGAGACCCAAAATATCTTGGGAAAATTACCCTTATGACCCTTCCCAGATAAGACTCTGCACCTAGCAGAGCCGTATTCTTCAGCCTTACCAATCATCCCCAACAATTCTGGGATTAGACTGATGGGATAAATATCAGTCTTGTAAAGGTTGACTCTACACGTGGACGAAGGACAGTTAACGCAAACGAGTATAAAAGAAGAAAGCAAGTAAATCTATAGGAGGCCATTCCACCTCCAAAAAATAAAGACTCCATGAGGGAAAACATCAGGAGAACACCTGCACATCACAGAAAAACCCACTGTCGGGTAACCGGGGTAAGACCTTAATGACCCTCAGATCAAGTCCGAGGAGTCCAACCCCATAAGATGCGACCCTGCAGAGCTTAAATATTCAAACCCAACTCCTCTTGCTATATGAATTCCTCTAAAATCAAGACCGGAGCATCGCCCTGTGACCAACGGCTAGCTTTTCAAGCCCACTCTCTACAAATCATATTGTGAGGGATCTTTCATGCGCGAGCCCAACATCCTTATTGGGCCGCCAAAGAATCGTGTCCTTACAATATATATTAGTTCCTAAGACCTTATGATATTCATGAGATTCTGAGTTCGAAATCTCTTACCAAAATCTTGGGGCCACTCCCAAGAAATTTCTCTTTGTAATATATAACTTGAACTATATTTTTTTCTTCTCAAAAAATAAAATATATCAATCACAAAAAATTAAAAATAATTATGTTGAATAGTTTATTTTAATAATCCTAAAAGCGTATTAGTTTGTTGGATGCCTAAAAGCAATGTAATTATGCTTCTCACTCTCTAGCTAGATGATCTTTAAGTAGTAATTTTTTTTGGTTCCTAGCTTTAATGTCAATAGCCCCCTTGTTTTGTTTATGTTGTGAGGCGTGAGGCAGGCCGGTCTCTGTAGTTTGGTTTCTCTTAGCTTATTAATAAAATTTTATGTTTATCCAAAAAAATAAAAATAAAAAACTTGCACTTGAATAGGTAGTACGTACTACGTAGTGGTTGAATGGTTTGAATAGTGACAATATAAAATACTAGTTAAGAGAGATTTTTTCATGCGCGCAGCAACGAGTGAATGAATAAAGTGAATATGATTCTCTAATTTTGAAGTGATTGACTAATGGAGAAGGTAAGTGGGGCAGTAATTTCTGAATGGGTATTAGAACAAAAATAGTAATTTTTATTAAATAAAAAATGTTGTAATGAAATAATTAAATATATTTAATTTGGTTGTAAGCTGTAATATTAAAATAAAACTTAAATTTTATATTTATGAAATATCTTACTTAAACAATTATATTATTAATATATTTTTTTTAAATCAAGAGAGAGGTTATTTTTTTATGGTTTTTTATTTTTATAATTGTTATTTACATATGGAAATTTTGTATATTTGTAAGGGTTTTACTAATGAATACCCTTAGGACATCAATTAATACATCATTTTAAAAAACTTTTTATGAGAAAAAAAAATATCTAACTTTTTTTTAAAATTTTTTTTCAATTTTCCATATAAAGTTCTCTAAAATAAATTATTAACAAGGGTGGCGTTACTAATGCTTTAGGGGTTCAAATGAATCTCTTTACTTGATTAAAAAAATTTATATGTATAGAATATTATTTTATTATTTTAATTTACCTTTAAAAATATTTTTGGCACATCCTAACTTAAATCTTGCACACTTTGACATAGATTAGTTTAGCCCAAAACTAAACAACACAAATCAATCCATTCCAAAACCAAACAATAACATAAATCATAGATCTCTCTTTCTCATGAATCTCTTTCCTCTATCTAACTATTGATATAGTAAATAGTAAGTATTTGTGAGTTATAAGTGTGTCTCTTTTTATTATAAATTTATATATTATTTGTATGAGTGTATTTCTGATATTGATTGTGTGCATTATTTATTTATTTTTGTTATAATGTTATATATGTGAATGTGTGCGTGTATAGTATACATATAATATAACTTTATGTGGGGCCCAATAATTTATGGGTCAGGCCCATTCGCCCTTAGAGAGTCCGAAGGCCCGAGCCAAGGCAAACTACGGCCCAAGCTCTACAATACAGAGCACCTAACGGTTTTGTGATGTAGCCGAGGACAACTCAGTCCTCGGCAGATCCAAAACCCCACCAGAAGAAGAAGGGTAAAACTGGTATAGGGCCAGACTTAAAAGAGAATCTAAGAATATCCAGGACAGCTGCTCTCATTGCCATTCAATGCGCTGCCCCTGACAGAGCCGTACTCTGCAGCCTTATCAACCATCCCCAACAATTCTGGGATTAGACTGATGGGACAAATATCAGTCCTGAAAAGATTGACCCTACACGTGGACGAAGGACAGTTAACGCAGACGAGTATAAAAGAAGAAAGTAAGTAAATCGAGGGAGAGGCCCATTCCACCTCCAAAAAAGGGAGACGATCTGGGTGAGAACATCTCAACAACACCTGAGATTACAGAAAGAGCTCATCGTCAGGTAACCGGAGTAAGACCCTAATAGTCCTCGGATCAAGTCCGAGGAGGCCCATCCCATAGGATGCGATGCCGTAGGGCTTAAACGTTCAATCCCAAATCCTTTTTCTACACGAATTCCTCTAAAACCAGGACCGGGCACCGCCCCGTGACCAACGGCTAGCTTTTCAAGCCCACTCTCTACAAATCATATTGTGAGGGATCGTTCATGCGCGAGCCCAACATCCTTGTTGGGCCGCCAGAGAATTGTGGCCTTACAATTGGCGCCGTCTGTGGGAAAGTTTGCGCGTTGGCGCAGGTGGCGGTGGAGTCAGCTCTCTAGCAAGCAGAAATTCCTGGGGCTTCCTCCGACTCCGGCGACATACAGTTGTTGCTCCGGCATAAGCTTCTGCTAGGGGCTACGCCTTACAGTGCCAAGGGCGCGGGCATCTCTAGGGGCTTCCGGCCTCAAGCCAACTTTCCCCGCCCTGGTATAGGGGCTTATGGTCGAAAAGTAAACCGAATAAAAGAAATTTCACAAGTTTTGGACAGAACCAAGGCCTTGCATGGTCCTCGGACTCAAGCCTATGGGGAAACCAAGTACATAAAAAGATCATAAGTTTTGGACAGAACCAAGGCCTTGCATGGTCCACGGACTCAAGCCTACGGGGAAACCAAGTACATAAAAAGATCATAAGTTTTGGACAGAACCAAGGCCTTGCATGGTCCTCGGACTCAAGCCTATGGGGAAACCAAGTACATAAAAAGATCACAAGTTTTGGACAGAACCAAGGCCTTGCATGGTCCACGGACTCAAGCCTATGGGGAAACCAAGTAAATAAAAGGATCATAAGTTTTGGACAGAACCAAGGCCTTGCATGGTCCTCGGACTCAAGCCTATGGGGAAACCAAGTACATAAAAAGATCATAAGTTTTGGACAGAACCAAGGCCTTGCATGGTCCTTAGACTCAAGCCTATGGGGAAACCAAGTACATAAAAGGATCACGAGTTTTGGACAGAACCAAGGCCTTGCATGGTCCTCGGACTCAAGCCTATGGGGAAACCAAGTACATAAAAGGATCACGAGTTTTGGACAGAACCAAGGCCTTGCATGGTCCTCGGACTCAAGCTTATGGGGAAACCAAGTACTATGGCACATAAACCTCAAGATCCATCCGAAGAGAACTCCTCGTTAACAGTTGGGTCAATCCCTTAATTGCACGGGTTCCCCGGTCTACCCTCGGATCCCCCGTGCCAAAGGGAATGATGCGCTACGGTACAGCATATTACCCGAAAGCACAAAGTCCTTCGCTACTTGACTATCATCTCGGACGAATTGTTTAGAGTTTATCGTTCTCGGGAATTGGTCTAGCGTGCATCGCACAGCACTCAACAGCTATCTCGGTTAGTTCCATGAATTTAATGTATTGAGGATTACCATTGTTATACTTGAATAATATTTGCGAGTTTGAACTAATAAGGATTTGTGTTAAAGTATTCTTCTGCCCAGAATATTGTTAAAGGCAGGCTTAGACTTAATATTCAGGCCCAAAGTGGTTGTTGCAAAAAAAAAAAAAAAAAGTATGTATAAAGAAATAAACACATCTTTTATTAAGACAAAAGAACAGTACAGTGTACAATAAAAGCTGAAACAAGCTTACATTAGAGTTAACTGCGTAAGCAAAAGAAAAGTACAAAAGAGTGAAGATGATGCCGAGGAGATAGCTCAGAGGAGAGATTGGCTACTGTTCCAAGATGTCGTCTAAGGAAACTATTCCTCGACGCTTCTACATGCCCATAACTCAGGCAGCCAAAGAACCTGACCTCAGGCTAACACCATCTACAGAAAAGGTGCAAGGAGCCGGAAGTTGGGAAGCCCCCGCAAAAATTTGCCTGCTATAAGGCAGACGGCGCTGATGGCGGAAATTCCTTCTTCGGACATACCAAAAATCTGGCATGACCAGAACCTGCTTCGGATTTTGACTAAAAGAGGGAGAAACATCCTTTCCCCTCTCTCGAACTGGAATATTCTCTTGAGTCTATGCCTCCTTTGCTCGTACCTCACTATCTGGAGTCTCAGGAAGACACGGCGTCTTTGTGGCGGAGAGAGCTCCTTTGCCCCAACCCTCGCCTCAAACATGACGTACTAGGAGAGAAGACTGAAGGATTTGTGCGAAGGTAAAGCAACTTTCTCTCCTATTTATTTAAAAGATGAGGTGATGGCATTTAATTCACGCAGCGTCCCAAGGAACACTACAGACAAAATGTCTCCGGCTCGATTTCCAATGCCGTCTGCAACCCTGGGATTAAAGAAGCCTCGTGAAGGCAAACCTCGAACACTGGGATGCCCAAAAAGTACCGCATGACCTAAGACTACGAAAATACCCCCCAATTTATGGGCCCAGTAAATTTGCGGCCCAGGCCCGTTCAGCACAGGGGCCCATGGACAGAACCAAGGCCTTGCATGGTCCTCGGACTCAAGCCTACGGGGAAATCAAGTACAAAAGAGAAATATTATAAGTTTTGGACAGAACCAAGGCCTTGCATGGTCCTCGGACTCAAGCCTACGGGGAAACCAAGTACAAAAGAGAAATATTATAAGTTTTGGACAGAACCAATGCCTTGCATGGTCCTCGGACTCAAGCCTACGGGGAAACCAAGTACAAAAGAGAAATATTATAAGTTTTGGACAGAACCAAGGCCTTGCATGGTCCTCGGACTCAAGCCTACGGGGAAACCAAGTACAAAAGAGAAATATTATAAGTTTTGGACAGAACCAAGGCCTTGCATGGTCCTCGGACTCAAGCCTATGGGGAAACCAAGTACAAAAGAGAAATATTACAAGTTTTGGACAGAACCAAGGCCTTGCATGGTCCTCGGACTCAAGCCTATGGGGAAACCAAGTACAAAAAAGAAAAATTACAAGTGTTGGACAGTACCAAGGCCTTGCGTGGTCCTCGGACTCAAGCCTATGGGGAAACCAACTGCTCGGATAGGGAAAGTCCTCGGCTCAACTACTGTAAAGTGTTAAGGCCAATAAGAGTGTTCGGATGATGGCGGGACGCTCCGCTATTTCGGCAGCCTAAGGGGGCTGTTCACTTTTGCGGGTGATATGCCTTCAAATAATTACTTCCTACACCACATAGAACATCCAGTTCTAATCTCAGTTTTGTTTCGGGCAAGTATCGCTATTTACAGGTACGAATTGCTATGTCAAACAATTCTATTAAAGTTATGGCGACATCTTTTTATTATCAAGTATTTCGGTCTTAGTCATCATTGATTTAGATGCGATATTATTGAGCCGAGCAGCACTTGCAAATTTATAAAAACAAAGAGACAGAATATGTGAAATGAAATAACAACAAATTTTTATTAATACGAAAAATTATTACAACGTACAAAGAGGGGCTCAAACAAGCCTATACAAAATGTGAACTGCCTAAGCAACAATAACATCCGTAGTACAGATATGTAAACAGTCAGGTGTCTTTTAAACTCGTCTTCAAAGTCTCTCCAATCTCTGTCTCAATACTGCTCATATTACGATAAGAACCTTCTTTGGGAAAAAATGAAGAAGGAAATAGTAAGGAAGAAATCAATGAAGAAGATGGAGGAGATGAATGAAGAAGATGGAGGACATGAGTAAGGAAGGAGGAGAAGAAGAGAGAAGAGATGAAAAGAAAGAAAGGGAGCAAAAGAGGGAGAAGAGAAAGCACCAGAATGGATCTGGTGCTGGGAAGACTAGGGAAGGAAGGCGGAGAGGGCCACCAGTGAACGAAGAAAGGAAGAAGCAGAGACACTTGGTCCCTGCCTCGGTCCTGACTCCTAACACGCCGGGGCCATACTAGGTGAGCTCATAAGAGAGCGGTTGGTTATGATGATGGGAGTTCTCGACTCAATCACGCCGAAAGTTGGACGTGATGAGTCCCTGCTTCGGATTTTGGCTGAAAGAGAGGCGGGACATATCTTAAGTCTGCGCCATCCTTACCCTGACCGAGCCATTTCAAACTTTATCAGAACATGGTGTTTTGAGGAGGGGCATGGTTCCTTCATCATTCGTTATGGTAGATGTATAATGATATGGTGTATAACAATCGGGTTAAGCAAATGCTAAAGGAGGCTATGGGTTTCAGATCTCAGAAGGATGGAAAGGGGTCTGCACGAAAGTGACGGCCTTCTGCTTGCCTTTTTATAGAAAGGGCAAAACGAAGGGAATTAAATTCATTCAGGTTTCCAAAAGGAATCTGAAGAATAAAGATATGTCCGTTCCACTTCCCCACCCCATCAGATGAGCCGCCGAACGTGAATTAACCTCGTAAAGGGAAGCCATTAAAGGCGCACCTTGGATAGCCAAACGGCAGGAGTAGATTACGAGCGAATTAAAAGGAGTACCTGGTAAACCGGCGAATTTTCTGGACAGATGAAAACCGCCCACATTAATGCGGGGCTGAACTAAATAAGCCCTACTAAAGGCCCGGGTTTACCAAAACCCTCCTTTCCAACCCAGAAGTTGGATAGCAGGGTTTTGAGGGGCTATTGTGGGGCCCAATAATTTATGGGCCAGGCCCATTCGCCCTTAGAGAGTCCGAAGGCCCGAGCCGAGGCAAACTACGGCCCAAGCTCTATAATACAGAGCACCTAACGGTTTTGTGATGTAGCCGAGAACAACTCAGTCCTCGACAGATCCAAAACCCCACCAGAAGAAGAAGGGTAAAACTGGTATAGGACCAGACTTAAAAGAGAATCTAAGAATATCTGGGACAGCTGCTCTCATTGCCATTCAATGCGCTGCCCCTGACAGAGCCATACTCTGCAGCCTTATCAACCATCCCCAACAATTCTGGGATTAGACTGATGGGACAAATATTAGTCCTGTAAAGATTGACCCTATACGTGGACGAAGGACAGTTAACGCAGACGAGTATAAAAGAAGAAAGTAAGTAAATCGAGGGAGAGGCCCATTCCACCTCCAAAAAAGGGAGACGATCTGGGTGAGAACATCTCAACAACACCTGAGATTACAGAAAGAGCCCATCGTCAGGTAATCGAGGTAAGACTCTAATGGTCCTCGGATCAAGTCCGAGGAGGCCCATCCCATAGGATGCGATGCCGTAGGGCTTAAACGTTCAAGCCCAAATCCTTTTTCTACACGAATTCCTCTAAAACCAGGACCGGGCACCGCCCCGTGACCAATGGCTAGCTTTTCAAGCCCACTCTCTACAAATCATATTGTGAGGGATCGTTCATGCGCGAGCCCAACATCCTTGTTGGGCCGCCAGAGAATTGTGGCCTTACACTTTATATAATTCAATAATTATGAAATATAGAGGGTGTTATGATAATATTTTGTTATAAAGTTAGTGATTAAAAAAAAATATAAAAGTTAGTGATTTTTCAAACATTTGATTGAATAAGTAGTAGACACATAGTATATTATTTATATACGTATGGATGAGTGTGGCTCTTTGGTTCAATAATTAATACAATGCATGTGGGTTGAGTTTTGTTATTTAGTTTAAAATATTTTTATAAAAACAATGACAAATAGATAATGACAGTTGCATAAAAATACTAAATGTTATACAAACTTTACAAAATAAAATAATTACACCTCTTACAAAATATCTATTGCATTCATCTTAGAGAGAAATATATATTCATCCAATTTACCAAACATGCCCTTAATATTAGAAGGGTTGAGTGTTTGGTGAATTTACTTAAAATTATTTTATGTGATTACAATTTTTTTTTTTTTGGGAGAAACTGTGGATTACAGTTAGGTAAAATATCTTTTCGTCAATTCTCTTTTATTGTGTTTTGTCCACAGTCAACAAGTGAATCGGTACTTTTTGCTGTTTTTCACCGTCTAAAACCAAATAATTGCATAACAGTACAAAACTCGAAACCGTTCCATATTTTGTTCCAAAACAAGGTTTATGCGATTTAACTGGTGGCACAGTACATTGGTCTATTGTTGAGAGAAATTTGGATAAGTTTCGGATAGTTGGGATAAATTAGATTACGAATACTTCAAGAAAAAGAAAATTAGATTTAGGAAACTTGAAACTGCAGCACGAAGAAAAGGTTGTGAAGTTGTTTCATTATTTTGTTGATTATCCTTAAACATTGATCTTAAGGAACTCTAGAGTCTAGACTTCAATGTCCTGAAACACTCAATACTTTGATCATTTAAGACTTTTAACTATCTCTAACCTTTTCCTGACCCAAAAAAGTTTGATATATACTATTATTTATGTATATGAGAACTCAAAATTAAATATTATTAATCTCATGGGATAACTCAATTGATAAAGAACTACTACATCTATTGAAGTAAAGATTACTAGTCTTAAATCCTCAGTCCCTGTGTTCTTGGGGCTAAATTTACTCATGGAAAAAAAAATATACAAAGTTACATATTTTTCTCAAACTAAAAACATGAAAGTAATTTCTATTATTAAATTTTTATTATTTTTAACAAAAGCTATTGATAATGCTAACTTGTTACGAAGTGGGGCATTAAAGTGATTGAATATGTATAAAATTGCTTAGGTTAGATGCAGGTCCCCAAAACCCTCACCCGTGGATAGCCATCATCTTTGACGTCAAATAATAATAATAAAATTATTAATTATTTTTGTATAGCAATTACAGTCTCTCTAATAGGTGGATAGATCCAAAGGTTCAACCCAACACAAAAGTTGGTTTGTCATTTTCTTTTTGGTTAAATGTGATTTGTAATTAATAGATGGTTGTCTGCAGTTTAGATAGTGATGTTGTGGGTTTATCCCTGCGTCTTCTATTATCTTTTGAAAGATACAAATCACATTTTTTTTCCTTCTACTCTATTGTGTTTTTAGTTTAGATATTCAGTTCTGTTTTATTCCGCCAACTTCTCTTTTTTGAAGTATTTTGTATATGGCATATAGTTTGCCGGATGAAGATCTTTTTAGGATAATTTCACCATTAAAATTTTTAAATCGTATTAATCTATTTTTTGGGTCATGAAATGTTGAATATATAGCTGGTAGAGATTGAAAAAGCTCAATCGATTATTATTATTATTATTATTATTATTATTATTATTATTATTGATAGAAGTTTTGATCTTTTTGGATGTTAGAGGTTCTGGAATGGGTTTTGTTTGTGGATATACAACATCCAAAAATATAAAAGAAGGAAACTTTGTTTTTTTATATGTCAAGTCAAACATTGAAAAAATGATTATCAAAATATTTTTATGAACACAACTAAACACTAAAAAACAAAATAATTTTAACATATATTGTTGCAAAATATTTTACAATGAAACAACAGAACCTATAAAAGGGAAAAATATTTGTTTTAAGTTTTCATATATATAAAAAAAAAAAATTCTGACAATATATATACTATAATTTTTTTAATAGAAGTATTTTTTTTTTTTTTTTTGAGAAACATTTTAATAGAATTAGGAAGTACAAATTCTTGGTTCAAATAATTAATTAAGCTGAACACACTTTTTTTTGTTGGGAGTTGAGTTGTATGATTTGGAAAAGCACTGAGAATTGAATTGAATATGAATCAATCAATCGTGGTGGCCACGTAAGGCGCGTTGACAAAGCGCACCCCTGGCGTACGCACTTTATCCAAGCCAGCAGTCGCGCCCAGTCATCCTACGTGGCCTCTAACATCCCTGTCTTTGTACAATGCATATTTTACATACATAAATACCCTCACCCTTTTTGTATAATACCGAATTTAGCCCTGCCCCTCAATGCCCTTGTACTTTTTTGGGAGAGTAATTCCACTGTTGTAACAGATTTGAACTTTGATGTTTACTTTGAAAATATAACAAGGTATCAAATAATTGAGTTATCAATCAGTTAAGTTATAAAATTCTTAATAAAACAATAATTATTTTGAATTAATTTTGTAGACATTATGATGGGATTCAAATCATCTATACAATTTTTTTTATTTCATTTTATATTCTACCAATCATAACTTGTCATATGTTTATTTATTTTTTTATTTTAAACATTGGCTATTTTATAAGGAAAGTTAAACAAATATATGACAAATTGTGATCGGTGGAGCATAAAATGAAACACAATAAATGATACAGAAGATTTGTATTAATTTATAATGTGCTAACTACTTGAGCTATATGAGCAGTTAGTATCAACTTACCAGAATATGTGTCTTCTTATTTTAAGATAAAAACTTACAGTACTTTTCCCATTCAACCATATCAAATTTCTTAACTTGAATCTTATTTCATTTAAACATTCATTTTTATTCTTTTTTTTTTTTTTAATTCTCACTTTGTAAAGTACCTACTTATTTCATCATAGTTACTAAGACACAAGAACAACAAAATACTAATTTGGGAAATGAACAATGCAACCCCAAATATAGGGAGCACTATTGCTAAATTCAAAAATAGGAACAGATTAGTAATCTAATGTGGGTTATTTTTTGGGTTTTATTTTATTTTATTTTATTTGCTTACCCTATTTCACGGAAGCTGCTGTCAATACTAGATTAAAAATGGTAGAACTTGTAGTACTTGTTACACTACACTTAAAAATACTAAGAAGTATCTTTGCAAAAAAAAATACTAAGAAGTATACGTTAACCATGTCCTCACTCTATTCCAAAAAGAGTCCAGTCATTTGTCAATTACTCAATACACATTTTAGCTGTGTTGACCGCCGGCTCTCTCTCTTTCCGTATATATTAAAAATACATATTTCCCGCAAAATTGGACTGGTATAAAAGCACATAAAAAGAAAAGAAAAAATATATATAAAAAAACGTGAATAACAATCCAATTCACCAAACTTTGAGTCTCTTTCTGTTTCAGTTTTTTGTTGCAGTTGTTTTTAGTTTTATTTTTTTTCTCTCTAAAACAGTGTGCTAGTGTGTGAGAGCCCAGTCAGTTAACAAGTCCATTTTCTCTTTCTTTTTCTTGAATCTCTTGGAGATCGCAGCGAAGCCATCGCTGCGATCGCCGATACGACGTCGTCGTCGATGGTAGGAGGAGTCGTAGTCGGAGTCGGAGTCGGAGTGGGACCAGTCGTGGCGATGGTTGACGAAGGAGGATTGGGAAAGCGGTTCTGGATCAAGGTCCGAAACGACACAGCTGCGGTTCTCTACTCGCCGTTCTTCGTTTCTTTGGCCTCCGGTCACTTGCTCCCGGAAACGTTTCGCCATTGCATCTCTCAGGACGTCCATTTCCTTAGAGCCTACGCTCAAGCGTGAGTACAAAACCGAAACGTTTTCGCTCTCTCTCTCTCTCGCTCGCTCTATATGTAATATAAGCGTGTTTTTTCTTGAATCTGGAAATCTGAGGGTTTGTGAATTGGTTTTTTTGTTTGTTTGTTTTGTTTTGTTTTGGTAGATATGAAATGGCGGAGAATTGTGCAGACGATGATGAAGACAAGAGCGCAATACGGCGCTTGAGGAAACGCGTGCTTGAGAAGCTTAAAGCGCATCCTACTCTTGTCCAAGTAAGCTAAGCAAAGTTCTTTACTTTACTTTTTCATTAGGTCCTGTTTGTCTCCTGAGAAAAATAATTATTTCACAATTAAAGTTTTTTTTTTTTTTTTTTTTTGGATGATTCGAAAAGCGATCGGTGATTTCAATTTTTCTTGTGTCTTTCTTGATGCTTAATCTTTAGTGAATTATATCAAATTGATCTTCTTCTTTTTTAATTATATATATATATATATATATATATATTTGGTTCTTGGATGTTACTGATTGCGTGAAAGATAAGCAACGTTATGTATTAAAAAAATAATTAATATTAGTGTTGATCTTTGTTACTGAAATCATGGATGTGACTGAATTATTGTTATCATCATTGTATTCATGTTCAGATTAATAAATAATAATAAAGAATTATCTTGAGTCTTGACATCTAAGTACGTTTTTGAAGAATTAAATCAATGGTTTATTGCATTGATTAGACAAGTTTCATTCTTTTTCTTTTTCTATTTGTTGATCATGTAAAGTATCGGATTGATCTTTTACTCGAGTAATTTTTATTTTATAAATAAAATCAATCTTTTACTTATCACTAAAAAAAACTAATCAATGGATGGAAGTGTAACTTTGGCATTGATCTCTGCTATATTGATTGTTTTAGCTAATCAATCAACGTAAAACTAATCATTGTCCTTTATTTTCTGACTATGGTGATGGTATTGGTGAGAGAAAATTTTCCTTATGTTTGTGAGATTAGTTTTCCAGGAATCAGTGTCCCAAAAAATATATATTTATATTGGGTACGATGTTTTGTTTCTTGTAAGATTAATTCTATGTTGATTAGCCAGTTTCTATGGGCACCCTAAGAATCTGAGACCCCGCCCCTCCCTTTTTTCACATTTGTAACATGGATATTCAGGAGATTGTTTTTTTCTTTTAGACAAGTTATTAGTATTTACTATTTAGTAGGGTTTATTAATTTATGCCTATATTTTGTACTCTTGTTGGCTTTTATCATCAATATAATACTTACAGGATTATCATACAGGAATGGGGTTTTGAACTCCCAGATGAGAGCATTCCCATCAGTGCAACAGTCAAATACACTGATTTCTTACTGGCAGCGGCCTCGGGGAGAATTGAAGGAGAAAAAGTTCCTGGTAAAATTGCAACTCCTTTTGAGAGGACAAAAATTGCTGCTTATACTCTTGCTGCTTTGGGACCTTGTATGAGGCTCTATGCCTATATTAGTAGTGAGATCCAGGCTCTTCTAAAACCAGATGATAGCAATCACCTGTACAAAAAATGGATTGACAGCTATTCTTCTCAAAATTTTGAGGTCCGTCATATTTTCAGTTGCATTTACTATACACTTTTGTTCAAACCTTTTGTGTGTTAAAGTGTTAAAAAAAATGTGTTGAAGTTTTAGGGGAAATATGTGTCGTTAGTACTCAATAATCTTCTTTCTGAATTCAGGCATCAGCTTTGCAAATCGAAGAAATGCTGGATAAACTAAGCATTTCTTTAACAGGTGAAGAGCTTGAGGTCATAGAAAAGCTTTACCATCAAGCTATGAAACTTGAAGTTGATTTTTTCAGTACTCTACCAATTTCTCAGAAAACAGTGGTCCCTTTGGCTCGCGTGCATGACCCTGCAGAGCATCATCTTACCATATTTTGTGACTTCGACTTAACATGCACTGCGTTTGATTCCTCTGCGATATTAGCAGAGATGGCAATTATAACAGCACCAAAGGCCGACTCAGATGTATCTGAAACCCAACTTGCTCGGATGTCATCAGCCGACTTGAGGAACTCATGGGGTGCTCTTTCCGCCCAGTATACTGAAGAGTTTGAACAATGCGTAGATAGCATGATGGATAGCAAAAGAGGTTTACTAACTGACTGGATTGCCTCTCTCTTTATACTTATCAAAGAATAATAAATTTATGCTTGTACTTTGAGTTTAATATCCTGAAAAGTTTAGAAGTTATTCAGATGAGAATTTTCTGTATAATGACTACACTTGTGTTGTTCCAGCGGAAAAATTCGATTATGAAGGTCTGCATAAAGCCCTTGAACAAGTTGCAGAGTTTGAGAAAAGAGCAAATACACGGGTGATTGAGTCAGGAGTACTCAAGGGTTTAAATCTAGAGGATATGAAACGGGCTGGCCAGCGTCTCATTCTTCAAGATGGTTGTAGAAGTTTCTTTCAAAAGATTGTGAAAAATGATACCCTGAACACTGATGTTCATGTGCTTTCATACTGCTGGTGTGGTGATCTCATTAGGTCAGCTTTTTCATCAGGTATAATTTTCATACATACACACACACACATGGGGGAGTGGTGTTTCTGTAAAATTATCACTATGTAGAGAAATCTCTATGTAAGTTAAGAAAAATATTTCAAACAAATGTCAAAAAGAAAATATTTACTAATCTTCTTGATTCACTCTTCTAGATTCATTTGTATATGAGGGCTGTCAATCAGCCTATGTTGCTTCTATCAATAATGTGCTGTTTAACATACTCGAGATTGATAACAAGAAAATATATTTAGGTATCAAAATGATAAAATCTAGATTTATCAACATTGAGGTTTAGAGAAGGAATGGTGATGATGATGGTAGTGGTTTTGTATTTGAGCACTTTTTGCTGATTGACAAACATGTGCTGAGTCGAAGAAGAGTGTGATATTTGATAGATAAAAGAAGAGGAATATGATATTTGATAGATAATGTGTTTGTGATTAATCACCAATTGATCAACTGTAAAGCACAAAATATTTCCTGGATATTAAAGTTAAAAAATGATAGAAGGAATGCAGATATATGAAGCCCTGACCTGGTTTGAAGCGAAGCATAGACAGTGGTCAATTAACTAAAATACAGAAAAATGAGGGCTATCTGAGGGAAACCAGGTAGGGATATGAAGTTCAGTTTGGTTACGATCTAGTCAAAATGTTATCTCAGACCTTGTGAAGCTTTCTGATTGGGGGCTGAACTTAAATAAGTAATTGATTCATTAGTTGTTGCTACACACACATTCATACCATTGGCAATATCGATTTTCTACAAGTTTGTTTAACACATCATCTGGTTGATAAGGAGATGGAGATGCTTCAAGCTTGATTTGAAAGATGGTTCTTGAATCGTTACTCAGCACTAGATTAGATTGGCATGCTTCGGAACTCCAATTTTGTAGCTAGAGAATAATTGGCAGTCTCAGTTGCTTTCATTAATCTAAATGCGCGGCTTTGCTGCTTTCTTTCTAGTTTGTGGATGGCTCTGGAATGCAGATTCATGCAGTAAATCTGCAAATTCTGAAGTTTGGTCCACTGTCTTATGGTGGAATTACATTCTTGAACTTGATAGCCACTCTTTTTTTCTTTCTACTTTTTTTGCTACAATAAAGACAGGACACACACCCAGAGGGACACAACTCAGACTCTTCCCCTTGGGAGAGAAACGGAGGTACCACCTGGACTAGAGGTTGGGTGGTGATACCCACTCCCTTGTAAATTAGATTAATTTGACATCATAATACTTATAATGATGGGGTTTCATGTTGAATGAGATGTCTTTTTACATTTTTTAAGAGTATGCGTGAAACAATATTAGAGGTGATGGGAATGAATGTACCTTTCCTCTTTTTCCTTGTCTTCTTTAATGTTGGCATAGATGATTTAAGTTTCTTTTCTATTTTACTAAGCAGGGGACTTAGATGAGTTAAAAGTGCATTCGAATGAGCTTACTTATGAAGAATCTGTCACTACGGGTGGCATTGATAAGAAGGTGGAGTCTCCCATGGAAAAGCTTCAAGGCTTCAATGAAATTCTAAACAACTGCAACAGCAAAGGCAAGCAGTTGACTGTCTACATTGGAGGCGCAGTGGGTGACTTGCTTTGTATGCTTCAAGCAGATGTAGGCATTGTATTTGGTTCAAGTTCAAGCCTAAGGAAACTGGGAGATCACTTTGGTGTTTCTTTTGTCCCGTTGTTCTCTGGTTTAGTGAAGAAGCAGAGAGAACTTGTTGAAGATGGCTCCGGTAATTGGAAAGGGCTCTCTGGTACTCTCTATACAGTCTCTAGTTGGGCAGAGATACATGCATTCATTTTGGGGTCATAAGTACCTCGCTCTTTCTCTCTCGTGTCTTCTCGTTAGAAAAACTCTCAAGTGAAAATACATTACACAGTAGGATATATAGAGTACAAATGGTGGCTATTTTTAACTAAGGGCCACGGGTCAGCCCTCATTCTTTTTTTCTTAGGGTCTGCCGTCCAGAAATATATAGAAATTTTACTAGAGTAAAAAAATGTTAGTTAGAGTCAGATACAGTCTATTCTTTTGATTGATCTCCTGTATTCAGCTTCAGTTTTTCTTCAATGTTTGTCATTTGATATGTGAATTTGAAGTTTCAAACGTGTTCATCACGATAAAGATTTCAGTGGCAACTTAAATTCGAGGCAGAGATCTATCAATTTGTTTGTCTAATGTGTTTTTATGTCAATAGATGCTTTATTTATGAAAATTGTTGCTAGTAAATTATAATATTTTTGAAGCTCCTCTACAGCCTAATAATTGCATATACATGCACAAACTGGCTTGAATGTTCGCTAGTATAAGTTACAGGTATTATTTATGTAATTGAGTTTGGAGTTATCAGTGGGAACTCGTTCCTTCAGGACACTTGGGTGGTGGGATGAAATAGACTTAAAGAACATGTAAATTTGGAGTTCTCAAGTTCCTAGTGCGTTATTTTTTAGCCTGAATGGAAAATAGAATTAAAGCTCAATCTTTGAACTCCTTCGCTAATGAGAGGAGAGTTTGTAGTCTGTATTTGGTGGTCAATTTGTAAGAGTTGATGAGGAGTTGACTTGACACCGTTCAATGACAAAAGGTCAAGTTAATTGGCTTGTGAGTTGTAATGACTCCCCAGGTTCCCAGGAGACAAAGCAATCTAACGTTGTAGTCATAACAGGTGAGACTAGTTGATTGGCTTGTGATGACTCCCCAGCTTACTAGGAGCCAAAGTAAAAGTAAATCCAACCTAGAACTTGTCACGTGTAAAGACTTGTTCCATCAATGAGTTCTGAATTTCATCCAGTCCCATCCATAAAAAGAGGTGGAGGATAATAGTCTTCAAAATGCCACTAATATGTCAACTTACCAATAAAAATGGCTATATCTCAAAATTGATTGGAACGGAACACTTTGTCATCTAACCCACTACAAGGTAGTCTTTCACAAATCTCTTGCATTAACCCAAAAAAAACAACAATTCCAATAGGACTACAAAAGACATAATAATAATAAGTCAAAATGAAAATGAAATTTCTTTGTATAAATTCAAGAATAGTTATAATGACTAGATGGTAATGATAAGGCTGAAAGAGACAGAAATCAAAACTAGGTCCTCCTAGTGTCGGTATTGTTTTTGATGAATCCAGTGTCGGTATTGCTCCAGCGATTAAGAGCGTACATTGTTTTCTTAGCCACCCTAAGCTAAATAAAGGCTGTCTAGGACATTGCATGATTAATGGTTCACAATCTCTATCCCCTTTACTTTTTATTTTATGGTTTAGGGAGGATTTTATAACAATTTCTGAATTTTAAAAGTTTCTATTAAAATTTTTAACTTTCTAAGCTGTCTATTCTCATTTTCAACGAGTCACTTTTAATAAGTAATGGAAACTGAAAAAAATTGAACTTACATTTCTAGACACTTAAACATTTGTTGCAAAAACACTATATCGTATTTTAGTGCCAAAAAAAAAAAAACTCACAAATTGATTGTATTCTCATTAAAATGTGTTTAGTTATTAGGATTTTTCAAGTCGTTTTGTAGATTTACTGTAGTACCAAAATACTATAAGAGACTATATGAAATGTTTTCGGTGGTCAAATAAGTAGGGTTTATGTGGAGTTTTGTTATTTTTAGTTCAAAGAGCCTTATAAAGTATTTAATTGTGATAATTTTAATACCATAAAGTTGAGATTGATGAGTTTAAAAATTCAGAGTTTAATTTATAAATAAATAAGGTCAAAGTTGAGGTTTCTTATGTAATTAACCCTTTGTTTATTTGTGGGTTCTAATTAGTTTAACTGATAAAGTTTCTTGTCTTCAAATAAGAGATAGGGTTTGAATCATGTCTACAACAAAAACCAATTGGTGTCTTGATCTAATGATAAAGAACAATCATTACTAAATGAATGTTATAGGCTTGAAATTCCATCTTATCTAAATTTTTTTTCTTAAGAAAAACCCTTTTATTCATTGTTATTGTTATTATTACTTTAAAAAAAATAGTATTTTCATCCATAAAATACAGATCATGTTCCTTTTTTGTGCTTCAAATTTAAAAATCCCATTTTTTCGCCTGAAATTTTAAAATTTTCTATTTCCTCTTTAAGTCCACTCTTGTTAAGTTTTAAAGACAAACAAAACTCATTAGATGAGTTGAGCTGGATGGTGCCTCCCTAGACATGGGGGAACATGGGAGCCTCGGTTTGAACCCAAGGAGGAAGGGGTGGGGTATTTAAGTAGTCAATGGCCTAGTTAGAATTTTTTGTTTGGGAAGGCCAAATTTTGGTATAAATATGTTAGTCAAGAGTAAAGACAAACCCCCCACACACATGCATAAACATAGGTCATAATTTATAAATATATTGTATACAAAATGATTAACTTTGACATATGTATATTCACGAGATAATTTTTTAGGAAAACTTATCATCTTTTAAACCCCAATGTTTATAAAAAATATATCTTGTATGATATTAGACATGTACGAAAAATATCAACAAAAAGAACTTAGTATCTCCTATAAAAATTATGTTCAATGGTGATTTTTTTTTTTTTTTAGAATAAAATTCATCTTTTTATTGTGAAATTTATAACATTTTTACTTTCAATATAAATTACAAAATTATCTATCAAAATGAATAAAAAAGATTAATGGGACCACTGAAGTTTCCAAAGGCATGAATGATCCAAATTTTACAAAAACTAAATTTAGAAAACAAAAACTACATTGTCTCTATAACTACTAGACTAATTGGCAATTTTTTTTTTTAAGTGTATCATTGGACTAACTCAAATATATGGGTGCCAATTCCTATTTCGGTAGCTAAATCTTTGATGTTTTCAATAATTATAAGCAATAAAAAATAAATTTTTTTTTTTTTGGTGGCGGGCATTGCCCCAAGCACAAGTTTAGCTCTGCCCCTGTATGTAATAATATTTCTAACCAATTAAAAAATTAAAAAAAAAAAAAAAAACCCAAATAATATTTAATGGAAAAAAAAATAAATAAGAACGTAAACTATATCCTTATTGTCCAAAAAATATAATTTAGGTTCTATTTTCGTTCCTAAAATATGTATCCTAATAGAACACTGACAAGAAAGTAATGAAAGTAGATAGAACTCATAGAAGGACAAACAAAAAATAAAAAAAATTTAGGACCGGAAATAGAATATATACTATACTTTAAGAATGAAATTAGAACATATATTATACTTCAAGAACATTGAAATTGTGTAGTTCCAATTTCTAGTGTGCCTCCTTTCTAATTCTTAAAAATAATAATAATAATTTGATAATTAGAGGAGGGTTTTGAATCTTGAAAATAGCAGAAAACGTCAGTTGAGTTTTTTTTTTTTTGGTAAAAAAAATGGGAGGATTTATGATTATATGACACCCTCGAGCAAGGCGCCACCTGAATTAACCGACGTGCGGGAGGGTCAACTCCCACTTAGGATGCCCACCAACAGAAACCTGCGGACAGCAAGACTCGAACCTAGGTGTGGTGCACGAACGCCCGAGCCTTGTTGGCAACATCGGTTGAGTTATAAAACTCTTAGTTTTTAGTGTGACGTTTAAATAATAAAAAAAGTATTACAGATTGTCTCTTAATTATGAAAACTAACAATTTACATCAATTGTTTTTTAGGAAACAATTTACATCATCAAGTACTATAACAATATTAATGTGCCTCTTCTGTTAACATCTGTTAAAATCTTGTTGTGACTTGTGAGCCCACCCAAAAAAATGGTCCTACATATATAAAAACAATCTCGGTTTTTAGGCAGTTTAACCAAAATAATATAACAGACCATAAAGGAATAAATACATTGAAATTATTAAAATAATTATGGGTGTAAATTGTAAATTTTGAAAGTGGAGGAACTGATTTCCCAAATTTAGAAGGTGTAATGTGCATTTCATAATAATAATAATGAAATTGCTTAGCATCACATTCCACCATTCCAGGCTCGAGATCCCCTTGTGACACTAACTAATTGATTCTAAAGTCTAGTTTCTCTGCCCCAATAATCTTGAGATAATGAGCCCAGAAAATTATCGTCCATTGGGCCCAAGCCCATGGCCCAAGAATCAACCCGACCAAATGATCAAAAAATAAAATAAAATAATGAAAAGAAAAGTATTGTAGATCAGATTTGTCTCAATAATGTGAGTGCCCAATGATGGCCCAAACTTCATCCATGTGGGACATGTGCAATCACTACCACCATGATCCCATTTTCACTATTTCTCTCTCCCAATCTTCTTATAATTTTGAAAGAGTGATTATAGGTGTGGCCTGGCATAAAACCATGTGGACGCACATAAAATTTCTTCCCCTCTCAATGCATGAATGGATTCCCATATTATAAATTAAAATAGATGATCTCTAACCATTATATTTAAATAAAATAATATATCTTCCTGTTTTCAATTAAAATTATTTCAAATCTTTTTTTTACTTTTTTGGTAAAATTGAATTGTATTAACTAACGCAAACAACTATAGCAACATTCAGAAGACAAGGCCTCTCATGGTATAGCAACATTCAGAAGACAAGGCCTCTCATGATACAAGCCCAAATTATTATTAAAAAATATATTAACATTGATAACTCTATAAACAGACTATCAAAAAATATCATATCTTGATCAAAAGTTGAGTCTCTTCTAATCAAAATATGAACACACTTGTTCGTTTTACAAAAACAGTAACTTATTTTCATTTGAAAATTTTGGCTGATGAAAGTAATGTAATCCATAATAAGAGAAGTATGATGTAAACTATTATTATACTCGCTGGTTATCCATCCAAGCAGTAGTTTAGCATCTATTTTAAATCCATTTTTCCACTTAAAAAGAAATTTTATTAAAAATCTCTCTCTCTCTCAAATAATAGGGCAGGGAAGGAGGTAACTCCCAAGGAAGCTACTGTTTCACATGGCTTCCCATTCTAATTCCACATTAGCACTATTCTAGTTTCTAATATTAATTTAAAAGTGCATCAATTACTCTCTCTTTTTTTAAACATTTAATCCAGCAGGTCCACATGTGTGCATGTGTAAGTACAAAGGAGAGGAAAAAAGTAGAATTGTAAGTGAGAGAAATGGCGGTTGTTGGGCTCAGACCATGATTTATTATGTGAATCACTTTCTAACCATTTGCTTCTCTTTGCTGCTACTCAGGCCTGCCTTTATTTTATTTTGCATTTGATTTGTGCACTTCCTTTTTGTCTGCCCCTCTTTTCTCTCTCTCTCTCTCTCTCTCTCTCTCTCTCTCTCTCTCTCTCTCTCTTTTTATTCTTTTTTTTTTTTTTTTTTTTGAGTCGCATTCCCCTCAATTAAAAGGTCAAGTTTGTCACTTTATTTTTCTCCTTTCTTGTAATGGTTCTCAATAGTGAAAAGAAATTTGCAAGAGCGTTGATATAAGTAAATGAAATCTTTCATTTAATTGGAAAACCAAAACCAAAACCCAAAAAAAAAAAAAAAAAAGAAGGAAAAGGAATATAGAACTTCTTTCATGGCTAATATTAGAATTTTAAGGATACCTCTCAAATCAACATTTGGTGTGTGGCCAATATCAAATTATCCTCTTTTTCTTCTTCTTTTTTCTTTTGACAAAATAGGATTTAAATAAGAGAGGTTTGTTTTTATGTTTGCTTCATCCCATAACATGGAAAGATTCCTTCACACTTAATCATTGTGAATAGCTAACCTGCTGATTGAACTATCAAGGCTAATTAAACATTAAAGGCTAAGTGGGTAATGTGTAAGATCTGGTGGTGCTCTTAAAATATTTCCAAAACCTTATGTACTTTTCCAACTAACATGTTTACAAAATTTTATTTTATTTTTTTCTTTTCCCCCTTTAATTGTGTAATATAAATTTGAGTTATATGGTTTCTTTTGGCTAATTTAGGAAAAATAATTCCCAAAATCACATGGGTTCGTTTTTTATGCCAGGTTTGATCACATGTACATCAATGTCCTTTGTTGGGGATTCCCCACCTTTAATTTATATTCTCTATGCTTATATGGGTCCATGTTATGCATCATTCTGAATCTTTGTCATACTTAGAAGTTACCCTATACCTGTGGAAAAGTCTTAAGATGAAATCTAAATGATTTGAGCTTCAGGCTTTGGGTTCCACTTGCACACTCGTGTAAAGCCCCTAAAGATTGTAAAAATAATCTAAGCTTTTATCTATAATCTATTCCGTGTACTAGCCATAAGGTTTTTTTACATAGAAATTATATTATATCTTCCCACCAAATAAGAGCTGAAAAGTGAAAACCAACAACACTCTAGCTAGATAGAACCAGGTTATATTCAAGACATGACTAACACCACATTTTTTTATAACTGTTAATGTAACTTATTGTGATTGATGCATAATAAAAATGATTTCTGTAAAGACTGATAAAAATGATGTTTCCAATCATAACCCATATTAGCAGTGATGAAAAATATTGTGACTCTAACATTAGTCATAAGTTAATCCATTGCCAAAAGAAACTTTATTTTCTTTTGATCAGCAAATGGAGTGGAATGGCACATGAAACTCAACTTACTCTATGAGACACCACATATATACAGTATACTTAATACTCTATAATTGTTTAATCTATATTGGTAATAATTTTCTGAAACTAATAAGTGTTAAACTGAAATTATTAGTGGAAGAAAATAGTAAGAAAAACCAGTAAGCACATTATGACGACTCACTCAAGTTGACTATCATAGCAGAAACAGTTAAAAGAAGAAACAATGCATGAATTGTAAGAACACATTCCTTCCCCATGTTTAGTGTCGGAGAAGGTTCCAATAAGTCCAAACCTTCCCCGTCATTACTTGCTGATTAACAGCTGTTACAGTACCCAAGACCTCACGAGTCACTCAAAAAATAAAAATGGAAACTAATCATTCAAATATATTAATATTTATATACCAGCACATATGATATTAGTCAATCTTCTTTGCACTACTACTTCATAAAACAAACACAAACACTCACTCTCTAACTCAGTTTTTTTTCCCAAATCATCCATCTTTCATTCTAGCTGTTTCAGTCAGCTAGTGGAAAATGGTGGTAAACTGAGACATTAAGAAAGAAAAATAAGGAATAACAAGATGCAACTGAAAACCCAGTTGTTTTCATTGTTCTTTTTGTACTGTTACATTGGTTGTTATGTTATTGGCCTTGCTGCTGCAATTGATGATGAAGTAAATGTTCTACTTTCAATAAAAGCGGGTTTTATTGATCCATTAGATAGCCTCCAGAATTGGAAATTGCCGGACAATGCAGCAGGAGGGAATGCAACTCATTGTAACTGGACTGGAGTTTGGTGCAACTCCAATGGAGCTGTTGAAAAGCTAGATCTCTCTCACTTGAATCTCAGTGGTAGTATCTCAGATGACTTGCAATGGCTAAAAAGTCTCACTTCTCTCAACTTGAGCTTCAATGACTTCTCGTCATTCCCAAATTCAATTTCCAATCTCACAGCACTGAAGAGCCTTGATGTCAGCCAGAATTCCTTTATAGGAAACTTTCCAGGAGGCCTAGGAAGGTTGGCTGGCCTAATAACCTTAAATGCTTCGAGCAACAATTTCTCAGGTTTTCTACCTGAGGATCTTGGAAATGCTACTACCTTGGAGATCCTGGATCTCAGAGGGAATTTCTTCCAAGGCTCCATTCCCAAGTCCTACAAGAACATGGACAAGTTGAAGTTTCTTGGCCTCTCTGGTAATAATCTCACAGGGAAAATACCAGGGGAGCTTGGGCAGCTTTCATCACTAGAAAAAATTATTCTTGGTTATAATCAATTCGAAGGTGGAATCCCAGCGGAGTTTGGAAATCTCAGCAATCTCAAGTATCTTGATTTAGCAATTGGCAATCTTGGTGGTGAGATTCCAGCTGAATTGGGAAGGCTAAAGCTACTAGAGACAGTATACTTGTACAAGAACAATTTTCGAGGCAGAATTCCAAGTTCCATTGGCAACATCACTGCATTAATTTGTCTGGATCTCTCTGTTAACATGTTGTCAGGAGAAATTCCAGCTGAGATAGCTGAGCTGAAGAACTTGCAGCTCTTGAATCTTATGAGCAACAAGTTGTCAGGTTCAGTTCCTACTGGACTAGGAGGGTTGACTCAGTTACTGGTTCTTGAGCTGTGGAATAATTCTTTATCAGGCTCATTGCCCAGTGATCTTGGCAAGAATTCACCATTGCAGTGGTTGGACGTGTCATCCAATGCATTCTCTGGTGAGATTCCACCGAGTGTGTGCAATGGGGGCAATCTCACAAAGCTCATTCTTTTCAACAATGCCTTTTTGGGGCCAATTCCAGGTAGCTTATCAACATGTCTCTCACTTGCCCGTGTTCGAATGCAGAATAATTTTATTTCTGGGACAATTCCTGTGGGGCTTGGCAAACTTGGGAAGCTTGACAGGTTAGAATTGGCAAATAATAGTCTTACTGGTCAGATCCCAGATGATATTTCTATTTCTACATCGCTTTCTTTTATTGATTTCTCTCATAACCACCTCCAATCTTCTCTGCCTTCCACCATTCTTTCCATTCCAAATCTGCAAACCTTCCTGGCCTCAAACAATAACTTAGAAGATGAAATCTCTGGCCAATTCCAAGACTGTCCTTCACTTTCTGTGCTTGATCTCTCATCGAACCATTTCTATGGAAGCATTACAGCAAGCATTGCTTCATGTCAGAAATTGGTATCTTTGAATCTCAGGAACAACCAACTGACCGGAGAAATCCCCAAGGAAGTTACAATGATGCCCACTTTGGCCACTCTTGATCTATCCAACAACTCTTTGACTGGTGTAATACCAGACAACTTTGGAATTTCTCCAGCCTTAGAAATGCTCAATGTTTCATACAACAAACTAGAAGGACCTGTTCCAACAAATGGTGTGCTAAGAACTATTAACCCGGATGATCTTGTGGGAAACCCTGGTCTATGTGGTGGTGTTCTCCCTCCCTGTGGTGGAATTTTGGCATTCACATCAGGACAGGGGAGATTGCATGCTAAGCACGTCATTGCTGGATGGATCATTGGAATTTCATCCTTTTTAGCAATTTTAATTGCTCTTTTTGGTGCTCGGACCCTATATAAAAGGTGGTATTCGAATGGAAGTTGCTTCGAAGAAAGATTTGAAACAGGCAATGGTGAGTGGCCATGGCGATTGATGGCATTCCAGAGGCTTGGTTTCACCTCTGCTGACATTTTGGCTTGCATTAAGGAATCAAATGTAATTGGAATGGGGGCTACTGGGACTGTGTATAAGGCTGAGATGCCTCAACTAAATGCAGTTGTAGCAGTCAAAAAGCTATGGAGATCATCAGCCGACATTGAAACTGGAAGCAGCAATGACCTTGTTGGAGAGGTGCATGTCCTTGGAAGGTTAAGGCATCGAAATATTGTTCGGTTATTAGGATGTCTTCATAATGACACCAATGTAATGATAATTTATGAGTTTATGCAAAATGGCAACCTTGGGGAAGCCTTGCATGGCAAGCTAGCAGGAAGATTGCTTGTAGACTGGGTTTCAAGGTATAACATAGCACTAGGAGTCGCGCAAGGGCTTGCTTATCTCCACCATGATTGTCACCCACCTGTTATCCATCGAGACATCAAATCAAATAACATACTACTTGATGCAAATCTGGAGGCAAGGATTGCAGATTTTGGGTTGGCAAGGATGATGATCCGGAAGAATGAGACAGTTTCAATGGTGGCTGGATCCTATGGATACATAGCTCCAGGTCAGTTACTATGATTTTATTTGCAATAGCTAGCAAATGATTAATTAGTCAGGCTGTTAGAGATCTGAAAACTGGTTAGAATAAATACATACTACTCGAAAATAGTTCAGGGCTTTAATCAATTTAGGAACTCTATTGACCCATGAATTTGTCTGTACTTAAGATGATGGAGTAGATTAACGATTAGGGTGGATTGCAAAGAAACTTGTATATACTATATATGCAGTGCTGACAATTTTGTAATTTTTACAATTCCTTTGCAGAATATGGATACACCTTGAAGGTAGACGAAAAGATTGACATATACAGCTATGGAGTGGTGCTTCTGGAGCTTCTCACAGGAAAGCAGCCATTAGATCGCGAGTTTGGAGAATCAGTCGACATTGTTGAGTGGATACGAAGGAAAGTTAGAGACAATAAAGCATTAGAAGAAGCACTAGACCCCAGTGTAGGAAATTGCAAGTTTGTTCAGGAAGAGATGCTATTAGTCCTTAGACTAGCACTTCTTTGCACTGCCAAGTTCCCAAAGGATAGACCCTCCATGAGGGATGTAATCACAATGCTAGGAGAGGCAAAGCCTAGGAGAAAAAGCAGTAGCAACAATGAAGGAAGTGCAACTAACAAAGACAAGCCTGTCTTTACCACATCACCTGTAAATGGCCTTCTGTAGGAACAAAATTGAGTTCCCCCTCTGGCCGTGTCATTGTTACATTTGTTCTTTTGTACCTAGAATTGCCTTTCTTTGATGTTCGTAATCACTGTTTGATATTTGTGTCTATAGGATATTAACGGGTATATGAAATTAGATTTTTTCTTGCAAATAAAGCCATCCTTTTTGTGTAATAGCAGAGATTGTATTCAAGAATAGACAGGCCTATTTGTATTCATTCTTAGAGTAACATAAATAAATTGTCTCATGTGAAGGAGGAACGCTCAAAAACTTGGCTACCATGCCATTCATTGACCCATGAAGTACAAGATTGAACCGTAGAATTTACTTCAACTCATTAGACAAATATTCTTTCCTTCATTTATTAGTCAAGATGTTCCCCAGTTTTCTTCACAGTACTCAACAATTTGGGGTACACCATTAATTGATAAGTTACACATGAAGCCTAACTCAACAAGCATGAAGCCTATACATTTCTTAATTGATAAATTACACACATCCAAATGAATCTTCATCCTTCACCCTATTCTTATAGGAAAAGCTGTCATTTGACCCAAACCTATTGCGGAAAATTTAATGTTAATAATCTTTTAGAAGCTGCTTAGCTAACCTTTTATAGGCCTTGGAAAATTTATTTACCACTTAAGAATCTCATTTGACAATATTAACCTAAACCATGGTAGCTGTTCCGTGATATCAATTATTTATACCACCAGGTCCATGACCAAACTTTTGGGGAACTCAAATTTTCCATGTAGAGAGTAAAAAAGAGAAAAACCAATCCGTAGATTTTCATGACCATGAAGTCATTTGGCTTTTCCTAGTCTTCTGCTCATTTCAAGGCAACAAAACTGGTCACTATGTCGTTATCTTATCTATGTCGGAATTATTGTAAATTGGTTGCAGACTTCTGAATGATGCTGCTACTATTATTAGCTTGTGACAAATACATGCCTCCTAATGCGATCCATCCAGCCAATGTCAGTCTTTTAGTCACAATATCTGAAAATCTAAAATTAAAAGTCCTAGATACATACCAAGCTAAAACTAGTGAATGATAGGCACATTAATTATCCCAAAGCACAAAGGATTCCAGCAAGATAACTTATGTTGGTGAACATGACAAAATAAATTGTAATTAGGTACAAGACAAAATATCAAGCGATCCTGTTACTCAATATCTTCTCAATCATCATCATTTCCAAACATGAGATTTGATTATGACAATCCGATATTGCCATCAATTTTCCACCTTTGATTTTATTTGTATTAGAGCTTCATATTAAGCAAGATCTGTTAAATTAGGCCTTCAGTAAAAGATCATAATTTTGTAGGCCGTGAAGTTTTCCCATGAAGGATTTTACCCAACACATTCAAAATCTCTCCATTAACCAATAATAATAAAAAAGACCCATTGTAGCCTGCAGAAAGCTTAAAACAAACACATTGAAACACTCACATTTACAGCATAAACAAACAATATTTACTGAACTATGCATGTGTATAGCAGTATGACATTGAAAACTAAGATGCCTGTGGCTTCCAAAAGGCAGGGATAGAACTCCCAGGAGTATAGTAACAAAAACAACTGAACAGAAAAAATATACATATATTTATTCAAGAAAATCACAACCCAAAACAAATAGAAGAGCCGTGGATCAATCATTACTTTTCAAAATGCATTGACTATGCTGTAACTTTCTCTCTTTTGTATATCACTTTCAAGCCATGTATCGTCAGTTGCTAAAGTTCTGAAAACCAGGTCTAGATGGGATTGGTTCTTTGCCTCCCATTCCTTTCTTCTGACCTTGGAGCTGCAGATTAAGAGTCATTTTACCACATGATACAAGTAGAAATGCAGCTTTCTAGAGCTGAAACCTAGTGTTGATTGCAAAGCTACTTACCAAGTCCCTTAGCTTCAGATGTCCTCATAATTTTTAGCCTCCTTACAGAGTTAATGAACATCCTGAATGCAATTTAAAGAATAAAAAAAAGAATTTAGATAATCAGACCAGATTATATGACAAAACAGAGATCAAAAGGTAGAGGATAAAATCACCAAGAGTACATAAAATTTACTAAAAAAGACAAACTCAGCTCAAAGTTCATTTCTATGATCTTGATTTATTAATTTGTGTGTTTTTTTTTACCTATTCCAAGACTCAACATTCTTTACTCTCACATTTGTCATGGAACATAAATCCTAGAATAAAACCCAGAATGTTCACACATGGAGCATGGAAGACAATTATCAAGAGAGCACTTCATTGAAGCTCTCCCCCACCTACATGACCTGAAACTTTGAACCTCAGCAGCAATAAGGTTCATAGTTCCAAGGTTATACCCCATTTAACATTATAGTGAGCTCTTCCTAGCATTTCCAACAAACATAACTCAAATTCAAAGCTAACAATTGATTCATAGTACACGTCATGACACAAAGAAATTGGAATGAAAAATAATGAAGATGAGTTTTTGATCAATTTAGGATAAATTCAATGGCCCTTTGCCAAATAAATTCAATGAGATTAATGGCTGCAAGTGTCTTGCACCAATCTTGCATATTTCTATAAAACAACTCAAGTTCATGTATTAAGAATCCAGGCAGTTATTGACACATTGCCTAACAAAACAACCACCACCTGCATTATGACTGTGGTAACCAGGCAATGCCAACACGACACCTAAGTAACAAATTAAGTACTAGGTGGACATGGCAGTGTCACAGTACTGAGAACCTTATCCTCATGAATTCCTAGGCCATTCATAACCTGATCAGATAATGATGAAACATATTATACATACCCCCAAGGAACATCCCCAACAAGCATCCAGTCTCCCTCTTTGTCTTCATATGTAAGCACAAAATCAGATGATCCACCCAGCATTTTTGATGATCTTGTTGCTTTGTCATGTTCCTCCCCACTTGATCCTAATCAATTGCCACCACCACCACTTAGTTTAAAAGACATAAAAATAAAATAAAATAAAATCCAAATCATGAATAACTATAAACACACGCTATCATCCAAGACAAAATCAATGAAGAAGGATTGGATGAAAAGCAATTCTTAGATTTGACATTTTGCTTCAATCTTAAATTATCCAACGCTTCTACTGCTTCAAAATTTAGAGAAAATATTATTGTTCCTATATGGAAATTTAAAAATTGTTGGAATACTCAATGGAAAAAGACTCAATATTAAGGAATCAGTTTTTGAATGTACAAAGGCTAACGCCAAAGTTTCAAATTTTAACTTGAAAGCTTTGCTTATATAAGAAGTAAACTAACAAATGAAACTCACATTAACTAGTGAACATAGATCTCAAATTACCCAATCTGGATTTATTAAAAGCTAATAAGATAACAAAACATCACAATATTTCATTTTTGAGTCACATTCCAAGTCAGCTTGTGCACAAAACATAGAAGTAAACAACAATTAATTGTGCAGAGAGACCTGGCTTTTTAAACCATAAAATCAGTCTTTGAAAGGGTTATTGACTCTTCATTCTGAAATTTAAAATAAATGGTATAAGAAACACTCACGTATTGAGCTAATTGTTGAAGTTGATGTGTGAAACATATCCTCCAGAGTTTGTGCCAAGGTTTCATAGCATCTGTGTGCACTCAGATCAACCTTCCTTCCAATAGGAGTTCCATCCATATTCACTTTCACAAACAGAGAACTCCTTAAGCGCCCATTTTCTTTGGCACTACCATTGTTCTTGTCACTACAATTGTTAGTTCCCTTCCCAACCACAGTATTGCTGTTTTTACTGTTCCCAATCAGTGAGTTGAATTCTTCAGTGGCTGGTAATTTTGCTTGGTTGACCAAACTATTCATTCTATATGATCTTATAGGAGGCCATCCCACAACCTGACTGCTGCAAGAATTTAATAAGAACATCAGTGGAGAAAACAAAACTAAGACAACAGGTTGCTGAAATGCAACCACCAAATTCAATAATATGTAGCACAAATAGAAAGAACCAACGTCAACAAAATCTCAATACCAGAAAAATTAAGATTTTTTATATTTTTTTCCCATTTTACAAGATTTTTCTGCATCTTCAAGACAGGTAATTAGATCCCGAACGGTAATGACAGAATTAATGGGCCATGGCATCAAGAAGCAATTTTATCTTATAGAATAGGCATGATACTGCCAACAATCTACTCTACATAAGAAACTTTCAAACAGCAAAAATCTACTTAAAACTCTTCAGAAGCCAACAAACACATGTTGGTGAACCACTCCTTATGATGTCAAAATCACCAATTTGATGGCACTTTTGGACAAGACTGTCAAGCAAAACCATTAGTTCTGCTCCATAATGGTTTTAAAACAAAAGACACAAATGCAACAACTCCAGCCAGGACAATGTTGCTGGGTAACCATACATGCTATTCCAATGTGAAAGAATGTTGAGAATAATGAAAACTTCCCATTCCAATGTGAAAGAATGTTGAGAATGATTTTTTTTTTTTTTAAATTTATTATATTGGAAAAGAAGTGACAACTTAACACAGCTTGACTCTGAAAGCATTCTCAAACATTTTATGCCTTTGAAATACTCTGTTACGCTTATTGTTGTATTACATTAGGTGGATCTACTGAAATAGAATATTGGATCAATTGAAGGATTGATTTCGATCCACGAATTTAAATTAGTAAATGCTATAGTACAGCTGATTTAGAAGTGTCAGATCCAATAACATACACACTAACACACATGCTATTCTTATTTGCATCACATCAGCAATGTATTAAGATGTATCTATTGTGGATCCATCTGTACCCATCATCGAATTTACTTGGAACTTCATAAGAGTTGTGTGAAGTGTGAACATAACTTATCATTGACTCTCCTGCAATCAACCAGGATCTAGGATGAAATCATGCCAATATTAGTCTCTTGTGTGATTTCAACAATTGCATTAAATCAATGCAATCTAAAATTTCAACTTTGTTATATTATAATCTTTAGTGTCAGCTTGTCTTAAAATCATTCATGTTAGTTGGCGTCATGTTTGAGGAAAACACGGTAACTTTATCTTCTTGAAAACTATTGATTTGAGGGATATGCTTAGATGATTCTTATTCCTTGTGGTTTTGGGTGCCAAGTGGGAGACAACTATTTATTGGATTTCTCAATTTTTTGAGACCAAACAAGAGAAAGCTTGGGTCTTCCATTAGTCAAAGGAAAAGCAGGGCACAAGTCCTATCACCAATGGTTTTGGGGTCATTAAAATTTGCAATTTATCACATGTAAGCGCGTACGATTATTTATGGGAATTAAACCTCAAAATAAAGGTAATCAAAAGCACCATACGTTTATAAGTATCAGATCTATCAAAACCCAACAATAAATATTCCAAAAAAAATCCCAAAATAAACATGTGACAGATTCAGAACAAACCCCCACACACACACACACACACACACAAAAAAAGGCATAGTAGAGAGAGATCGAAGTTATGAACTGACAACCTGAGGAAAAATATTATTATGATTAAAGGCACATAAATTAAATAGCTTGAAATTACAAAGTAACTTAAAACAGTAAGCAGAAAATAAATAAAGAAAGTAAAAACACACAATATCCTAATTCCTATAATCCTAAAGGTCTTATTACCTGGCACCATTAGCAGCAGCAACAGAATCAGCACTTCTCTTGGTCCCAGCAGTAACATTAGCTCTGCTCAATGAGGAGGAACAAGAAGAAGATGAAGATGACGAAGAAGAAGAAGCTGAAACTGAAACTGAAACTGAAGAACCCACAGAAGGAAAATCCTTGGCAGTCAAAATCCTAGCATAGTGTTGTTGGGGCTTGCAAGCAGTACCACCAAGGCTTAAGCCAAGACCCAACTCAAGCTCAGACTCATCTGGGCTAGAAGAATCCTCAGAGGACAAGACTAGGTTGTTGTCCTCCATTGACAAAGTGGATACCGACCCACTTCTTGTAGCACCTCCAAGAACAACAACACCCTGCATCAAAAATCTTTCTAGTTTTTTTTTTTTTTGGTTTTCTGTGAAAAAAATCTCTGAGACCCAGAAGTTGTTTTTGAAGAAGATGGGGGGACCAAAGGAAAGAGGTGGCGGGTTTAAGAGGGGGTTGGTTCTCAACAGAAAAAGGAAAGGAGGGGACAAATTGCAAAAGAAGAGAAACGTGTGGGGTTTGTTTGGTTTTGTTTCAGGAAGAAAAGAGGAAAGGAGTTGGGTTGGGTTGGGTTGGTGTGTGAATGGTGGTGATGAGTGAATGGTGATGGTTTTTTGTGACTAATTTATTGCACCATGGCCCCCACCTGTCTGGTTTATGCGCCTCCAATCTATTACTAATCAATCTTGTTTACTTCTTATTATTATTATAATAATAATAGTATATTTTCTCCTTTCCTCCTAGGCTCCTACCATCTTTTTTGTTCTTCTTCTAGAATGCTTCCTTCCTTGTAGATATTCTCAATTTTTCATGAAAATTTTCCAATTTTGTAATCTGGACTATTCACACTAACCTCAATGCACTTTTGGTTAAATTTTGATTAAAATCTTCACTTTTATTACTTTTAGCTAATTCGCTAGTGCATTATATTCAGATTACGTTAAGATTAAACTTATATTAAATCGTTTTTTTCTTATTTAGTTTACTTTTGTTATTATTTATGAGTTTTATTACACTTTTTGATACTATTCATGAGTTTCACTATATTATTTTAATTAATTTTTAGTTTTATATGGTTACTTGTAATACTTTAGAAAAGAAAAAACCAATTTCAACCAAATAATTTGTTTTCAAATAACCCTTAATATTATATTCCTATTTCATTTGACCAGTATATCATATTTAATATTATGTTACTATTTCATTTAATTATTTTTTTTATATTCAAATATCAACTATATTATTTCAGTTAACTTTTAGTTTTATTTGGTTATTTATAATATTTTAGAAAAAAAATTAATTTCAACTAAATAATTTGTTTCCAAACTACCCTTAATATTATATTTCTATTTCATTTGACCACTACATCATATTTAATAGTATGTTACTATTTCATTTAATTATTGTTTTTTTATATATTCAAATATCAATTTTTCTTCCCCCTATATGTCTTCTGTCCCCAACTCAACATTTTCTCAAACTTTCTAGATCGGACAAACACAACCACATCAAACCTAAATAGATCCTTGTCGACAACGCACCACCAGATTACTACCCAATGGGGAGAGCTCAAGCTTTGCGAGTCCTTTTTGTGGAGAGAGAATATAAAATGGTAAAATAAATTGGATTGTTGAGCTACAAATAGTTTCTCAATACATGTATTAAGACACTATTCAAAAAATTATTTTAGCTTACAGTTTGTTGAAGCTAATGCAGGAATGTTCTGGGGTGAGTTTAGTTATAATCTTTTTGAAATGTTATTTTGGTGAAGCTAATGTTAGTGCTGGTAATGTAACTAATAGTTATATACTTCTTTCTCAAAAAAAAAAAAAAAAAAAAGTATATACTTTTTTCTAATTTCTCCATTTTTAGGCAGGGGAGAAAGTTATAATCTAAGGTGTCTAATAATTCATAAAATAACTTATGAGATTTATGAGGTTTTTGGTTAAAAATTCTTAATCAATACTAAGAATTTTATAGATCAATTGGCATTTATTGAAGTTTTTAAAAGAGATATGCTACGTTTGAATTCAACTCTCCCCAACTATTAAATTATCATCAAAATAAAAATATCAGATCCATTAAAAACATTAAGAAATGTCAGTTATGTTACAAGACTTTTGACAGATGAATTCTCTTTTTACTAAATTCATGTGTTGGGAAAATGATCAAACCTGTCACCCCATTTTTTTCAATTCAATTAAAAATCAAAATATAAGAAGACCACAAAAACGAAGTATAAGTTCACTAGCTTCGTGCCTAGTAGGACCACACCACACCAGGAGGATTATGCCAAATTTTGCTTATAGTAGTTGAGTTAACTAAAATTGAGCCTAATCTGCCGAATATTGCCCAATATAAGAGCATCCACAGCAGTGAAGCTAAAAATTTAGCTTTTTAACTCCACCAAAAGTTACGTTATCTATTTTACCTATACACATGCTACAGCAGTGGATCTATTTTAGTTTTCAACACAATAAAATAATATAAACATCACAATAAAATAATATATCCTCTACACTAAAATAATATATCATCTACAATAAAATAATATATCCTATAATAAAAAAAAAAATCCACAGCACCATCCACAACCACCTATATCATCAACCACAATCATAACCACCACCACCACCATCACCGGCTACAACCACCACTCTACTTTGGCAACCACAACACAACATAGAAAAAAAACAAAAAAACAAAACAAAACCACAATCACAGCGGCTGGGACGACGTGGGGTGAGGCGATCGACGGCTGGGAAGGCGTAGGGTGAGGCGATCGGCGGCTGGGAAGGCATGGGGTGAGGCGATCGATGGCTGGGACGGCGTGGAGTGAGGCGATCGATGGCTGGGACGACATGGGCTAAGGCGGCGGTAAACTGAGAGATGAGAGATGAGAGCTTGAGAAATTCAAATGGGAGCTTGAGAGTGACTGAGAGAGAGGACGGTGAGATAAAAGAAATGAAAAAAAATAACCAAAGCAGTATTATTTTAATCCCGGGGGTGAATAAAAAATTAATTTCTTTTTTAGATGTTTGCTACAGTGCACATCTATAGATAGATGTGCACTGTAGCAGTTCAGCTAAAATTTATACCTATGCCTCCACTGCTGCTTGGCCGTTTTTGGTATAATGGTGTGAGAGCTTCGAATGGGAGCTTGAGAGTGACTGAGGGAGAGGACAGTGAGATAAAAGAAATGAAAAAAATAACTAAAGCAGTATTATTTTAATCCCGAGGGTGAATGAAAAATTAAAATTTTTTTTTAGATGTCTGCTACAGTGCACATCTATCTATAGATATGCACTGTAGAAGTTTAGCTAAAATTTATCAGCTCATGTAAAGTCCTCTAAAATAGAAAAATGTGCAAGTTTTACACATTTTAGGCAAAAAAACACCCACATCAGTGGATGTAAAGATGTGTAAAATATATACCCGGATGTGTATATGAACAGTAACCGTGCATATATGCATGATTACTGTTCAATGTGTAAATAATTTTTTATTCTTTTTTTCTCTCTCCTTTATCAAACTGAAACAAACTAGCATGGCAAGGAAGAAGAATATCCAAGCGCTAGCACCAGCGCCACCACCAAACTACAACAAACCCAACCACCAAACCTAGCGGCACCACCAAACACCGCAACCTAGCACAGAAAAATATCCCAAAATCAACAGAAACTCAAAAATCAACCCAACCCAAAATCAACAGAAACCCAAAAATCAACCCAACCCAAAATCAACAGAAACCCAAAAATCAACCCAACCCAAAATCAACAAAAACCCAAAAATCAACCCAACTCAAAATCAATTAAAACTCACCAGGAAACCCAACCCAAAAACATTACACACCCACTGGAAAACCCAGCCCAATGGAGCCGGATCTGCTGCTCGATCTGCCGTCGGGTCTTCCATTACTGCTACTGGATCTTCCATTGTTGTCGTCGGTTGGAGGTGGGGGGTTAAAGGTCGGTTGTGGAGGAGAGAAGGAGGGCGAAAGCGAAAGGGAGGCCGAATCGACTGGTGGCTGAGGCAGCGGCAGCGACGAGCTGGGAGTGAACTGGATCGGCTGGGTCGGCGAGCTAGGAATGGGTGAGGGAAAGAGAGAAACGGGTGAGCTGAAAGAGAGAATGGGTGAGGAAAGAGAGAAACGGGTAGGGAAAGAGAGAAAAACGGTTTTAATAACTAATAATAAAAAAAAAATAATAATAATATTATTTAATTAGAATAGATTTATAAAATAGATGAACTGATATGGGTGTTTTAGAAATGTGATAGTGTAAAATAAAAAAAGTAGCTTTTTCCATATAAAATAGATGATAAATTTACACGAGCTAGTGTGGATGCTCTTAGCTCAACCGCTACAAATACTCTAACAATACAATCTCAAACGTCAGTCTCCAATTATAATATTTTATTATGCAAAACAAAAATTCTGACATGGAAACCAACCATCTTTTTTGTTCTTCTTCTAGAATGCTTCCTTCCTTGTAGATATTCTCAGTTTTTCATGAAAATTTTCCAATTTTGTAATCTGGACTATTCACACTCACCTCAATGCACTTTTGGTTAAATTTTGATTAAAATCTTCACTTTTATTATTTTTAGCTAATTTGCTAGTGCATCATATTTAGATTACGTTCAGTTTAAACTTATATTAAACCCTTTTTTTTACTATTTAACTTATTTTTACTATCATTTATAAGTTTTATTACATTTTTTGATACTATTCATGAGTTTTATTATACTATTTTAACTAACTTTTAGTTTTATTTGGTTATTTGCAATACTTTAGAAAAGAAAAAAACAATTTCAACCAAATCACCTGTTTTCAAATAACCCTTAATATTATATTCCTATTTCATTTGACCAGTATATCATATTTAATATTATGTTACTATTTCATTTAATTATTTTTTTACATTCAAATATCAACTATACTATTTCAACTAACTTTTAATTTTATTTGACTATCTGCAATATTTTAGAAGAAAAAAAAAATCAATTTCAATTAAATAATCTGTTTCCAAACAACCCTTAATATTATATTCCTAGTTCATTTGACCAGTACATCATATTTAATATTATGTTACTATTTCATTTAATTATTGTTTTTTTAACATTCAAATGTCAATTTTCCTTACCCCTTTCTGTCTTCTGTCCCCAACTCAACATTTTCTCAAACTTTCTAGATCAGACAAACACAACCACATCAAACCCAAATAGATCCTTGTCGACAACGCACCACCAGATTACTACCCAATGGGGACAGCTCAAGCTTTGCGAGTCCTTTTTGTGGAGAGAGAGTATAAAATGGTAAAATAAATTAGATTGTTGAGCTACAAATAGTTTCTCGATACATGTATTAAGACACTATTCAAAAAAAATATTTTAGCTTACAGTTTGTTGAAGCTAATGCAGGAATGTTCTGGGTGATTTTAGTTATAATCTTTTTGAAATGTTATTTTGGTGAAGCTAATGTTAGTGCTCGTAATGTAACTAACTTGTTATATACTTCTTTCTCAAAAAAAAAAAAAAAAAGTTATATACTTCTTTCTTTTCTTTTTTTTGAAAAGATATACTTCTTTCTCACACAAAAAAAAAAAATAATAATAATAATAAAATAGTTATATACTTTTTTCTAATTTCTCAATTTTTGGGCAGGGGAGAAGTTATAATCTAAGGTTTCTAATAATTCATAAAATAACTTATAAGATTTATGAGGTTTTTGGTTAAAAATTCTTAATCAATACTAAGAATTTTATAGTTCAATTGGCATTTATTGAAGTTTTCAAAAGAGACATGCAGCGTTTGAAGCCATCTCTCCTCCAACTATTAAATTATCACCAAAATAAAAATATCGAATCAATTAGAAACATTAAGAAGTGTCAATTATGTTGCAAGACTTTTGACAAATGAATTCTCTTTTTAGTTACTTCATATGTTGGGAAAATGATCAAACCTATCACCCCATTTTTTTCAATTAAATTAAAAATCAAAATATAAGAAGACCACAAAAACGAAATATAGGGGGTGTTTGGTTTGTATTTCCAAACAACCATTTTTAGTTTTTAAACAACATTTCACACATTTTCACACACTTTTTCATCCACACGTATTTCCATAAATATTTTCAAACAACAATTTTCAATTTTTAAACATATATACCAAATGGGCCCATAAGTTCGCTAGTTTCATGCCTAGTAGGACCACACCACATCAGGAGGATTATACCTAATTTTGCTTATGGTAGTTGAGTTAACTAAAATTGAGCCTCATCTGCCGAATATTGCCCAACATTACATAACAATACAATCTCAAACGTCAGTCTCCAATTATAATATTTTATTATGCAAAACAAAAATTTTGAAATGGAAACAACTTATGTCCATAGTTTACTCAACCAAGACCGTGGGCTAATCATAGTTTTTTTGTAAAAATCTAATCATCATGCCTAACTGCAACATCACATTTCAACTACATCAATCATAATAGACAGTTTTTTTGAGTTTTTTTTTTTTTTTTTTACTCAACAGTTATTTTGAGTTTTGACAACTTGAATTGATCAACAAATTAGTTTGATATAAATTCCTACATGTGAAAGTAACATTATAACCATTATTTTTTTCCTAAAAGAAAGTAAACAAATATTATAAAGAAATTCTTATAATTTTTTTTTTTCTGAATAATTCTTATAATATTATATATATATATACACACACCCCCACAAGAAACAAGAGCTAAAATTAATTGTAAGTTTTTATTTTTAATTTTTTTGGATGGACAGTCGTAACATGTGACCTAGCCTCTGAAAAACATCAAATCAAATTAAATAGAGCAAAAAATAGTAGTAATAAAATCTGAAGTAGGACCCACAAAACGATGTGCTCGCAAGTTTCAACGACAAGCCGACAAGGCAAGGTCCCACGTAGTAGAGTGTGAGAGAGAGAGAGTATAGTACATATGTATATCACACGGCTCGACGACACCACGTAGGAGATAGGACTATTATAGTATAAATTGAAGAGTGGGGTCCCACATAGTAATCACGAAAATGTGTGACACGTGGGGGACCACACAGCATCGGATTCATCAATGTAGACAGCTCAACAATCAAGCTGTGCATATATATCATATGTGAACCCAACAAACAAACGTACGATTTAGCACACAAACACGTTTTCAAAGAAGTCCCGTGAAAATTATCAATTTCCATTAACATAAAAAGTAAAACGCTTCAAAGTTTGGGAAATTTGATGTGTGTGTGCCACGTGGATTGCCGAGCTCGACGGCAATACGGTAATGTCATGAACATAGGGGACAGATTTCACCACTGCCTCACACATTTTTGTGCACGTGTGGGCCCACTTGAAGGGGATGTGAAACCTTTTCTTCTTTTCGTTTCTTTTTTTCTTTTTTAATTTTTTTTAATGAGAACCACTTGAGGATGTGAACCTGCATAGCAATAATCACATAGATCCTGTTATCCGTTACTTACACTATCTGTTTTAATTAACCATCATTTCAATAAAGTTTGAAGGGAAGAGATAAGGGATACTGTTGGTTTAGTAAATATTTTTAAAAAAATTTAAGAAATAAGAGAAAAGTAACTAACATTTTTAAAGATAATTACAATAAACTCATCTGTAATATAGCTTAAAATCACTTTGTTTATCCATAATTTGAAAATGTCGTTTTACCTACTTGAAGCAAGTTTTGTTAATCTCTCGTAACCCATCTCCATTAAAAATAAGGATAAATGTGTATTTCTGCGACCTTTTTATGTCTCTTTCTTCCCAAAACAAAAAACAAAAAAAGACATAAAAATTCTTGAGAAACAAGATCAAAAACTGCCCCGAGAGGGGTGGCCTAGTGGTTGGGATCCATGAATCAAATTTGTAATCCCTAGTTCGAGCCTGGGCGAGTACCTGGGGAGGAATTTGGGTATCCCTGCTGAGGAGCCCTTGATTACCAGCCCTCTCGAGGTGTTAGGGTGAGGTTTGTGGTAACCCCAGACCATAGTAACTATGACTCAATCTAACATTTCCTAACGGGAGTGCCCCTATGGTCACATCCAAGAGGGTGAGTTACAATGGTCGCCCCGCCCCCCTTGAAAAGAAAATGAAAAGTCAAAAGAAAGAAATAGGAGTGAAAAAGAAGAAGAAAACATAACCGACAGTGTTGAAGCATAAAGATTAATTGAAGAGGAAAGAGAGATAAGATTGACCACAACCAAGAACCAAATCGCAAAACGGTGTGCTCCTCCTTAAACCCTAAACCCAACTGAATATAGCCATACTTCTTCTCAAAACCTAGACCCAACCCAACACAAGCTCCTCCTCAAAAACCAGACCCAACCCAATGTCGTGCTCCTCCTAAAAACCCATACCCAACCCAACACAACCACCTCGTGCTCCTCCATAGTTACCACTAAAGCCACCGTGACCCAAAGCTACCATTGATTTGAGAGAGAGAGAGAGAGAGAGAGAGAGAGAGAGAGAGAGAGAGAGAGAGAGAGAGAGAGAGAGAAATTTTGCCTTTTGTGTTCTTTTTCTCATTAAGTTAAAGCTGCAAGTAAATTTTGTCTTTTAGTTTTGTTTTATTTTGAGTGTGTTACAAAAATATATTTTGTGATTTATTGGAGTTCTTAAGCCAAGTTTCTAAATTTTTACAAATAGCATCTTCTGATCTAATTTTCTTTTGTTTTTGTGTCTTTTTTGTTTTGGGAGGAGAAAGACATAAAAGGAAAGTAAAAATACTTATTTACTCCTGTTTTTAACGGAGGTGGATTATAAGAGACTAACGAAACTTACCACAAGTAAGTAAGGTGATATTTTTCAAACCATGGGTAGACAAAATGATTTTAGGTCAAACCACAAGTAGGTTTATTATAATTATCCCAACATTTTCATAGATTTTTATGAAAATTAAAATTTGGGTCTTATAATTGGTGCTCTTGGGAAATCCGTTAACTTTTTTTTCATTTTTATTTAGGAGTATGCATATGGCATAGGCTAGGTTGAAGGATTTTTTTAGACTTAGCAAAATTGGACCTTGCCCAGTAACTTGACCCAAATCCCAAAGAAAATATCCAATTCGAACACGAGATTTTTGTTTATATCCAAAATAAAAACGGGTTGACCCATGATTCTACCTGATTTTCCCATGTTAAGTCAACCCATATGACTTGTTGAACCTTTTTAAAATAATTTTATTTATTTATTTATTTTTGGGATGATGGGATATGTAGGGCTAAGTGTAAATAGGGTGAGAAAATATATGGCAAATAACAATTCTCAAGTATGAAGATTTCTAGTATTGAATATGCTACTAACATTGAGTAGATTGGGGGGCAATTCATATTAAATATTTACTTATTTTTTTTTATCTAACATGTTTTTTTTTTTTTTTTTGTAAAGATGTTTTTTTTTTTAATTATCTTTTTAGGAAATATAACTTTTTTATTATTTTACATGCAACAAGAAAAATTGTACATGAGAAGGCTCATAATTTGACATGGTCCATGACATTTAGTTTTTTTTTTTTTTTTGGTTCTTTTATGGTGATAAGAATTGTAAGGACACGATTTGTAACGACCCAAAACGATACTGGGTTCGCACGTAAAAATGTCCAAACAATATCATTTATAGAGCGTGGGTTTGAAAGGCTAAGCCTTGATCACAAGTCAGTGGTATTCCGTGGTGTTCATACATAAATAAATCGTGTTCACTCTAGGAGTCTTTCTCTTGGAGGCGGGCTGGGAGGCTCTGGTTTTGGTCATTTTTCCCAGCCCCTTTTTGGTGCATTAACCTTCATATTATATAGTCCTTCTTGGTTGATCTTAGCCCTCCACTTGTTAGTCAGGCAGGTGCTTGCTTCTGTACCCGTCCCATCAGCTGTCCCTCTTTGCTTTCTGTTAGTTGCGATGATCGAAGTCGCCCTGTCCAGACGTCTTTTCTCATTAACATAGTCAGGATGCTGGCTGGTGCATTTAATGTGGAGGGGACGTGTCTACCCTGAACCAGTTTTGCACCATACCCCCATGTGGGTCCCATTCCACTCGTATCTCCTTTAGGGGGCTTTTTGGGGGCGGCTTTCGTCGAGAAGTTGCTCTTCTCCTTGAAGTCCTGGAGTGCCGAGGAAAGGGTCATCCTCGGCTGTTCCCCTAGACACTTCGGCCATTCCCATTCGTTCTCGGCACACACCCTCCTCGGCATGGGCCCCGAGCCCTAATAGAGCGTGGGCCGGATACTAAGTTCCCTGGCCCCACAATAGCCCCTCAAAATCCTGCTATCCGACTCCTCGGACGGATAGGAGGAGATGACATCAGATATCTGTCAATGTCTGTCAACCCTTGTCACTTATCGGTTCCCAAGACTTTTCATCTGCCCGAGACACGTTCCTGGTGCCCTTGGAAGGTGAAACGTGGCCTCATTAAATACGGGCGACTCTGTATTTCCCACGTTCTACGGCATGATGAAGATCAAACGGTGGTAATTCCTTGGTCTTTATGGGCGGGAAAATTTGTGCAGTTACCCTAGAAAGTATAAAAGATTTTTTGGAACGGATCCGCCTCTTCAGTTTTGCACTTAAGAGTTTTAACGCGTATACCCTAGGTTCATCCTAACTTTCGCCCAAACTCAAGTCTATCTCCAGCACAAAAAGTCTGTCCGAAGCGTCTTTCCTCTTTTATGTAAGTTCCCTGCCTTCATTAACTCTTTTTTTCTTTTTTCTGGGTTTATTTTTTCTTTGGTTCCTTTCCTTCTCCCGTTGCTGGTTGAGTTTGTTTAGTAAATCATAGAAATGGTTAAATCGAGACTAAGGAAATTAGTCGACATTGAATAGGCGATGAACGATTACAGAATTCCTCCCAACGTAAGTCTGAGGCATTGTAAGATGGGGGAGTGACACTATAAGAGGGAAACGGGTGAGGTAGTAATTCCCGTCCTCGCCTTTGTTGAGGGGGGTATGAGAATCCCTATGGGGCCGGTAACGAGGGGTTACCTCAGGCACTTCCGATTAGCCCCCACCCAGTGCGCCGGCAACATGTTTAGGATTCTGAGTTGCGTGGATACTTTAAACGAAAAGATGGGGTTAAGACTGACTCACCATGACGTGAATTGGTGCTATTACCTCCAAAATTTGAAGGGGAAATCATACTACATGAAGACGAGAGACGAAAGGGTTCGACTAATCCAGTGCCTTCCCGATTCCAACAAGGAATTAAACAAGGATTTCCTTATCGTCTCTGGTGAATGGCATGATGGCAATCCGTGCCCCATGGTAGAAGGAGAACCAGGTGGGGTATAAGGAATGGAAGGGCGCTGACCCTTTGCGCCATTTCTAATCTGATGTGGCTCGGTAACTAACCATGCATATGTTTTTTTTTTTTCTTTTGTAGATCCACACACTTATTAACGGCATTTTCACTTAGTTAACCGGGTGGACTTGGAGACTGTTCTACAAGCGGCGGTTTTCGTAAATGACGGAGATGGTCAAGTCCGAGCCGCTCACAAAATATTAGGGTACCCTCCCGTTCAGAAGTCATTTGTCGACCCTAGGCACGTGATCAGCGCCAACCGTCCTCAGCTTCCAAAAATCACCGTGGTCGAGACAGGATTTCTAATCTCCAAAATACCATCTGTCCCAGAGAGCATCCCACCGGTGGGCCCCTCCTTGTCTCATTAAGTAGCGGAGGACGAAGGCAAGTTAGATCGGTCCGAGGAAGGGTTTAGGGTATTTGACCTAGTCGACCAATCCGAGGACCCTCCTAGTGATATAGGTAACCCAGCCTTGTCTGAGGTGGAATTGTCATTAGTAGGCACATCTTCTCAAGCCGAGATGAGACTCAAGAGAAAGCCCCCGACCACCCTACTCGAACTCCTCGAGGGTCAACCAGGGAAGGGTGCGCAGGGAACGCCACAACCCAATGCTCCTTCCCCACCACCTCCGCCCCAGGCTACCCAGACTAGGTCATCCTCCTCAAAGTCACAGCCACAATCCCCTCGCCCCAAACTTCCTGCTTCTCCCCCACCAGCTTTGCCTCCTCGGCCGGAGAGCACTGATTCAAAGAGGAAGAGGAGTCCCAAGGGTAGGAAACCGTGGATGGAGGCAAGTCCCAACCTTCTAAGGAGAGGGAGGAAGCCCCACGTGCAAAGCAATTAAAGATTGGGCACCAAAGTAAGGGTAAGGAGACCGAAGTCCAACCTTCCTAAGGCAAGGGAAAGGGGACTGAGGCCCAATCCTCTCCAAGCGCCTGGCTTCCCGCCCCAATGCTCCACGGGGGTCCACTGCTGGAAACTGCGTCCATGAGGGACCTTGGAGATGGCGAGGGTGGTTACGTGGCAGATGCACTAGGGAGGACCATGCTACTTCCCATCGACGTGGATGGGTTGAAGAAAATGAGGATGCAGGAGGTCTTCCTCAGTACGAAGAGGTACCTGGGCATGGTAAGGCTTTTAAAACCTAAAACTTTATTAACTCTAACTCTCAGTTTGTCATTCACGATGTTTTTATCTCCCTTGTCAGGCTCTCCAGGCCACCTATAGGATGGAGGAAGAGGTGAACAATCAGAGTAAGGCGGCCGAGAATGAACGCTCCAAGCGCTTACTAGCCGCGCGGACACTTAAAGCTTCCGAGGACGACCTCGCCAAGACCAAGATTGCTCTAACAGACGCTATCCGAGAAAGGGATAGCGCCTCGGCGGGTTTAGCCAGCGCCCAAAAACAGGTTGAGGACCAAAAAAAACGTCTGCTAGAAGCCGAGGATCAGTTGCAAATAGCTAAAGAGCTATTCAAGGACTTAAATAAAAGACTGGCCATGGCAGAGCACGAAAAAGGTGTGGCAGAGTATGCTCGTGACGAAGCCATTAGGGCCAAGCAGGAGGCCGAGTTTGCTAGAAACGAGACTGAGGCTGCAAAAGAAACGACCGAGGATAATGGTTATAATGCGGGGGTAGCTGAAACCCAAGCCATCCTTAAAGCCCAGATTCCTGGAGTATGCAGGCTTTACTGCTCCCAGGTTTGGGAAGAGGCCTTGAAGCGAGCTGGGGTGAATGCTTCATCTGACTTGTGGAAAGCAGAGAATATATTCTACCTTACAGCCATCCGTGAGGCCACCTCCACTAGCTCCGTGGCTGTAAGCGACCAACCCGAGGAAGGGGTCACTCAGTCGGAAACCGTACAGGTCGGCGCCTCTCCTGGCGAGACGCTCAAAGAGGGAGAACTTTAGGATGTGATAGAAACATCTCAACGTACGGATCCCGAGGTACCCAAAGAGGTTGCGGAGCCCGTGGTTGGCACTCAAATGCCTAATGCTGAGGAGCCAGCTATACTTGCCCAGCCCCTTCAAGCAATTCCCCTTGCTGTGGTTCCCAAGAGTACTGACCCTGTTCAGCCTTCCCCAGAAGGGACTATCCTCCAGGGCATCGAAGCTGATCCCGTTCCGCCTTCCCAGGACGTGGCCGACACAAAATTAAAGAAGCAGAAACCCTAGCCAGGCTTCATACTTGTTTTTAGTTTGTCGATTAATTTGTTTCTTTTCCATTTCGAAAACTTTGTAATCTACTAGTAGTTTGAACCTGTTGAACATGTATGTATGAAATCCTTTTCTTCCTTTTTCCCTTTGGCTACTTGTTAGTTGCCTTTTTCGATACTTAATATTGTTTATGAACTTTGAACTAATTACCTTATCACGTATGAATAGTTATGCATGCGATAAATTTAGAATCCTGTTTCAGAACGTTAGTTTACCTGCACTTGTAGAGCCTTGAACTCATTTCTAACCTTCATTCAATGGAGACACAGGCATCATCCGAGATGTCACGTGTAGTTGTTAGGTCCTGCTTAGTATCCAGGTTTCTTTAAAGTAGTTGGCTTCCCCATAGGTTTGAGTCCGAGGACCACGCAATACCTTGATTCTGTCCAAAACTTGATATTTAAGTAGTTTGGGAAATTAACCTCTCGGTTATGGCACGGAACCTCGGTTTACGGGGAATTAGCTCCTCGGCCAAGCCCCTAGAACCATCCGTGCTATTGACGCTAAGAAGCGCAGCCCCTAATAAAGAAACATAGCCCCTAGTGGAATTTTACGCTAAAACAATACAACTGGCTGTTTAGAAATGACAAGGGGATTGTCTCGACCTACCGCCTGTGCCAACACACAAGCCTTCCCACAGACGGCGCCAATTGTAAGGACACGATTTGTAACGACCCAAAACGATACTGGGTTTGCACGTAAAAAGGCCCAAACAATATTATTTATAGAGCGTGGGTTTGAAAGGTTAGGCCTTGATCACAAGTTAGTGGTATTCCGTGGTGTTCATACATAAATAAATCGTGTTCGCTCTAGGAGTCTTTCTCCTGGAGGCGGGTTGGGAGGCTCTAGTTTTGGCCATTTTTCCCAGCCCCTTTTTGGTACATTAACCTTCATATTATATAGCCCTTTTTGGTTGATCTTAGCCCTCCACTTGTTAGTCAGGCAAGTACCTGCTTCTGTACCCGTCCCATCAACTGTCCCTCTTTGCTTTCTGTTAGTTGCGATGATCAAAGTCGCCCTGTCCAGGCGTCTTTTCTCATTAACATAGTCAGGACGCTGGCTGGTGCATTTAATGCGGAGGGGACGTGTCTACCCTGAACCAGTTTTGCACCGTACCCCCATGTGGGTCCCATTCCACTCGTATCTCCTTCAGGGGGCTTTTTGGGGGCGGCCTTCGTTGAGAAGTTGCTCTTCTCCTTGAAGTCCTGGAGTGCCGAGGAAAGGGTCGTCCTCGGCTGTTCCCCTAGACACTTCGGCCATTCCCATTCGTCCTCGGCACACACCCTCCTCGGCATGGGCCTCGAGCCCTAATAGAGCGTGGGCCAGATACTAAGTTCCCTGGCCCCACAAGAATTTTTTTGGTTCTTTTATTTTAATTGAGAATTTGTTATTTTTTAAATCTAGTTTTTATTTATTTATTTATTTTTTATGTGATAAAATACAATGGACCTATAACCCAATTGACCTATTCCGCCTGCAATCCAGTTAGGATTACTCTTTTTTTTTTTTTTTGGGCTGCCAAATCTAAGTTTTTTCAACCTAACTCAAGTTTGTCGAGTTGAGGAATTTTCAATCCACATGGTCGAGTCAAGTCAGATTAGGTTGGTGGGTTGTGCTTACATGTTTTATTTCATGTAACAATTTGGATTTTCATTAATTATTTAATTACCTTTTTTAATATTATTAAAATTCACATAATATGTTAAATTATATTCCAAATTTTCAAAACTAAATATTTAATGCCAAAATAAATAAAACTAGAAAAATTAAAATAAGGGCAATAATATAAATAATAAATATGTGTGTGTGTGGTGGGTCAGGTTAGATCAAATGAGTTGAAAAACTATCAGGCTGAACCTAACCCAACCTGAGACTTGAAATAAAATTCCAACCTAACCCCACATACCAGTCCAAGGAACAAAACTCAAGGTGTTAGATTGGGTTATATTTAGTCAATTTCTTTTGGTCAATGGGTTGGATGCGCACCCTTATTACCTACTGGCAATTTTTTAAAATCTACTAGTACTTTATCTTTTTAGGTTTTGCCATTTTGGTTTATATTAAATTCAATATTGAGGTTCCCCTTGTCATAACTTATAGCACAAGAAATATTTTTGCATTTACTATAACTCTGTGATTCACTTAAGATAGTAATGATGTGTGATTTTTTGTTGTTATTTTGTTGGGAGTTTTTTTTTTTTTTTTTTTTTTTTTTTGAGAATTCAATTGTTGGGAGATTAATTACAAATTGTAAGTGCAACATTTGATTTGATATTCAATTTAGTATTTTTAGAGCTAATCAGTTTGGAGTTATCTACGCTAACTCACTATGTGACAATTTATTAGACTATACCCGTGTATCATTTAAACAAGCCAAATAACTCATTAAAAAGGGTATATAACTAAAATTATACATGAATGGTTTGTTCAATTACCATATAATGGGTTGGAGGAAGATAGCTCCAAACTAGTTTAGAGCTAAACCTTTTTCCAATTAAATTTAAGAATATGTTTATGTTTTTTGCTTCCATCATTAAGTAAACTTACTAATATTAATTTTAATACTTCCTTAGAAAATGATTTATGATATGATTCTTCACATTTTAAAAATTCATTGCTATCCATTCATGTATCTTGCTATATTTTTCAAAAGTATTTGAATTAGGTAAAACTTTATGTGATGCTTGTGTCTTCTCCATTTAGCTATAGTAAATTTGTGAGTCCTTAAAATTTTTTTGATTATGTGCAATAATAGATGATTGTATTATTATTTTCTCTTTAAAAAAAAAAGATGATTGTATTATTGTTTTCAAGAATCCATTGCATCTCATGGGTTTATGAAAAGAAAAAAGTTTAGCAACAAAATTGGTTATAACTTTAGGCTACAAAATTGGTTGTAGCCTTAGGTTACAACCCTACTCAATATCATTAACATTATTACATATTTTGAAAATCTAACCATCAGATTGCATGTTCTTGTTGCTCTTAATACACATGTCAAATTTTGTGTCAATCAAATATTATTTACTATATGATCTATAAGATTATATGTTATGCATAATTTTAAACTACAAAAACTTTCAATATAAACAATTTATTGATGACATAACTATTGATCTTTAATTTACTAGAAATTTTGCAATCACGAAGGATGTAAGAAAAAAAATATAATCTAATGGTGGATTTGTCAAAATTTACCTCCAATAAAAAGATATTGAGTAAAGTTGTTGTTTTAAGTTATAACCAATTTTGTAGACAAACTTTGTTTGAATGAATATTTAGCTTATAATATATGATGCACTATAGTGTAAAAGACGTGTAGGGCAAAACTCTTAATAACATTTTTATATTAATAATTTAGATATTTTTTATTTAACGCTCATTTAGATTATTCAAAAAGATTTTCCTACAGTTAAAACTTAAAAGTATGCCAATACCATACAAAGATCCGTAAGAATATAGTGTAAAGGGAAAAAAAAAATAGAAAATATTGAAGGTACTTCAAATTTACTACATAAATCTTATAAATTGATGTGACAACAAATGTGATTGTTGGGTTTCAATCATCTAATAGTTGGATTTTAAATTGCCTCTTTTTAATTTGTGACACGTCGTTCATAAGACTGATATAATAAAAGTTGTAATATATGTAACATTACAATAAATAAATAATGGAACTGCTTAAGAAAAAGTAGATAATGAATAAAACTAACATGAGCCACGTAATTAAAGGATAAAATGGAATTTTAATAATTACCTACGTACATAATGAAAGTTAAAATGTAATCATACTTTAAAAACAAAAACAAAAACAAAAAAACACAACAAATACTAAAACAAAACAAACAATTAGTTTGGAGCTTGACCCAATGTAAGCTTTAGGTCATGAATCACCCGTTCAATCAATGAGCCATTGGTCGAAGCGCTCAAACACGTAGGAGGCACTAGACTACAAAAGGGGAAAACTTGTGAAAATTTTGTATGACGAGTGATTCTCTCGTGATATTGAACTTGAGAAGAAACAATTTTTGTATGGCACTATTCTTTTTTTTTTTTCTCTCTTTTTTTTAGATTGAGTATGGCACTATTCCTAATAGATGGACAAGTGGGAGCAAATTAATTAAGGAGGATTGATTTGGGTTAAAACAAGTTGAGTGGATAGTTGCCAAAATCAATTTTAAGGCTAGAGATTCTTGGTATTGGGAACAATCAGATCAATGATACTTTCCCCTTTTCATTAGGAAATTTCCGTGAGTTGAAGATTCTCATTTTGCACTCCAATGAATTTTGTGGTGCAATAGTGGGTTCTAATTTCAATTTTACGTTTTATGAGCTGCGCATCTTTGACATTACTTGCAATAATCTTACTGGTTTCTTCCAAAATTTGACTGACATGAAACTTTTTTTTTTTTTTTTTGAGAAATAATTATAACATGCTGATAACCACGCAACTCGAACATTTTCTCATCTAGATCCCCAAACACTTTGTGCATGGGGAGGTGCCAATTCAATTACAAGGCCTTTGACAACTGACATGAAACTTGTTGATATAGATTACTTATGTTACATCCAAGTGTAGGTGCGTACTTTCATTAGGGAATTTCTTGATTGTTATGATTATTCAATGACAGTGACAAACAAGGGCTTAAGAATAAAATATGATAAAATAATATGATTCCTGACAATCATTGATTTCTTAAGCAATATATTTGAAGGAGTGATTCCAGAATTTTTTGGAACTCTCAAGGGGTTTAACATGCTTAAGTTATCCAACAGCATGTTTATTGGTCATATACCATCATCTATGGGAAAACTACCACAACTTGAATTATTGGACATTTCTCAAAACAAGTTTTCAAGAGAGATCCCTCAACAACTAGCACAACTCACTTTTATCGAATCTTTTAATATGTCTTACAACAACCTTATGGGATCTATACCACAGGAAAGCTAATTTGATGCATTTCTAAATATTTCATTTGATGAGAATCCAGAATTGTGTGGTAACCTATTCTTAAGAAAAGGTGAAGGATCACCACCTTTAACCTCCAAACAAAATCAAGAGTGCCCTAGATCTTCAATTGAAAGTGATTGGAAATTTGTTGTGATTGGGCATGGAAGTCGTTTTGTTATTGGACACGTAATGAACAGTCGAAAACATGATTGGTTTGTGATTTTTTTGGAATAAGGCAGCAGAATGGCGAAGACAAAAGAGGAGGGGACATTGCAACTCAATTTGTTTAGTCAAAATATCCTCCACATGCATGCAAATTTGTTTATGCATCTCTCATTAATATATTTTAATTTCTTTATTTTATTTTATTTCATTTATAGCGAGTGGGTTGAGGCATAGTCTATCATCAAGAACTATTTTAAAAAACCAAAGAGTTATTCCATATAATTATATATGAACAAGATCCCTTAGAGCTGCTTAACATAATGTGAGGTGGTAATGCCTTGGTTGTTGATCAAACCATTGTGCCTAAGAACCATGATCTCACTTACCACTCGCATACTAAATTGGGGATAAGAGCTACTATTTCCGTTGAAAAGATGTATACTCACAAGATTGAACTGTGATCTTAACAAACAATCGAACACATTGCCTATAAATTCAATCCTACTAGTTGAAATTCAATTATCAATAAAAAAAAAAAAAGAAAAAAAAAGTGAAAGGTAAAATAACTAACGAATGTTTGACATAAGTGATTTTTTTTTTTTTTTTTTGCTTAGTTTGTTTTGATGAAAATATTTTCTAGAAAATGATTGATTTTCTAGAAACATAATATGGAAAATTGACTCATTTTTTTATGTTTGGTTGCAACCCTAAAAATGAGTTGAAAAACGTCTTTTGATATTTGGTATATGCATAAAATTAGTAATATTTCTTATAATTCAAAACAATTATACGAAAAAAAAAAACTTTTATGCATGACATATATATTTAGTAAATAAACTACCCAATCAATCTAAAATAGTTCACAAACATTTAAGGAAAAAAAAAAAAAAAAAAAAAAAAAAAAAAAAAGAGACCCTACAAAATTTGCATTGAGAAATGCATGGGGAATTCAATCAATTCTTAGAAGCTTAGTGAGTTAGCTCAAAAACTATGGCTAGGGCTGTCCAGCCACTCATTGGACCCAACCCACTCGTTGCCGCAAACTGAACCGACTTCTCTAGCGGTTGATGACAGTTTTCTTCCTCCAAAACCTGACTTTGACGGGTCAAATGTCAGTTCTCATCCTCCAAAGTTCAAGCAACCAAAACCGGCTTAGATCTCACTAAATCTAGCAAGATCTCAAAGGATTTTGGTTGATTTTTCATCGTTTTCTTGTCGGAATCTCACCGTTTTCTAGATCCTAACTCGACCAACCTATCCGCCACCCTTTGAAGTTCCAACCCACCTGACCTGATCATCCTCTCGGTTGGCGGCAGGTTGAGAATTTGTCCACCCGATCTAGTCGGGTTGGATGTAGGTTGAGCTTAAACCTGATTCGACCCAACCTGTGAACAGCCCTAACCATGGCTAAAGAGACAGGCCTGAAGTCTCCTAATAAATAATAAATAAAAATGAAATTAAGGAGTCTATACTCTAAATAACAAAATGGGCATCTCCTAAAAAATGTTTATCAACAAAGCACAAAAATACCAGACATGCACAATAGTCTAGTAGCCATTGCAGTTCAAGTGCTAAACATTTGGCCAATGAAAAAAATACAAACTTTACCCAAAAATTAAAAAAAGAACCACATAAGCTTGAAGCCCCAACAGACAAAATCTCATGGAGATTAATTAATTTTGCTGCTGAAATTCATTAGTTGGTCAACCCTTTTTATTCTAATTTATTTAGTTGGGTAACCAGGCAGCAAACAAGCCTGCCTATGAATTAGCATAAATCATTCAGCAATATTGTTTTTGGGTATTTTGATCTAGCTCTTGGTCCTCAGAGTTTTGTTGATGTAATTTCAATGGAGGTTGAGGCTTAATTGTATTATGGATTCTCATGTGCTGTTACTTAAAGTTCAATGCTTTCATTTAAAGACAAAAAAAAAAAAAAAAAAAACCCCTTAAAAGCAATAATTTGGATGACTAGGCCATGTTTGGTTGTGTGGTTCAAACACACATTTTCACATTTTAAATAACTTTACAAATATTTCAACACACTTTTTTACCCACACGTATATCAAAAACACTCAAAAAACATTACTCAAACTCCTCTACCAAATGGGCCCTAAATGTCTGTTCCAAATCAAACGAGTGAGATAAGGTTGATGACGAGAGTGGAGGAAAGAGGGGAGAGAAAGAAGCAAGATAATAAGAGAGAGAGGGGGTTTGCTTAATTGCTATTGGCGTTGGAGTTTCTTTTCAATGGCTTCTTTTCCCCCAAAAGAAAAAGAAAAAAAAAAGAAAAGGAAAACTAGTGTATACAAAATAAGGTTGTTTCTGTTGACTAAACGTTGACCTTGTTTTGCAAAACATAGGAAAATGAAAAAAAAAAAAAAAAACATTATATACAAAATGTTTTCCGCCAAAACAAACACATTAAAATTACTATGACTTTTTTCTTTAAAAAAAATTACTATAGTTATTAGTGAAATTTGTGGTATTTTTGTGTATAAATCTCATTTCAACTCCTTTATGTGTTTAACACATCTTAAAGGATCTCTTTCAATCTTGTGATCTCTTCTTAGAGCATCCATAGCAGATGTAAGGACTCGATTTGTAACGACCCCAAACTAGTATTGGGTTCGGACGTTAAAGGCCCAAACAATAAAATTTGTAGAGCGTGGGATGGAAGGCTAGGCCTTGGTTATCAGACAGTGGTTAGTCATGAGTTCATAGTAATCGCATGAGGGTGAACTTAGCATATCTAATAAGACTTTTTCCCCGGCACGGCCTGAGCGGCTCCGGTCCTTAGACCTCGTCCAAAGAGTTTCGTGTTCTTATTAGACTCCTTTTTTAGGATTCAATGGCCTGGGAGATGATATGTCCCCCCTCTCCTGAATTGCTTCTCTTTCCTTTTTATACTAGCCTTTACCCTCCCTCCAACGTCCATGTGTAGGTTCAACTTCCTAGGGTTGATACATGTCCTATCAGCCTATACCCAAAGTGGTTGGGAGTGGTTGTAAAAGCTGAAAATCATTGCTCTGTCAGGCGCAGAGTACTTAATTGTAGTAATGGTAATCTTTCCCTTGTCCTTTGTCGCCACACTATTCAAGAGTCCTTTCCACATTAATGCAGAGTTGTTTGGCTTTTCCATGCATCGCTCCTATACCATACTCGCCCTTTTTTCTAGGAGCACCTTGGGATGCCGAGGACAACATCGTCCTTGGCTTTATCTCTAGGCCATTTGGACTTTCATTGCATGTCCTCGGCAATGTCTTTCCTCGGCTCGGGTCTTGGACCCTAATGTAAAGTGGACCGGGGTCACAAATTCTCTGGCCCCACAATAGCCCCTCAAAATCCTGCTGTCCGACCTCTCGGTCGAAGAGGAGAGTTTTGGTGATGTCGGGCCTATGTCACGGCTTGCCCAACCTTGTCCTTTATCAATGTCGGTGCCTCTTCATTTGCCTGAGACATGCTTCGGGTTATGAGACATTCCTTTAATTTTACTCACACCGCGTTCTGGTCGTTTCGGTGCACGAGGTGCGTCTTTAATAAGTTCCCTTTACGAGGCGACGCAAATCCAACGGTCAAAGACGGTGTTGGGAGTTGAGTGGAATTTATCTCGTTTGTAGTTTTTCTTTGGAAATTTGTACAGATTAAATGCCACCAGGCTCGCCCCCCATATAAGAAGCGCAGTGGGAGGCCATTTTCTTTATTCGTAGACTCTTTAAGCCTTCCAAATCCCTAACCTCCCAATTGTGCCCATAGTCCCCGTTACCAGTGTGACTAAGCCCTAGGGAGTGATATGGTCAAATCTAGGATGAGGGCAAAGGGACCACACCCTCTCTAGAAGCATTGGGCTTCCCCGAGGCTCAAGATAGCCCGGTCAGGGCAAGGGAGACAAAGACTCAGGACATTTCTTCCCCTTGGTAAGGCAAGAAAGGAGCCCTTCTTCCTTCAGCCAAAACCCAAAGTAGGTGGAGGTCGCATCAGATCTTTGGTGCGATAGAACTAAGGTTTCTCATCGTCGGTACCATCCGCTCTCTCTCTCGAGTGCTGCTAATATGACACCTGCCTGATGGGAGTCAGAGCTGGTACGAGGATTTGGCGTCCCCGCTTCTTCCTCCCTTCCTTCCCTGGTGCCCCCTTTTGCCTCTGCTTCTTCTTCTCTTCCATCACTGGGGCCATCCTGACATACTTAGCCGCTGCTAGAGCATAATTTTAAAGGATTTAACATTCCCCTGTATCTTTTTCTTTTTGCTTTTGTAATTAGCTTTCGGTATAGGCTTGTTGAAGCCCTTTATTGTACGTTGTACCACTTCTTTGTCTAATAAAAGATGACTTCATCTCATTTTGCGTGTTCTTTCATTTCTTCTGTAATTATTTTGTGAGTGAATGTGTTGGTACCCTTTTCTTTTGAACAATACTTAGGGCCGAAACCCTTGTTAACAAAGTGCTATCGCTTTGAACTTATTAAAACTGACAGGCACAATAATGCCGACTTGAAGTAGGTTAGCCATATGAGACTGACTGAAATAACCGCTGAATGCTCTGTATTGCATATAGGGTGGTCACCCGAGGATAGGTAACCTAAAATGAACCATCCGAGAAGGTCGCCAAGCACTAGGATGCTTTGCCACGCTCCTGACAATATTCATAGCCCCTATAGGTTTGAGTCCGAGGACCATGCAATACCTTGGTTCTGCCCAAAACTTAGACTTTCTTTAAGTAGTTGGTTTCCCCATAAGTTTGAGTCCGAAGACCATGCAATACTTTAATTCTGTTCAAAACTTAGATTTTCTTTAAGTAGTTGGTTTCCCCATAGGTTTGATTCCGAGGACCATGCAATACCTTGGTTCTATCCAAAACTTATAGTTTCTTAAAGTAGTTGGTTTCCCCATAGGTTTGAGTCCGAGGACCATGCAATACCTTGATTCTGTCCAAAACTTATAGCTTTTCTTTAAGTAGTTGGTTTCCCCATAGGTTTGAGTCCGAGGACCATGCAATACCTTGGTTCTGTCCAAAACTTAGATTTTCTTTAAGTAGTTGGTTTCCCCATAGGTTTGAGTCCGAGGACCATGCAATACTTTGGTTCTGTCCAAAATTTAGATTTTCTTTAAGTAGTTGGTTCTCCATAGGTTTGAGTCCGAGGACCATGCAATACCTTGGTTCTGTCCAAAACTTAGATTTTCTTTAAGTAGTTGGTTTCCCCATAGATTTGAGTTCGAGGACCATGCAATACCTTAGTTTTGTCCAAAACTTAGATTTTCTTTAAGTTCAGAGGACTAGCCCCTCGGCCAAGGTGTGAGGCGTTGACTTGATGTTGGAAGCCCTTAGAACTGCCCGTGCCACTGGCGCTTCAAAGCGTAGCCCCTAGTGGAACTTTTATACTAGGGCAACAACAGCGAGCTGTTGGAAATGATGGAGAGGTTTTGGCAAATTCTTGTTAGACAGGGGCTTGATCCTACCACTGTCTGTGCCAACGCACAAGCCCTTTCCACAGACGACACCAATTATAAGGACTCGATTTGTAATGACCCCAAACTGGTATTGGGTTCGCACGTTAAATGCCCAAACAACAAAATTTGTAGAGCGTGGGCTGAAAGGCTAGACCTTGGTTATCAGACAGTGGTTAGTCATGAGTTCATGGTAATCGCATAAGGGTGAACTTAGCATATGTAAGAAGACTTTTTCCCCGGCACGGCTTGAGCGGCTCCGATCCTTAGACCTCGTTCGAGGATTTTCGTGTTCTTATTAGACTCATTTTTTAGGATTTAATGGCCTGGGAGACGATATGTCCCCCATTCTCCTGAATTGCTTATCTTTCCTTTTTATACTAGCCTTTACACTCCCTCCAACGTCCATGTGTAGGTTCAACTTTCTAGGGTTGATACTTGTCCTATCAGCCTATACCCAAAGTGGTTAGGAGTGGTTGTAAAAGTTGAAAAGCATTGCTCTATCAGGCGCAGAGTACTTAATTGCAGTAATGGTAGCCTTTCCCTTGTCCTTTGTCGCCACACTATTCAAGGGTCCTTTCCACATTAATGCGGAGGTGTTTGGCTTTTCCATGCACCGCTCCTATACCATACTCGCCCTTTTTTCTAGGAGGGGTGCCGAGGACAACATCGTCCTCGGCTTTATCTCTAGGCCATTTGAACTTTCATTGCATGTCTTCGGCAATGTCTTTCCTCGGCTCGGGCCTAGGACCCTAATGTAAAGTGAGCCGGGGTCACAAATTCTCTGGCCCCACAGCAGATGTTGCAAAAAAAAATGCCATTTTACCACACCAAAAACCTACTTTATTATTTTACCACATTATTTTACAACATCCCATTTATCAGATGTTTTATCATTCAATTCTATACATTAAAATAATATTTACTACACATTAAAATAATATATTATCCCCTCCCCCATTATCATCAACAACACCGACAACCACCACTGGCCATCACCCCCATAGCCCACCACCATTGCCACTGTCACTGCCCATAGCCCACAGTCCACCACCACCCAGATCAACTGAACCACCACCTGCCACCACAGCCCACAACCCAAATTGCAAAAAAAAAAAAAAAAAAAAAACCCACAACTAGAGAGAGGCAGAGTGAAAGGCAGACAGAGAGGAGAGGGAAGAAGGTGAGATTGATGGTGGCCTCGGGGTGAGATCGAGCGTGGCTGAGCGTGGGTGAGATTGAGCGTGGCGGAGCACGCTGTTGTCGTTGAAGCTATGCCGTCGTCGCTGCCGGTGAACATCCTGGACTGGTCGAAGAGAGAGGGAACCGGTACAGGGAGAAGAGAGAGGGAACCGGTGAGTGAGAGGGAAGAGAAAAGAAAAAATGAAGAGAAAGGAGAGAAAAAGAGAATATAAAACAATAAAATTTTTTGTAACATCTGTCCGTACCGTCTCATAATTGAGATGATTCTGTAGCAGTGTTGTATAATTTTTGGAATTCGAAACATCTGATAAAGCTTCATTTTTGTGTTTGGTGTGGCAAATGTGCCAAATATTTGACATTTAGCACATTTACCACAGCTGATGTGGATGCTCTTATTAGGGAATTTCTTGATTGTTATGATTATTCGATGACAATGACAAACAATGGCTTATGATAAAATAATATGATTCTTGACAATCATTGATTTCTTAAGCAATATATTTGAAGGAGTGATTCCAGAATTTTTTGGAACTCTCAAGGGGTTTAACATGCTTAACTTATCCAACAGCATGTTCATTGGTCATATACCATCATCTATGGGAAAACTACCACAACTTGAATTATTGGACCTTTCTTGAAACAAGTCTTCAGGAGGGATCCCTCAACAACTAGCACAACTCACTTTCATTGAATCTTTTAATATGTCTTACAACAACCTTATGGGATCTATACCACAAGAAAGCTAATTTGATACATTTCTAAATATTTCATTTTGAAGAGAATCCAGAATTGTGTGGTAACCTATTCTTAAGAAAAGGTGAAGGATCACCACCTTTAACCTCCAAACAAAATCAAGAGTGCCCTAGATCTTCAATTGAAAGTGATTGGAAATTTGTTGTGATTGGGCATGGAAGTGGTTTTGTTATTGGACACGTAATGAACAGTCGAAAACATGATTGGCTTGTGATTTTTTTGGAATAAGGCATCAGAATGGCGAAGACAAAAGAGGAGGGGACATTGCAAGTCAATTTGTTTAGTCAAAATATCCTCCACATGCATGCAAATTTGTTTATGCATCTCTCATTAATATATTTTAATTTCTTTATTTTATTTTATTTCATTTATAGCGAGTGGGTTGAGGCATAGTCTATCATCAAGAACTATTTTAAAAAACCAAAGAGTTATTCCATATAATTATATATGAACAAGATCCCTTAGAGCTGCTTAACATAATGTGAGGTGGTAATGCCTTGGTTGTTGATCAAACCATTGTGCCTAAGAACCATGATCTCACTTACCACTCGCATACTAAATTGGGGATAATAGCTACTATTTCCGTTGAAAAGATGTATACTCACAAGATTGAACTGTGATCTTAACAAACAATCGAACACATTGCCTATAAATTCAATCCTACTAGTTGAAATTCAATTATCAATAAAAAAATAAAAAAGAAAAAAGAAAAGTGAAAGGTAAAAAAACTAACGAATGTTTGACATAAGTGACTTTTTTTTTTTTGCTTAGTTTGTTTTGATGAAAATATTTTCTAGAAAATGATTGATTTTCTAGAAACATAATATGGAAAATTGACTCATTTTTTTTTATGTTTGGTTGCAACCCTAAAAATGAGTTGAAAAACGTCTTTTGATATTTGGTATATGCATAAAATTAGTAATATTTCTTATAATTCAAAACAATTATACAAAAAAAAAAAAAAAAACTTTTATGCATGACATATATATTTAGTAAATAAACTACCCAATCAATCTAAAATAGTTCACAAACATTTAAGGAAAAAAAAAAAAACAAAAGACCCTACAAAATTTGCATTGAGAAATGCATGGGGAATTCAATCAATTCTTAGAAGCTTAGTGAGTTAGCTCAAAAACTATGGCTAGGGCTGTCCGGCCACTCATTAGACCCAACCCACTTGTTGCCGCAAACTGAACCGACTTCTCTAGTGGTTGATGACAGTTTTCTTCCTCCAAAACCTGACTTTGACGGGTCAAATGTCGGTTCTCATCCTCCAAAGTTCAAGCAACCAAAACCGATTGACCTACACATATTCCTGCGATATTTGGTAGATCTAGTGAGTTTTGGGATGTTTTTGGCTAGATTCGGTGAAATCTTGCTGTGTCTAGTCGAGATCTTGCCAAAAATGGCCTAGATCTCACTAAATATAGCAAGATCTCAAAGGATTTTGGTTGATTTTTCATTGTTTTCTTGTCGGAATCTCACCGTTTTCTAGATCTCGACTCGACCAACCTATCCGCCACCCTTTGAAGTTCCAACCCACCTAACCTGATCATCCTCTCGGTTGGTGGCAGGTTGAGAATTTGTCCACTCGATCTAGTCGGGTTGGATGTAGGTTGAGCTTAAACCTGATTTGACCCAACCTGTGAACAGCCCTAACCATGGCTAAAGAGACAGGCCTGAAGTCTTCTAATAAATAATAAATAAAAATGAAATTAAGGAGTCTATACTCTAAATAATAAAATGGGCATCTCCTAAAAAATGTTTATCAACAAAGCACAAAAATACCAGACATGCATAATAGTCTAGTAGCCATTGCAGTTCAAGTGCTAAACATTTGGCCAATGAAAAAAATACAAACTTTACCCAAAAATTAAAAAAAGAACCACATAAGCTTGAAGCCCCAACAGACAAAATCTCATGGAGACTAATAAATTTTGTTGCTGAAATTCATTAGTTGGTCTGCCCTTTTTATTCTATTTTATTTAGTTGGGTAACTAGGCAGCAAACAAGCCTGCCTATGAATTAGCTTAAATCATTCAGCAATACTGTTTTTGGGTATTTTGATCTAGCTCTTGGTCCTCAGAGTTTTGTTGATGTAATTTCAATGGAGGCTGAGGCTTAATCGTATTATGGATTCTCATGTGCTGTTACTTAAAGTTCAATGCTTTCATTTAAAGACAAAAAAAAACCCTTATAAGCAATAATTTGGATGACTAGGCCATGTTTGGTTGTGTGGTTCAAACACACATTTTCACATTTTAAACAATTTTACAAATATTTCAACACACTTTTTCACCCACACGTATATCAAAAACACTCAAAAAATATTACTCAAACTCCTCTACCAAACGGGCCCTTAATGTCCGTTCCAAATCAAACGAGTGAGATAAGGTTGATGACGAGAGTGGAGGAAAGAGGGGAGAGAAAGAAGCAATATAATAAGAGACTTGAGACAGAGAGAGAGGGGGTTTGCTTAATTGCTATTGGCGTTGGAGTTTCTTTTCAATGGCTTCTTTTCCCCCAAAAGAAAAAGAAAAAAAAAATAGGAAAACAAGTGTATACAAAATAAGGTTGTTTCTGTTGACTAAACGTTGACCTTGTTTCGCAAAACATAGGAAAATGAAGAAAAAAAAAAAAACATTATATACAAAATGTTTTCTGCCCAAACAAACACATTAAAATTACTATGACTTTTTTCTTTAAAAAAAATTACTATAGTTATTAGTGAAATTTGTGGTATTTTTGTGTATAAATCTCATTTCAACTCCTTTATGTGTTTAACACATCTTGAAGGATCTCTTTCAATCTTGTGATCTCTTCTTAGAACATCCACAACAGATGTTGCAAAAAAAATGCCATTTTGCCACGCCAAAGACCTACTTTATTATTTTACCACATTATTTTACAACATCCCATTTATCAGATGTTTTATCATTCAATTCTATACATTAAAATAATATTTACTACACATTAAAATAATATATTATCCCCTCCTCCATTATCATCAACAACACCGACAGCCACCATCGGCCATCACCCCCACAGCCCACCACCACTGCCACTGTCACCGCCCATAGCCCACAGTCCACCACCACCCAGATCAACTGAACCACCACCTGCCACCACAGCCCACAACCCAAATTGCAGCAAAAAAAAAAAAAAAAAAACCACAACCAGAGAGAGGCAGAGTGAAAGGCGGACAGAGAGGAGAGGGAAGAAGGTGAGATTGACGGCGGCTTCGGGGTGAGATTAGCGAGATCGAGCGTGGCTGAGCGTGGGTGAGATCGAGCGTGGGTGAGATCAAAAGTGGGTGAGATTGAGCGTGGCTGATCGAGCGTGGCGAAGCGCACTGTTGTCGTCGAAGCTATGCCGTCATCGCTGCCGGTGAACATCCCAGATTGGTCGAAGAGAGAGGGAACCGGTGAGTGAGAGAGAAAAGGAAAGAAAAAATGAAGAGAGAGGAGAGAGAAAAGAGAATATAAAACAATAAAATTTTTTGCAACATCTGTCCGTATTGTCTCATATTTGAGACGGTATTGTAGCGGTGTTGTATAATTTTTGGAATTTGAAACATCTGATAAAGCTTCATTTTTGTATTTGGTGTGGCAAATGTGCCAAATATTTGACATTTGGCACATTTGCCACAACTGATGTGGATGCTCTTATGAGTGAATAAATAAAGCATCAAACGCTCCGTGGATTGTTGTTGAGGTTATAAGAATATCTCTACTTAAAAAAAAAAAAAAAAAAAAAAAAAACAGTTACTTGATATTATTGCAGAAAGTACATTTGGTGAAGTTATGGATCTTTTCAATTCTGATAAAGTTTTCCCAGTTGAAGCTGCATGCATACTTGAAGACATTAATTTAATTAGTGAAAGTTTTCCTTCTATTTCTTTTCTTAGTGTGCCTTTCAAATGTAATAGAGCTGCTCTCGCTCTTACTAGTTATGCCAAAGAAAAAGAGGAAGTATTTTCTTAGTTTGAAAAATATTAGGGGTGTCAATTCGGGTTAGTGTGTCGAGTTCGTGTCGTGTCAAGGTAGGGGTATTCGACTAAATGGCTCAACCCTAACCCGACCCATTTAATAATCGTGTCATGATTCTTCAATCCTAACTCGACCTGTTAATAAAGCGGGTTGATCTGACCCAACCCATTTGACACGCTTAATAAACAAGTCATGTTGGGTTGACACGAATGTAACACAACCCATTTCAATCTGTATAATATTAAATATAACATCCATCTAGAAATAATTTTTTGTACATCCCAAAAAGCAGTGCATACACTTCAAGTTTTCAACCCACATTCAAAATAATATAGTTCAACAAAAATATAACATTCATCTAGAAATAAGTTATTTACACTCCAAAAGAAGTGCATACACTTCAACCTAAATTCAAAATAACAAAGTTTAACAAAAATAAAATAATATAGTTCAACAAAAATATAATATTCTTGGAACTCGCCAAATGCTAAGTATCAATATTAAAAGAATGTAAGCAAACAATAGACTAATCCTGACTATGACCACTATTACCATCCATAAATTCTTTGTTGATGTCCAAATTCATAATATCTTCCACAAGCTCATCCAATTTCATTTGAGCAAGTTCTATGCCTCCCAAAAAAAAAAGTATTAGTAGTTCTAGGGTTTGTAAAGTTTCAATTTTCAATTATATCCCCTGTAAATTTTTGTAATTACTCACTTTTTTTTTTTTAAATTTAAAATATATGTTGGATATGAAAGGTATTTGACAAATCTAAAATAAAATAAATATTTATTTGTTATATAAGTTAAACGGGTTGTGTTAAATGAGTCATTTTGAGTTGACACAAATAAATTGATGTGTCAAATGTGTCTATTGCGGGTTACATGAGTTGACCTACTTATGACACGTTTCTTATCGTGTCGCTTTCGGGTCAACCCGTTTATGACCCAAACCCATTAAGGCCCAACCCTAACCCGAAAAAACTCGTGTCGGGTTCGTGTCGTGTTCGCGAGTTGGGTCGAATATTGACACCCCTAAAAAATATCGTTCTTTTCTCCTCCTAATTATAAACCATGATATTTAGGCTTTGTTTGGTACGTAAGTTTAAACATATGTTTTTCATTTTTAAACAATATTACATATATTTTCTACATTTTTTTACCCACACGTATTTTCAAAAAAACTGAAAACTGTTGTTTAAATACACGTACTAATCAGCCTTAGTCACTAAAGTTTACCATTCTATTCCCCTACAAAGCATGTTAAAATTGAAAAAAAAAAAAAATCAAATAATATAGCAAATTCCCAAACCCATAGACCACAAGGTGATGCAGTCAAACTCTCAAGTCTGAAATTTTTGACCCTCTCCACCTGGTGGCTACTCCATCTCCCCCAAAAATTCCCAAACCCACAAAACACAAGAGAGGAGACCCATCACTTCTTAATGGCGATAACACTCAATAGAAGAAGAAATACAATCAGTACTTCTCTTAGTTCTTGCTTGTTCGAAATTCCCTGTATCCTAATTCCCCTTCACCACTTTCGTTTTCATAACATCAGGTACTGTAATTCCATATCTCTCTCTTTCTGCATGTTTAAATGTTTAGTGTGTATGTTTTGTCAGATTAGAATTGTAATAATGTTGCAAAACCCTCACTGTATGTATACTAACCGTTTTTAATTAAAACCAAAAACCCATCACCGACCCTACTCACATAGTCGGTGATGGGTTATCTATCCGACTGTTACTAGAAATCCAAAATCCTTATCTATATATATAAAACCCTCTCACTATGTAATAGACACATTGTAATAAGAGTCTGAATTCTGAAAGAGATTTGCAGTAGTTATTAAGGGGTTGGGTTGTTCTTTGCTAGAGAGAACAATGGTGAGGGAGAGAAAGTGCTCCCAATGTGGCCTCACTGGCCACAACTTTAGGAATTGCACCAGCTCTGTTATTAGCAATACTGCTAATAATAACACTAATGCGGCTGCGTGCATCAAAATTTTCGGTGTTTATTTACAGAATAATGTTAATGGCAACGTCGAAAACAACAGGAGTCAAGTTGTTAGAGAACCAAGCATTGGTATTGATCAGAAACCGAAAGGTATATATTATGTCAAAAAACTGCTTTTAGTTTTAGTTTATAGAAAGTAAAAAAATCTTGTGTTTTCTTTCTTATGGAAGTAAAAGCATTGTGTCAATATGTTGTTTGCTGGAAAGAAGTTAGGATTGGACATACGAATTATTAATTAGCAGTTTTTAATGTAGTTAATTTGCTGTTTGTTTCAGGGAAGCGATGGACTGAGGAAGAGCACAAATTATTTTTAATTGGTCTAAATCAGATTGGGAAACATGATTGGAAAGAAATTTCACAGAAGTTTGTGACCACCAAAACCCCAGCCCAGATTGCTAGTCATGCACAGAAATATTTCCTGAGACAGGCTGAAACTAATAAGATGAAACGGAGACCGAGTGTGTTTGACTTGACTCTGCAGAATGAAGCGGAAATCTCTCCGTCTGCTCCTAAGGATTGCCAAGTTTCACAAACTAACAAAAGTGATGCTGAAAAGTCATTAGAGGTAAGTCCATCCATGCTCTAGTTTATCCAAATACAATGTAAAAATAGTATATTAAATATAGTTGTTAACTTGTTGTGGCTTGCACTCGTATAGGCTGGCTGCTCTGAATCTTTGGCCTTGGATATTCCACCACTTGCTCAAATTCCAGCCTCTGTATGTGGTGCTCCAAGTTATTGTCAGATTCCTTCCATGGTAATTAAAAATTTGATTTTTGCCACTTTTTTTTAATTGTTGAATTCTATTTCATATGGTAGTAAAATAAAAATTATTTAAACTGATTTTAGGTCACAACATAGTATGTATTTTATCTTTACTATTAGATAACTGGATAAGAACTATATCAACTATTAAACTAAAAGCCATTGTTAGTGATCTTTAAAGCAATTTGTCAATGCAATGAACCTTGTGAGTAATTAGACCATCATTTGCACACTGTTTACAAATTTAATATCTTGCATTGCTTTAAAAAAAAAAAAAAAAAGGTTCTTCATGCAATTTTTGGTGAGGGATTAATAGAAAGGGCTCTCCCAGAAATATGCTTGCTTAAATTGTGATGAGTGGTAGCTGGCAAGATTATGGGGGAAACTTTTTACTTCATAGTTCTTTAAAACAGTGCTGTAATAGTAGGATCTTCTATGCTGTGCTTCATTAGGACTAATGTCAGTTGATTGGAAATTTGCAGCTTTACTTTATGCTCCATAGGCTGGTGGTGTCTGCGTTTTTAATAAATCGCTGCAAAATTGATTAAAATTGGATTACTATTCTCTGAAGTTCCACAAATAGCATGTTGAATTATATGTTTTTAATATCCTTGATTCGAATCAAGATTGCAGCCTCAGATTTTTTTAATAGCTAGCCACATATGGCTTGTTACAAAATAGATTTCTTTAAACATGGAATTTTAATTTATTTATTTTCATTCACCACTTCATCTCCTAGGATATACATAGTATCAATTTCCTTCTGTTTCTTTGATCTCTTAAATTCTCTTTTTTATATGAATCTTTCTTCTAGCCAAAGCATCAAAACCAGTTTCTTTTTATAATGATTTTGCTTGTCTTAACAGGTGGGAATGCCTGGCAGTGCACTGTTCATCCCAAACCCAATGGTGAATTTTGCCAGCCAAAGTTGTTCGTGCTGGTTGCCTGGAACCCAGCAGACTTTTTGCACTGGTGCTTCTGGTGTTATAGATCCATCCGACATTCCTTCACCACCATCTTTCTGTCGCAGTCTATCTGATTTAGGCAATAGGCTTTTATCAATTGCTAGAGATGTTGAAGAGCTTACAACAGGACAGCCTCAGACCTCCCGAGGAATAAATGTATCCACTCAAACATCTGGAGCTATTGGAGTGACATGAAAAGTTTTGATGAGTTGAAGCTTGATTTTTGCATTTTGATTTGTCAGCTGAAGGCTATAAATTTTTCCCCCCTTGCGTATAAAATATAGTTAGAACAAAGAGGGAATTCATTCTTTAATATTTGAGTACTTAGAGATATTTTACACTATCTGGCTTCTTATCTTTTTCCTTTCAAGTAATTAACCTGTGTCAAAACCAACAATTTTGATCTATTTTTTTATTATATCAGATTGCAAGGCCATAGCTAAATGCTCCACAATATTTTCTTTAAGTAGACGTCAATCTTAGTGATTGCATTCTCTATCTAGTTCACCTTAGAGGCAGGAAAAAGAATAAAATGTTTGAAATATATTTCATAAAATACATTCATTTTAGATTTTCATGTTGCAATCCATGTGACAACGAAGCCCCTTTTGCAGAAAATATTCCTCTAATTTTTTGGATGCATGGTGGGAACTGGGAAGCGTAGGGGCTGAATGGCATATGTAAAAGTCAATTTTACGGTTCATAGGGCTAGCTCGATTAATAGGAGGCCTAAAGCAACAATTTTAAGTAGGGCATTCTTTATTTAATTTTTTATATAATAATTTTTTATTTAAAATTCATTATTCTTGTTATTTGAAATACAAAATTAATAATTAAGTTTTTATATTTAGGTTTTGCTAACATCTACTTTTCATTTATAATATCACTATTCCACTTAATCTCCTTGAGATATAATCGATTTTTCTTAGAATTAAAAAAAATTATAAAATTATTTTTGGGCAAAAACAATTGTAATAAGTATTATCAGTAACATTATATAAGTGACACATACATTTGAAATATAATTTAATCTTTTTTATGTAGTTAAGAATTGTTATATTACAAGTTTGAAAATCATTATGTTTATTTTCATTGTTATTTTTGCGATGTATTATTTCCTTATCTTCTAATTCAAGGACCAAGGTCAATCTTAAAATTGAAAGACATTATTACAACTTCACTTAATTATATAATCATTTAAGAGTCTCAACTTGTCAAAAGTCCATACAAAGAGAAATTAAATACATAACTTGATCAATTAATACTAACCAATTCAAGATTAATATTTTTTATATCTATAAAGAATCAATACCATGGTTATTATTTTTCTCAAAAAAAAAAAATGGTTATTATATAAAATTTTACAAAAAATAATATTTTATTTTTATTTTAAATGAGTATCAATTTACCTTGAGTAAAGTGATAAATGGTGAATGAAATTTGAAATCTAATTTTCAGATTTGATTTTGGTGTTGAGAGAGAAACAAAGATCGTTTGGTGTGTTATCATATAAGATATTGAATGATTAATGTTGACAATAGGAGACTTACAAAAATTAAAATGTCAAGTTATGAGAAATATCAATGATGATTCCATACACACATTGTTTTTTGGCTAAAATGCAAATTGCATTCTTTAAGTTTGACTAAAATTTATTTTAAGCTTTTAACTTTACTTTTGTTCAATTGAAACCACTAAATTTCAAATTAATTCTATTAGGACATTTCTTCTAATTCTGTTAAAAAATTGCAGTTAAGTATGCAATTGACTAATAAAAAAATATTTTTTGAAAAACAATTCTCACAAAGCTGGGTAGGAATGTAAAATTACATTATGGACTCATATGGGATACTAAAATTAATTAATGAAAGTAAAATTACATTTTGGTAGGAAAGTTACAGATCTTTGATCCTATGTAAAATCTAATTGCAATTTTTTTGGCTCAAAATTCTACTGAAATCTTGTTTTTTCATTTTCCACTTAAAAATCTTATTAATGGCTTGTTTGGAAGTTTGGAGAGAGGGGAGAGTAGAGGGGAGTAGAGGGGAGGAGAGTAGTGGGGAGGAGAGTAGAGGGGAATGATTCTCCTCCACCTTGTTTGGATGTTTTTAAAATTAGTAAGGGGGAAGGGAGTAATTAGCCCTTCCCCTTGTTTGGATGTTTTAAAAATTAAGATGGAGAGTAGAGGAAATGATTAAAATAGACAAATTTACCTATATTTGAAAATGAACTTACAACATTGTTCTATGATTAATTTGTTAGATTAAATAATTATTTAATAAATATTCTCATTCCATCAAATACCACTAATAAAAATATGAAACTACTATTAACTATTATAAAATAATTTTTATTACCTCAAAAAAAATATTATAATAAAAATAAAAATATTTCATAAATTTCTATAATTTCCTCGCATTCCTCACCAACCAAACAAAAAGCTAGCTCCACAGTAAAATTTTAAATCTGAGAAAGTGGAAAAAGAAAAGGGAAAGTTAAAATGAAAGAACAAAGAAAAGTAGAGAAGATAAGCACTACCTGAAGTGTAGATCGGCGTCAATCTCAAGCATGACCGTGTCAGCTCGGTCTCATCTGCATAAGTTTCGCCTCAAGCACATCAAATCTCCCACTACCATTAAAAATTTATTGTTTCTTTTCAAAATCCTTTTCTCTGGGATTCTATTTACTTGTGTAAATTAGATTTTACCTTTTTGTGTTTTGAGTTTGGGAGATTCAAAAAAATTGTAGATTTGAGAAAAATAGGTTTGGTTCAACAATGATGGCTAAGGTACTAGGTATAGATTTTGTAGTTTTCTCTGCAAAATTTTGCAGATCTATGTTTATTGTTGTGCTTGGTAACAACACAAAGTAACCAAGACCAAGATGTCATATTTTTAATGGTAGTGGGAGATTTGATGTGCTTGAGGCGAAACTTATGCAGATGAGACCGAGCTGACACGGTCATGCTTGAGATTGACGCCGATCTACACTTCAGGTAGTGCTTATCTTCTCTACTTTTCTTTGTTCTTTCATTTTAACTTTCCCTTTTCTTTTTCCACTTTCTCGGATTTAAAATTTTACTGTGGAGCTAGCTTTTTTTTTGGTTGGTGAGGAATGCGAGGAAATTATAGAAATTTATGAAAGATTTTTATTTTTATTATAATATTTTTTTTGAGGTAATAAAAATTATTTTATAATAGTTAATAGTAGTTTCATATTTTTATTAGTGGTATTTGATGGAATGAGAATATTTATTAAATAATTATTTAATCTAACAAATTAATCATAGAACAATGTTGTAAGTTCATTTTCAAATATGGGTAAATTTGTCTATTTTAATCATTTCATCTACTCTCCATCTTAATTTTTAAAACATCCAAACAAGGGGAATGACTAATTACTCCATTCCCCCTTACTAATTTTAAAAACATCCAAACAAGGTGGAGGAGAATCATTCCCCTCTACTCTCCTCTCTCTCCAAACTTCCAAACAAGCCATAAATTTTCTCAAGAAACAAACAAAAATTATTTATATAATTGGTTTCTAATTTTGTTAATTTAGAAAGGGTAAATTAGAGAATTTATTTGATCAATAATTTATCTACTCTACTCTCCCTCCAAATCTCTCCAATTTGGGGGAATTAAAAATGAGAGGTTGGAGGTAGTTGAAACCCCTCCAAATCCCTCCCCTCATTTCTTAAAAAACTTCCAAACAAGGTAATTGAATTACTCTCCCTCCCTCTACTCTACTCCCTCTCCTTTTTTTAACTTCCAAACATGCCATAAATTTCAAAAACATTTTCAAATGCAGAAATTTTGACAAAATTATGCTAAAATTCCAGTCATTTGATTTTCGACTAAAAAACATTTTCAAAAGATTGGCTTTCTAGTTTCCCTCATCTAACTGTCTTAAATATCAAAACATTTTCAAATGCTGAAACCATGGTTTTAAAAACCAAATGGTCAAAGAACCGAAAATGTGTCTAATTCACCTTCTTTTTCTTCGGGGATTGAACAAGCGGTTTTCATGGTTGAACTGTTGGTTTTACTGGTTTTTACCAGACCAGTTCCATGTTCGGTTCCTGGTTGACATGTGACATGTATATAGTCAGAAATAGCGCCTTTATTTGTAAAGATAAGATGAAAATTAAGGGTTAAAAGGCCTAATCCAGTAATCTTACTTGTATGCTGACTTGGACCTAAAAGCCTATTGTGCAATAGACCTGGGCTTTTGTGCCAACTTGGACTCACTTTGTGTCCCCAAGAGCGGCACCCACTGTCAATCTCGAAGAAGCATCAGTTCAAGCAAGTCAGGTATCTTTGGGTGTTGGTCAGATGTTGATTGGTGTCAGTTATTGCAGGGGATAGTCGATCTTGCAACATCTGGCTAAAATCTCATTGGATTTAGTCGAAATCCTGCCAAATCTAACGAGATCTTTCCAGATTTGTTGAGATCTCGACAATATCTTGCTTGATCTTGATGAGATTTTATCAAATTTGGACCAAATTTGACTTGAGAAAGGCTTACACTGGCAAAAAATGGAGACAAACAATCAAAATTTATTTTCAAAGTAAATGATAAAATTTTATCAAATGTATAACGAACTACTATGTTGTTTTTTTTTGAAGAGAAAATAGCATTTCATTGCAAAATAAAAGGAGGATACAAATAGAATCTGTCAAGCAGATTACTGCTGCATATCAGCAAGTACAATAGGATCTAGAAAAGAAGGGGTAACCCTTTTCCACAAATGGAGAGTCCTATTACAACGAGCAAACTGGGCCAGCGCATGGGCAGTACCATTAAAAGCCCGATTGAGGTGCCTGAAGGAGCAGAAAACAAAGGATTGATGAGCATGAGAAATGTCCTGGATAATGTGTCCGTGAGGGGTTCCAAAGGCAGATTCGTTGATGGCGTCAACCACAGCGAGAGCATCACTTTCAAACATAACCTTGGAGAGCTGTAACTCCTGAGCAAGCAAGATGCCTTGCTCCATTGCAAACACCTCCACCAGTTCAGCCGAGTAATGGGACTGAAGAGGCTTACAAAAGGCAGCAACTGTTTTGCCTTGGCAGTCCCTGATGATGACCCCAACGCTGGATGACTCTTCAAGATCAGATGAAGACCCATCAACATTGACTTTAAAAACACCGGGTGGAGGAGGGGACCAGCCAGCTTGGGGAGAGGGTCTAGGAGTGGATAAGTCAACGATTACCGCATCATTGAGCTCCTCAATTAAGTTTTTAGCCATCTGCCAAGTCTGGGAGGGAGAAGAGCATGCATCATCATGTATAACTTTGTTTCTGTTGAACCAGATTGCCCAAGCAGCAGTGAGGAACATCTCCAAATCAGTGGGAGACTTGTGTGCTAGAATGTATAAGGCCGAGTCATGAAAAGTCCATTTGTTCCTAAGGATCATCAGCGGAAACTCAGGCCAGAAATTCCAAACCAGCATAGCAAAGTCACAATGGAGCAGAGCATGATGGACTGTTTCAGGTTCCTTACCACATATTGGACATTCATTGCAAGTGGTGATGCCTCGAGTGCAGACCTTTTCCCTTGTTGGCAGCCCGTTAACACAGGCTCTCCAAGCAAAGATTTTAACCTTTGCAGGAAGATTGAGGCGCCAAAGGTTCTTCCAAAGAGGTTTAAGAGGGTCCCCCAATGAACATTCCACCTCATCCGTAGCTTCAATCAAGCCATGGGCAACATGGTACGCACTTTTTACAGAAAAATCACCCCGGTTGTTCCCCATCCAGATCAGTTTGTCTTCAGGAAGAGAGTAGCTGATGGGGATTTTTAGAATAGTCTCAGCTTCAAAGGGGAGGAATGTAGCTCTAATCAAATCAGCTCTCCACCATTTTGTGGCCGGATCAATGAGGGAGGACACCATCGGATAGGTTGGGAGGCCAACGGGGGGGGAGATGACTTTGTGTGTGGAAGGGGTAGGTAGCCATTTGTCATCCCATATGTGGATTTGCTTCCCATTGCCCACCCGCCATCGGGTACCTTTTCGAATAACCTTAAGGCTATTGAAAATACTCCTCCAAGAGTAGGATGGTGAGGAGCCAAGAGAAGCACAAAGGATGTCACCGGTGGGAAAATATCTTGCTTTGAGGACACGAGCAAGAAGGGAACTTGGATTGGTTAGGATTCTCCAGGCTTGCTTCGCTAACATGGCAAGGTTGAAAGCTTGCAAATTCCGGAAGCCTAAACCCCCTCTTGCCTTCGGGTAGCACATTTGTTTCCAACCAACCCAAGCCATCTTTGCTTCATGGTGCTTTTGGCCCCACCAAAAACTCCTTGTCATGCTCTCAAGATCCTCACATAGACCTTGAGGGAGCTGAAAACAGCTCATGGTGTAGGTGGGGATTGCTTGGGCAACCGCCTTGATAAGGATTTCCTTGCCCCCCATAGAAAGAAGCTTACCCTTCCAACCGGCTAACTTCTGTCCCACACGCTCCTTAAGAGAAGAAAACACCTGCTTTTTTGATCTCCCGATGAGGGATGGAAGACCAAGATACTTGGTGTGTCTTGAGTCAATCATCGGGCCCAAAGTGGAGAAGATTGCTTCCTTTGTATTCTAGGAGGTATTTGGGCTGAAGAATATAGATGATTTATCAGTGTTTATCTTCTGGCCCGAAGCATCCTCGTATTTTTGAAGGATTTGCTTGAGCACCTGGCATTCATTTGGATTTGCCTTACAGAAGAGGATGCTGTCATCCGCAAACAAAAGGTGGGTGACACTAGGGCTGCTTCTACAAATGGAGATGCCTGTGAGGAGATGATTTCTGACAGCCTCATGAATGATAGCCGAGAGACCCTCAGCACAAAGGAGGAAGAGACTGGGAGAGAGGGGATCTCCCTGTCGAAGTCCTCTAGATGGGGTGATGTTTCCGAAGGTAGCCCCATTAATAATGACTGAGTAAGAGACTGATGTGATACATTGCATTATGAGATTCACCCATCTAGAACAAAAACCCAACTTTTCCATGACCCGCTTAATGAAACCCCATTCAACCCTATCAAAAGCCTTGCTCATATCGAGCTTGACTGCCATACAGCCCTCCTTCCCAGTCGTTTTATGATTTAAGAAGTGCATAAGCTCGAAAGCAACCAACACATTGTCTTTTATGAGGCGATCCGAGGTGAATGCACTTTGGTTTTCAGAGATGATGTGAGGGAGGAGGGTTTTAAGCCTATTAGCAAGAATTTTGGAAATGAGTTTATAGATTACGTTACATAAGCTAATAGGCCTGAATTCCGACATTTTTGTGGGGTTGTTCTTTTTTGGAATTAGGGAAATGTTGGTTTTGTTAATATCAGCTATGGGCAGATTGTTATTGAGAACATTTAAGACCATATTAGTTACACTATTTCCCACAATATTCCAATATTTATGATAAAAGATAGCAGACATACCATCGGGTCCGGGTGCTTTGGTTGGATGAATTTGTTTAAGGGCTGTGGCTACCTCCTTTCTGGTGAAGACTTGAGTTAATTTTTCATTCATATCCTCAGACACCCTGGTTGGAATAGCCGCTGCAACCTCTTCAACCCGAGTGGGACTAGCGGTGGAATAAATGTTAACAAAATAATCGACAGCAGCTTAAGCAATGCTTTCCTTTTCCTCACACCATCAGCCTTGTTCGTCCCAAATCCCCAAAATTGTGTTTTGTTTTCGCCTTTCCGAGGCATGAGCATGGAAAAATTTGGTGTTCATGTCACCCTCTCTAAGCCAGTGAGCTTTAGCTCTTTGGCCCCAGTACAGCTCCTCCTCATCCAGGAGGTCATTAAGCTCTCTCCGAAGAAGCCTAATATCAGAACTTAGCTCCCCATTTTTGTCTTGCTGCATGAGATTGCTCAAGGCATTTCGTTTAGACTGAATTTTCTTAGGAATATTGCCATACACAGATGAGCTCCAGGATGATAATTCTGAGGCACAGTACTCCAGATTCTCCATAATGCCTTTAGGTGTACTCAAGTCAAAACCCATCCCCCAAGAAGATTCAATAACTTCTCTGCATGCCTCATTCTTTGTCCACAGTGCCTCAAAATGGAAACGTTTGACATAGGAAGAACGTCGAGGCGGAGAAGCAGTGAGGAACAAAGCACAGTGATCCGAGGTGGAGTCAACAAGATGATAGACTCTCATTCCTTCGAAATTCTCCACCCATTCAGGGGTAGCAAAGGCTCTGTCCAGCCTCAGTTGAATATTGTGTTCACCTTCTTGCATATTGCTCCAGGTGAAATCAGTTCCACAGTAGCCTAAATCCGAGAAACCACAAAAATCCACAACATTTCTAAAACCATCCATTTGCTGCTGTGAGCGAATAGAACCACCTGCTTTTTCATCCATTGACAATATCTCATTAAAATCTCCCAGGCATAGCCATGGGAGTTGGAACTGACTATGTAAAAAAGCTAAAAGGCGCCAAGAGTCATACCTCCGGTGAGTTTCCGGATGGCCGTAAAAGCCGGTGATCCTCCACAAGAAATTTCTCTCTGCTTCCCTAACTACAGCATCAATGTGGTTCCCAGAGAAACTCTTAATTTCCAGATTAATGTCACGAGTCCAAAATAAAGCAACACCCCCACTTCTGCCTTGACTGGGGACAATAAGTCCATTAGCGAAACTGACTCTATTTTTTATTCTCTCCATACGCTTAACTTTCGATTTAGTCTCCATTAGGAAGACAATTTTGGGCTTCCAACGGTGCACAATGTCGTGCAGCGCTCTAACTGACCGGGGGTTCCCAAGCCCCCGGCAGTTCCAACTAAGGGGATTCATTGCTCCCGGCGGTGCTGCACAGCAGCCACCGCCGATATCTCATCAAGAATTGGTTGGGGAATACCTGGCTGGGTGCACCTTTTTTTTTCTGTTATCCTCCTCTTCATCTTCAAATACAAGCTTTCCTGCACGCTTAGAGCCAACCGGTGGAGACATAGCATCAGAGGTTGGGCCCTTAGTAATCCCCTTCTCCCTAGCTAATTTCTTTATTTGGACTTTTGTTTTTGTTTTCTTCCTCGGTAATGGGCTTGTGCATGCTGTCTTGACTTCCATTTTTCCTTTGTCTGAGTCAGTTGGCAACGGGGTGGGCTTAATGGGGCTAGACACATCCATGAGGTCCTTTTCCATTTGGGCTTTTTGGCCCACAAGTGATAGTGCTTCTTTTGCTGGCATGTTTTGACTGGAGTCACGTGGGAGCCCAATGGGAGGTGCGCTGGGTCCAGCACGTGCCACAGAGGCGTCTGTAGCTGGCTGGCTCGCACGTGTGGGGTAGTCACTCCCCTGTAGGGTTTGTTCGCTATTCATCTTCTCCGATCCAGCGCCGCTGCTTTTCCCAACAGCACTCATGTTGTTTTCTTCGTTTTTCCCGGGCCCATCTGTACTGCCACACCCATCCTCCATAACTGAAGCAGTGAAGTTTCTTTCCCCAGTGTGAGTGTACTCTTCCCTTCGTTCGACAAACTCACCACTGCTAGTCGACTTAGATCTATCACCCACAGCCCTTGCACTTCCAAAAGCACGAAGCCAGTCTCCATACTGCCTGGAGGTGTTTTGAAGCTCAGCGGTTTCCGAGCAATGTTTGTCGTCGTGCCCCAGGCGGCCACAATGGTAACAAAAGGTGGGTAATCGCTCGTATTTGAATCTGACACAAAATTTTCCTCCATCGTCACTTGCTACTTTTCCCCTCCGTCTCAGAGGTTTATCAAGCTGAAGATCCACCCTAATCCTCATGAACTTAGCTTGGTCTGAGTTCCCTGTTCTTCGATCCGATTCTATGAAATTTCCCAAGCTATTACCGAGTTCTCTGCCCACCTCCAAGGACATGTGCTCAAAGGGTAGATCCCAGATCTGAACCCAGAATGGAGAGTGCGTAAAAACAATATTCGAAGCGGACAAACCTTTCCGCCATCTGCACAGCAATAACAGATTGTTTTCAAAATTCCAAGGCCCATTCCGTTCAACCCATTGCATTTGGTATTCCGAATTGAACTTGAATTGCAACACATTGTTCCTAACTTCCACGATTTGCAAGTCGGAACCCATTTTCCAAGCCGATTTCAAAGTGCTTTTTAAAGCTCTTAAATTTTGGTTTCTCTCAGAGAGTAGGCGGCCAAAAAGACTCAGCGCACATTCCTCTAACAAATCTACTCTATTCTTGGTTGTAATGGTTATTTCCTCTTCTTCTTCTTTGGTGAGGCGGAGATTGAGTAAGCCCTCTACAACTGATTGATCCATATCAGTTTTGAGGGAGGAAAGTTAGGCTTAAGCCTAAGGAAGAACCCTGTAAGGAGTTAGGGAGGGAGGGCTCGACAGTAGTTAGGCGAGAGAGAGAAGCTCCTACTTGGGAGAGAGAAAAAAGGGGAGTGGCAATAGAGTAGTGATCCGCTGAACTACTATGTTGTTGACGTGTCTTTTGAAAAAGAAAAGATTTGTGACCCTTCTTCAATGAATCATGTTTAATAAACCAAATCTGATAATCACATCAGCAAAAGACTTCTAATTGAAATTTGCTTCTATTTGATGGGCATCCACAACATTTAAGATCCTGTGTATAAGAAATTAAGCATGACAACCATGTTTTTAGCCGGACTTTCATCTGATTGAATTGTTTCGACCAAAAGGATACTAAGATGAAACAACTAATGAATGAAACTATGTCCATAAGCAAGCCTTTTCTTAAGGGGGCCAAATCCTATAAGAACCCTTCCGCTTTAAATTCTCAAATTCTTTCTAACTTTATCTAGATATATAAGGTACATGTTACATAAATTTTTTTTAATGATTACGGATTTTTTTTTAAATAGATGCTTATATTTGACTAAGAATGAGAGGAAATTAGATATTATTAAATAGCAGGAATATTTTCTAGCCAAATCAATTCCTTAATACTATCAAGCTCATTGTTAAAGGTTCCGTGACATGCTTTTTTTTTTTTTTTTTAAGGTTCCATGACATCATGTTTCTATTTGTTTTTTTATTAACAACCACCCAAAAATAAAAAAATTGTCTTAAGTCTTGACTTGACTTGCAAGGTATGAAAGCAATTATAGCAGAATAAAAGCACAATAGTTCTTTTATGACTTCACAATTTGATGACATATGCAACTATGAGTGATAAACCAGTAATCACATGACCTACGATTTTTTATTTTTTATTTTTATTTTTTCACCGCTCACAATTGCACATTCATAAGCTGTGAGAAAAAATGCGGTAAAGTTATCTCCACATACTTTTTGAAAGCAGCACATCCATAGAGAGAGAGATCAGAGGATAGAAGCACAATATTTTCTAGGATTTTACTAATGTGTGCCCACACATTAATTTCTATTTTTGAAAAAAAATTTCTCGAGAATTAAAAAAGTAATGACAACTTTTTCAATTCTCGAGAAAATATTTCCACAAATAAAAAGCTTAATGTGTGCCCTAAAGACACACATTAACCAGACCCTATTTTCTATATTGTTTTTTCCGCTAAGATTGCCAACAAAGCCAACTTTACTTTGCAACCCTGCCTGTTTTAGACCAAAAAGAAAAGGTGAAACGGGCCAATCCAAACAACCTATATCTTGAGGTGGTGAGACTAGACTAGAAAAAAACCATTTAAAAAAGCAAACACCACTCAACGGTAGACCTTCCCAGAACTTGGCACAGGCTAGTCAAGAAGCACACTGACCGAGGTCCAAGAAATAAAAGTGTAAAGGTGACACCATCATGGTGCATCCATCATTTCGTGTCAACCACGTAAAAGCCGTTGTCATCCTAAAACCTTTTTGTGTATTTGCCACTAACTTTTCAAATATATATATTTTTAATTTAAAAAAACAAAAAAAAAAAAACTAATAAAATTATATTTTCATCAACTTTTACTAATTTAAAAAAATAAATGTTCAACAAAAAGATCTATTCAAACAAACACACACTTAGGCTTTGAGCCTTAAAATAGTGTGTTTGAAAGCTTGGAAAGAATGAGAGTAAAGGTGAAGGAGAGGAGAGAGAGAGAAGATGAGGGGAGGGGTAGTATGGTTGCCTATTTATCTTATTTTGATGTTTTAAAAATTAAATAGGATAAAGGGAGATAAATTAAATATCGCTTCTTTTTATTTAGATGTTATAAAAATTAATTTGAGGAGAAGAGGTATTTAGTCATACAAATTGATAGTTATGACCCTCTTTTACAAGTTTTAAAAATGTAGATATAAAAATTGACATCAGGAGGGGAAATTTGATAATTTATTTTTTATAATATAAGTGGAACTCTTCCCCACACAAATTTGGGAAATTAAAAATACCCCTCCATATTTACTCAATCCTTCTTCCTCGAGCTTAAAAGAAAAAAATTATTCAAACAAGATTCATTAAACTCTCAACATTCCCTCCCCTCTACTCTCTATCCAAAATATATGGTCTTGATTCAGGTGGGAAATAACATGAAAAAATTTCTAAGTAAATTACATTATAGGAAGATTGCTTGACCATTGTAATGTCATTCATTTAATTTAAAATGTAGCAATTTATGCCTTATCTTTTTTTTTTTGATGAGTACTTTACCTGTATGTTAGTATTTTTCTTCAAATTAATAAATAAAAAAACCAATTTTTATTCTAAAAAACATGTCCTAACCCACACATTAAATACCTTAATAGTCTCGAATAATAAACACATTGTATGCACAAACACATTACATGCGTGATCTAAATGGATTGTGCGTGTGATGTGTTTATTATTGGAGGTTACTAACTATTAAGGTTAGATGAGTTTTAGTTAGCTTAATTGGTAAAGTTCCTTGTCAAATAAGGGATTTGGGTACGACTTTCGCTTACACTAAAATCCAATTAGTGTTTTGACCTAAAAATAAAAAACCATCATAAAACAAGAGTTATAAGTTCAAATCTGTCACTCGTATGTGTGTAATATTTAGGTCAACATTGTCATTGTGTATGTAATTGATTTGTTATTGGAGAGAATAACACATTTTAACAAATTTAATTTTGGACATGTAATTTTAAAAAGATCTAATTTAATATTTTTAAATTTCTAAAAAAGAATAATCTTATCTTTCCATCTATTTTTTGCCTATTCAGGGTATCGATTCAATTTTGACCCTTTAAATATAGGGTGTCTCAACATTTGTTATTATGAGCATATTTGGATAGCATGAAAACTGAGTGGGTCCCATGATCCATCATCCAAATTGAGTGGGTTCCACGGATGACCATTTGTTTGGCTTAGTTTTGGATCATTGTTTTCATGACTCAAATACTCAAAATTTTGGATGTGGCTGATGGAAAATGAAAACAGGATTTTGGTGCTTTTAGTTTTTGAGAATTGAGTTTCAGTGGTCTTTTTGTAAAATTAAACAAAGAATGGGACCCACCCGTATGACTTGTCCCATCACATAACGTCTCTCTCCAAAAATCAGTTTGGCATTCTCACTCCAACCCATTCTTCTCTCTCTCTCTTTTCCTCCTTCTTCTTCTTCTTCTTTTTTTTATTTTTTTTTTTATTTTTTTTATTTATAATTTTTATAATTTTATTTTTTATAATTTTTTACCTAAAGCTCTCTCTTCTCACTAACCCTTCATTGCTCCTCCACAAGCCACCACCACCACACCAGTTGTCACCATCACAAGTAATCACCATGAGCAACTACTAGATCGGGCCTTTGTTTTTTCTCTCTCTCATCCCTTTTGCCAGATCGTCACCATCATAAGCAACCACCATGAGCCACCGTGAGATCAGTTCAAGCTCAGCCCAAATTGGCCCTTCGTTTTTTTTTCTCTCTCTCTCTCTCTCTCTCTCCTCCCTTTGCAAATCAGTTTCTCTCTCTCATCCCTTTTGCTAGATTGGTTCATCTCTGTGTCTAATTTCATGATTTGGGTCTCCGATCTAAGGATTCTAAGTTTGGGTTTGCTATGCATTTGTGTGTTAGTGGGTTTGGATTTTTGGTTGTGGTTGGTGAGGTTTGGGCAGTGGTGGAGGTAGTTTGTATATTTGTTTGGATTTTTTGTGGAAGGTTGTGATTGTGGTTGAGGGCTGTTGGTGGGTTTGGATTTTTGGTTGTGGTTGTGAGTTTCTTGTGCATTCTTTTGGATTTTTTGTGTGGCTGTTGGTGGTGTTGATGGTAGTGGAATCTAGGTTTGTCGTTGGTGGTGGTGATGAAACTAGGTTTGGGTGTGGATTTCATATTCTTCGTGTAGAGTCACGTGGGTAAGGGAAGAAGTCAGTTGAAAAAGACTGATTGGTGGGCTCCACAATTTTGGCAAAAGGTGGACTTAAAAGTTGAGATATATAACTAGGTTTTGTTAACAAACAAAAATCTTGAAGTTTTTGAGTGATAATGGGTTTTGAGTTTGAGTTATGAATATGGAATTATGAAAATTGAGTTATGTCTAAACCAAATAGGTCCTACATTTCCATATTTTGAAAAACTAAAATCCAATTTTTCAACTTCGGGAGACCAAAATCAAACAAATCTTATATTTTAGAGATAAAAATGCAATTTACCCAAAAGTATCATATATCTTCGGTTACATAAAATGCCAAATGAGTTTTTTTATTATTATTATTAAGTGGAGCACATATTAGACTACGCCAAAATATGTGCATACTATAGGCTATATTGTAAAAGAGCATCCACCCAATAAGAAAAAAAACAAAACAAGAATCAAGAAAGAAGGTACAAAAGGGTGAAAAACAAAATATAAAGCTAACTTATAAAATTCAAGAATTCAATAAACCCAATAAACTTAGGAAAAGAGAAGGACCAGATCAATGATCAATTTAATCATTTTTTTTTTAATTTTAAAGAATACAAAATTTTTATGACTTATTTTGTGGGCGTGTCATATATGATGGGGCTCCATTCTGGTTTAATTTACAAATCTCGGATGGCAAGAACTTGTAAAAGCAGAGAATTCAAATCAGGAAACATCTTTCCAACTAAACTAGTAAATATGAATTTCATTTCTTCTCTGGATTCCCTGGTTCTTGAGGCTTGCAGTCAGAGGTAGTGCATGCCTCACAAGCTGGAGAAGAAAGAAAGTCGGAGAGACTGATGCGCAATGTTTGATGTTTTTCATCATTTGCGGGAACATGGAGGAGAGCTTCCATAATTAGAATCTCCCAATCACGAGGACGGAGAAATGAAAACCAGGAGTCATCTGTTTAAGGACAATCTGGCTTTGTTAATAAAGGAAAAGTTTGATTTAAATTCATGCGATATATGTTGCTGAACTAACAAAAATGATCAAACTATAAAATGTTTTTTCCCCCCAACATAGACATTGATGGTGTTCAATCACAAGAATTCCCCAAAAAGCTTTTACGATACCAATTTTCCGTACAAACCAAAATGGAAAATGTCACAAGGGAAATAGTAACATATTGACAACAGTTGCTTATGAAGGTTACGAATTGGTTGTAAAATCATCAGACACACATGAAAGAGCTTGAAGAATATCAAACACCAAAACTGTAACTGTAACAGTAAATATCGAACAATACAAACCTCCATTGCGAACTGCCTTCAGCTGGAAGACTCCGGAGCCTTGTGGTCCAGACACAGGAAATGTGCAAGACACGGACTTTCTCTTATGAGCTACTGCAAGTGATGCATTGTACCATGGACCCTTCACAATTGGTTCCCCAATAGCATCTAAAAGTGCCTTGTTCTTACTAGCTTTCTCCAAGGCTTTGCTGCAAAATTTGTAGGGAAATTATTAACTCCAAGGTGAGTAAAAGTGAGCATAAATGTGATACATGATACATGCTTTAATCATACAAACAATGAAGACAGATAAAAGAGGTTTTCCTTAACAACCACCCCTCCTCTCCCTCTCTCTCTCTCTCTCCCCCAATCTGCACTCCGCCTTTCCCCTTTATCTACTAAAAAAGAATCAAGGGCGATAAGATAACCTTGTATCTGTAAAAACAACATCCACATTCCAACATCTAAGAATATATTGAGTAGAGGAGAAGAATTAGTGCTCTATTTTGTTTAAATGGAAAAATGTTCTCCATATTTTCTAGTGTTTAGTACAACGAAAATAAAAAATCAACGGAAAAATATTTTATGTTGTCAACAGAAGCAAGCCAAAAGAGGCATTCCCTACACTCAATTGCCTTGTGCTGCCAACAACAATACTGCCACTGCCTCCCTCGCCAAACTACCACCGCTGCCACACCACCACCTTGGCAGCTACCCCTCCCCGCCATTGGCAACACTATAACACTATCTCCAACACCACCACTATTGCTGATAAAAAGGTTGTATCTAGTTCACAAAGCTCCCACATTTGGTAGGTAACCTTACTCTTTTTTCTTTTTTTTTTTGGACATGCCAATACATGTGGCCGCTCTCATTTGGTCTGTTGAGGATCCACAACTAATCAGAAAATTTCAGGAACAAGGTTTTGTTGTTGTTGGTTTTGGAGAGGTTCATTCCTAGACTTGAACCTAAGACTTTGCTTTTGGAAGAAAACACTAGACATTGCACCAAAGCTTCATCTTTACCATTGCTTATACATATAACAGATCATACCTAGTGCACAAAACTTTCATTTTTTGCGGGATTCGGGAGAGGTTGCAGGCAGCCTTAACCCCACCCCGCCCCCCCCTTTTTTTTTTTTTTTTTTTTTTTTTTTTTTTTTTTTTTTTTTCGAGCCGTTGATTTCCTGATTGGAACCCACAAGCCACAACTTGTCACTTTTGGTGGAAGGCACTTGCAATCGCACCAAAAGGTCCAATCTCTTACATTTTCATACAAGTAAAATATATATATTTTTTTGGATAGAAGTAAAATAAATTTATTCAACAAAGAAAATGAGAATTAATAGTCTAAATTTTACATTTACAATCTTAAGCTCTTTATAAAATCTAACAAAGAGCTTGAGGGAAAACTTCCTAAATCAATCATCCAATCATACATCACCACTGTCATTGCTACCGGCCTACCGCCATCACCACCACCACCATTTCACCCACTGCAACCATCATCATCACCACCAGTGTTTCCCCAATTACTATCACCACTATCACCACATCACCTTTGCTACCACCACCACCACCATGACTTTTGCTATCACCATGCTTGCATGAAATATTAAAGATTTTCCATGTAAGCCAAATGACATAATTTTTTCCAAATTATTTTCAGAGCCATAATCAAATTCTACAAAACAAGCCATTTTCCAAAAATTGTTTTCCACATAGAAAAATGTTTTTTATTGAAAAAAACAAGTGTGTAAAATGCACAGGAAGTGTATTGAGCTATTCCTAAAAAAAAAAATCTAATAGTGAAAAGATCTTAAATTTCTAAAGAAGACGTGAAAGGACACTATCTAAGACAGACATCCAATCATATAAAGATCTCAAAAATAGTTCTCTATGACATGTTGGACATTTAACACCTTCAAAAGTCCTATGAATCATCTCTCCATGTTGTCCAGGTAACAAACATTAGAACAACATATATTCTCATGTATCGACTAAATTTTCCTTACCAACATACAAGCATTTGAATCACATTCTTCAGCATCACCCAAGATATATCAACTAACAAAAACACAAGTGACCAAATACCTCATAATTGAGTAATGAAGTAGAAGATGATCAATTGATTTCCCACTACATTTGCAGATACAAAACAAATCAACATTGACTAAATTCCACTTTCAAAAACTTTCCCAAAGTTATTCCCCAATGTCCATCTAAAAAAAAAATTTACCTTACAAGGCACCTAAGCACTCTAAATACTCTTCCATGGGAACATTACTCTTGAAGATCCTCTCAAAGCATCACAGAATGATCAAATATGATCAAATACTACTTATAAAAACAAATAAAAAAAATCAAAGAATGATCAAACATGGACTTCTAACCACCAAGACACTTGGTCTACACCTCCATTAGTAGGAAAAATGAAAATATAACAAATCAAAAAGCTAAACCACAGACCCAATTGTCAATCCTAGAAAGCACAATTAAATCAAGAATTCCAAGAAGCCACTCCTTTTTCTATTGAGTTGCCTATAGCTGAAGCATTCTTGTCTACAGCCAAGTAAAAAGATCAAGAAACAGGCTGATCGGTTATAGCTCAACTAGTACTTCCTTCTCCCATGATAATTAGTTGGAGGGTGAAGTCATGTGTCTAAGACACATCAGGTGATTGTGTAACTTACAAACCAAAAAATAATAATAATAATAAAAATAAATCAAGAAACAGGTCTTTCATAAAAGAATTATTACACCATATATCACGCCAAAAAGAACTGTTTTACCATCTCTAACTAGAAATTTGATATGCTAGAAAAAAGACCTAAACTCCTCTAATACTCTTCCATATATCAACCCCATGAAATCCCCCTTAATTGTCTTTGTCGCCCCCTCCCCACACAGGCCCCCCAACCCTTTAAAGAAATGCCTCTCCATGTTCTACACTTATGACACGCCTCCAAAGTTGAGAGAGACCTCCACAATCATTGTCCTAGGAGGAATTGATTAAAAGTACTTAATTTATGCACTCCACTCCTCCTCCACTAAATAAAATTTGTTGGTGCCACCCAACCCACAAAAGAATTGTTTTGCAGCTTTCCCCGTCCATTAGAAATATGAATAGGCTCAGTGAAAAGCAAAATAAAATATGTTTGTAGGCTAGATAGCATACTTTTGATAATGGCGATCCTTCCTTCTTTTTAATGAATACAACTTATTCTAACCTACTAATATCTTTTCCACCTTTTCAATGATATTAGGGTTTTTGTCTTTCTCATACCTTTTCAGTGATGACATTCCAAATTGTTTGTGCCTTAGAGGACAAACTCAGAGATAATCCCAAATATACCATAGGTTGGGTACCCACCTTTATTTTATTTTATTTTATTTATCATTATTATTTATTACAGCAATCAAGTTAGTTAGATAAACAAAAAGCATTTAACCACTCAAGCAGAGTATTGAATAATAAAAGCTTAAAATCGTTAAGCATTCCTCTCCAGCCAAATACCCACCTTACAATCCAAGACTCAGGCTAGCTCTATTATGCCCTTCACTTCATCTATTGATACAAGCTCACTTTGGTTAACCTTTAACCTTGACACTAACTCAAAATAGAGAAAAACATATCGAATATAACCAAGCTGACCAGAATTTGATTCACATGATAACATTGTAGCATCAACAAAAATAGATGAGAGATTTTCATAACCCCTTTACTTTCTCCCATAAGCTGAAAACTAGCTTACCCACCCTCCACAACTTTGTATAACGTCCTACTGAGTATTTCCATCACCAAGATGAAAAATGAAAAAAAAAAAGAAAAAAAAAGAAGGATAATGGGTCTTCTTACTTCAATCCTCTTGAACTATTGAAAAAAACAGTTTGGTTTCCATTAACCATAATTGAGAATCAAATTGTCAAAACACAAACATAAAACTAAACCCACTTCCTCCACTTTTCTACGAAATTAAAATTTTCTAATAGATACGTCAAAATAGCCCCAAATAACACGATCATTTGGTTTTTCAATATCCAGCTTACATATTACCCTAGGACTATTGCTTCATATTCAGCTATCAATGCACTCATTCTCAATTAGAACTGAATCAAGGATTTGCCAGCCATCTATGAAAGCAGTTTGTGTATCTCAAACAAGACTACCTATAACACATTTTAAAGCTATTGACCTACATCTTTTGATGCGGACAAGAAAGAGTTCAAGGAAAAACAAGATTAATTATATAAAGATTCAAGATTTGTGATCTAGTTTGACGTGGGACTTCCTTGACACCATGGATGAATGGCCATTTGACCAACATTAGGAAAAAAGTAAGTAATTTAAAGGAGCTTATATAAGGAGACACCACCCTTCAGGATGTTACATAACAAGCCCCAGTTAAGGGTCTTCCCATAGATTGTAAAGACTCCTTTGTAAATATATTTTAATCTTCTTTTCTGGATTTTTTTTTTTTTTTTTTTGGGGGGGGTGGTGGTTGGGGGAGTTGATAAGAGGTAAAGTAATCTAAATATGGATTTGATGTCTTACAATATGTTGCCATCTGCCAAAGTGATTGAGCATTTTGAACTGCTCATAATAAGGATAACTAAATCATAGTATGATATATTCTCTAAATATCACAGAGAAGTTTTTATCATCACAGTGAGTTAAATATTAGGGTGCACCATATACTGGACAATGAGTCAATGACTGGTAATTCTTCATGACTTTATTCAGTTTCTGAGTCCTTCTTTACCCTTTATCTAAGTCTTAGATCTCTCTCTTTCTCTTCATGAAAGACAACAGACATATCCACCATGGTCAAGATTCCATGGGTCTCAATATATGGACTTTTTTTTTGATAACTGAGAGACCTTCCCAACACATGCCCTTCGGACTCGTGGTGGCCAGGGAAAATTCGGGATGTGGGTGGGTCCCCCCTTTAAGCTTGCACATCAAGTAATTGCAACTGAGATGCAACAGCTAGGGATATGGACATCCATATGCTATTTCCATTTTCCACAAAGTTTCTCTTACTATTAAGCTATTTAAGAAGGATGATCTCAGTTCTTTCTATTATGTCATACTCGTTTGATCTATACCTGCTATTCAAAGTCAATAGATTTAACACTCTACCAAATCTGAAGGACAATTTTGGTATAATGTAAAAGATATGCAAGCACATAAAGCTTAAATAACGAGCCATGGGATATTTAGACCTGTGGAATCTTGACCACAGTGGGTATGTCCATTGTCTCTCTCTCTCTCTCTCTCCACACACAAATACACACTAGATTTACCATGACATGATGACAAACATAGACATTACATGATGTGCTTCCTATAAAAGGACCATGATGTTGGCAGAAGGCACTCTGCATATAACCAAATTTTCAGACTTGTAATTTCCAGTAAGAAGCTGGACATGAAGATGAGACAACATTAATCCCCTCCAACCAGCTCCGTCTTGAAACAATAACCATATGGATATGGTCACGAATGCATAAATATGCCATTATCCAAAATAACTTGCCAGAAGTCTATCATACAGATGCTTTAAGTTCTACAAGGCATCTCAGTCTCACATTGCAAAACTTTAATTGGTTCAGTTAAATCAGAAATATAAAATTTCAATATACAAGTTTAATCAACATCATAATGTCTTATAAAAGTTCCTTTTATACTAGTTATAAAACTTCTTAGACAATAAAAACCATCCCATATAAAATGCAACATACCTGCTACAGCTATTATAAATAACGAGGTCATCAAGAGCACTCAAAGCTACTCCGCCTGTTATGGTAATCAAAACAAAAGACACTGCTTTCCGACTAAATGATTTACTCTTCCCTTCGTCCACGGGCTTTGCAGAACTGCAGGAAGCAATCTAATCAGTCAAAATCAAGTTCAACTTCCCCAATTAAATATGGGTATGAAAGCTTTTAGCTTTAAGATCGAATTCATTGATCTTAACAATTCATCTTTTTTGGTCTCAAAAAAGAAAAACACAACACAAATGGGTCTGATCTGAACTCACAAAATTCAACTTCTCAAGTCATTTACATGTATTATTTTCTTCCACATTTCCCATTTCTCAAAATTTTAAATTAGACCCATTGCCCCTTTCTTTTCCATTAAATTTTCCTGCTGTAAAGCATATGAATTTTAATACAGTCCAACCAATCTATCCTAATACAGACCCTGAAACTCAGTTCTCATATTTCCTCAACCAAAACAAAAACACATCGTTTTCTCGGATTACAAACAAACAGAGTGACAATAAAAACCTTGCCTCAGACAAAGATATACTAATAAAGATTGGAAATCAAAGTATGAGTAATTAACAAAGAAAAAAAAAAAGAAAAAGATGGGTGGGAAATATAGCATACCTGGAAAGCTGTGACGTTGGGGTTGGGGAATTCTTGAACAAGGAAATTAATCTTCTCCCCAACATTTCTCTGCTTTGCTTAGCTCGCTCTGAGCCTATGCCTTGTGTTAAGTTTAAACCCTTCTTCTAAGCAAGATGGGTTTTGTGGGGTTTTACAACTTCTCTTGTTCTAGTGTGTGTGTTTTTCTGGGTTGCTTTGCTTGAAAGTTCCTAAGGTAACACCAAAAGTTTTTTTTTTTTTTATATATTTTTTTGAAAATTGTTGTTGCAAGCACAAAGTGTATAAATAAGAAGGGAAATCTTATTTTGAAAATATAATTTTAGTTAATATTTTGATTTCACAATTTAAGTAAAATTGTGTTTTGAACACACAAGGCCATAATAAGTTCAACAAAATATGGTCCACATATTTCTTGTCACAAGTTTTCAATTGAAATCTATAATATGGTTGTGAGTTTCAGTTAGCTCAATTGGTAAAGTCTCTGATGGTTGAATAAGAGATCTGGAGTTCAATTCCTGCCTACATAAAAAACTGATTGATGTCTTGGTCTATCATCAAGAGCGGACGTCATAGGTTGAAACTTAAAAAAAAAAAAAGAAAAAAAAAATCTGTAATATGGTCCAACATAGTCTTCTTTATCTTTTTTTTTTTTTAATACCAGAATTTTAACATTTTTTAAAACCCATGAATCAAATGAAAAAAAAAATTATGAATTTCATATTTTATATATTCCATTCCTTACATTTTTATAATTAAAAACTTTAGATTTCATTAAAAAAAATTAAAAAATTTAGAGACTTACTACAACTAGATGCTAAATTGTGTATTACACAGAAAAAGGTAAGTAATAATAAATTAAAATGTAAATTAGCAATTTAAAAAAAAAAAAAAAAAAATGTAAATAGAATATATTTAGAGAATATCAAACCTAAGTTAATCATAACCTTTTTTTTTTGTTTGAAAATTTTGACTTACTTTACCAAAAAAATGGTGAGTTTTAATTAGTTTACCCTAACATAGTTTAACACTAACATAGGAATTTTTTTTTTTTTTTTTTTTTTTTTTTTTTTTTTTTTTTTTTACTTCAAATAGGTGGCTTTTAGCATTTTTTTTTTTGGTTGAGAATCAGGTGGCTTTTAGCATCTGGTATTAAATATAATTTTATTTTATTTTTGGGTTCAAAGGTGATATAATTAACAACTAAGAAAGAACAATAGGTTTAGGACATATCCTGTTAAAATACATCCCATTGAGGTCATCCTCAAAGACATCAATCACGTCCACAGGCGGACTATCAAAAGAAGAAAAAGCAACATCCTGACTAAAACTCATCCTGGTAAGGCTATTAGCACATCTATTTGCTTGGCGGAAGCAGTGCTTGATCTGATTCGAATCTGTTGAAAACGGGAAGCCAATAGCTTGCAATAATCCAATATAGGGGAGATGATATTATTTACATATGATGAATTACCTAGAACATCTACAATAGCTTTAGCATCTAATTCAATTCCAAGACAAGATATATTGAGGTTGCAGCATAGCATGAGACCCTCCCTAAGCCCCCACAATTTTGCCTCAAAGCTATTAGTAAACCCAATTCGTTTGCTAAAGCCAGTTATCCAGTGACCCCAATCATCTCTAATGACGCCTCCGTAACCAGCTAGCCCAGTATCACCATTGGACGAGCCATTCGTATTGAACTTCATCCAACCTTGTGGTGGTCTCTCCTAATATATTCTCTTGATCACTTTACAAGTCTACAACCTTGGGGAGGATACAAAATGAATAAGTTCAGTAGCTTGATTCACTATCTCCACTACTAGATTTGGGTTCCTATTTTTCCTGTTAAACACAAACTTGTTCTTGCTTTTCCAAATGTTCCACACTGCAAAAGGGAAAACAATTTTCCAAGGGGGGTTTGCAACAACTAAATTGCAATTTTCTCTACTATGAGATGATAGCCAATCCTGTAAGTTGTTCCTCCAAAAAGCTTGATTAGAAGACATTAATACCTAGCTGATTCCACACTTGCTTAATTTGAGGGTAGTCCTAAAGGGTTGCAAAATAGTCTTCGACCTTCCTTAGCAGATGGGACATATAATCTCACGAAGAACACCTTTTTTCTCAAGGCACACCTTGACCCCAATGCTATTATGAGCACACATCCAAAGAAAAGTTTTGATTCTAGGGAGTGTATCAGCTTTCCAAATCCACTTAGCGGAAAAGATGGGGCTATCTTCAATACTCATAGCAATCCTATAAGCACTTCTTAAGTCAAAAGTACCTTGGGGGGAGTCGGCCCAAGCCAATTTGTCCACTCCTCTAGATTTTATTGTAGTGGAAATAGCTTGAATCATCCACTTGATATCAAGGGGGAGTTCAAAAGGAATGTTTTCCCAATCCTAACCCGTGTCCAACAATATGTCCTTTACTTCCAAAAGGCTTGCTTCCTGGGTAATGGGTCCTTGAATAAGCTATCTAAGTGGACCTCCATTTATCCAATTGTTATGCCAAATATTTAATCTACTATCCCTTCCAACCATCCACCTACTACCCTTAATGAATGTATCCATGCCTCTCTTCATTGCTACCTATGTTGGTGAGCAGGGAAGTCTGTTTGGATTTGCAGCAACCCTCCTTCTTTGGCTGTTGTATTTCATCTTCAAGACCTAAACCCAAGGAATCTCTCTTTCATTGTGGAACCTCCAATTCAGCTTGGCAAGAAGGGCAATGTTCCTCCCTTTTGCTGAATGCAAGCCCCCTTCCTTTTTCGCTTTAGTCACCTTATCCCATCCAACCCAATGAATTTTCTTGGTTGTGTTCGAAGACCCCCACAAAAAGTTCCAATTCACTCTATCTAAACCCTCCAAAATTCTGAAAAGGAGGTGAGAGCATTGCATAATATAAGATGGTATAGCAGCCGATGAGGCTTGAATGAGCACTGAACGACCAACCAAGGATAACATATTTGCTTTCCATCTTGAGAGCTTTTGTTTTACTCTATCAAGAATAATATTATAGTCTTGGGATGAAGAACCAGGATGCTTCAGAGGGAATCCAAGATACTTCCCAAGAGTAGGGGTGGAAGCAAATCCAAGGATGTCACACAACGACTCCCTAGAGTCCCTATCGACATTTAAAGAGACATAAACTCTCGATTTGGACTGACTTACTATTTGTCCAAATAAACTGCAAAAATAGTCTAACACATCTCTTATGGCTGAACAATTCACTCTATTAGCTTTAGCAAAGAGCATAATATCATCTACAAACATCAAATGGGAGAAAGCCAGACCACTTTGGGAAGCCTTAACTGAATGCCAAAGTTTCGCGCACTTCTCTTCAATAAGCTGACCAAGGAAGTCCATGTAAAGAATGAAGAGATAAGGGGATAAAGGGTCTCCTTACCTTATCCCCTTAGAAGGAAAAATTGGGTCAAGAGCTTCACCATTTAACAAAATAGACGTAGATACCGTTGAAATGCAACTCATGATGATATCTCTAATATCAAGAGGAAATTTGGCCCTAATAAGCATTTTTCTAATGAAACTCCACCCTAGCTTGTCATAAGCCTTCTCCAAGTCTATTTTTAAACTTTAGGTAGGTGGCTTTGATTCTTATTTTTGCCATTGATATTTTTAAGTGGGGCACCCATATTGGGTTTTCTGAGAAAAATAGGCCCAACAATTGGAGCCCAACAGGCATCACATGCGCCCACTAACAAATATTCTGCTCCTGGGATTTAAATTTGGACTCTTGTAATCATCAAGCATTGCTATTGTGTTACAACTCACAACGGACTTCCTGTCCTATTTATCATAAGTTTTTTTTAATATCTATTTCTTTCCAAATGGCTGAAAACTTATTTGATTGGTAGCCACAACCTACCAATAGCCCAAATGAATTGAATAATTATTTTAGCCTTGAATTTGCTACTCAAAAAAAGAAAAAAAGAAAAAAAAAAAAAGATAGAAGAAAGGATAGAGTATTATTTTAAGATTTTACTAACTTCAAATCTCATATTATTTTTCTTATTTTTTGTAAAAACCACATATAAATATAAGTAATACATTTGATATTGTAGTTATAAACTGAAAATAATTTGAAAAGAAAAAATAATTTTATAGGTTTTCAAAGAATAAACCAAACATTGATATTGTACGGCACCGAGGTACCCAGATCCAATTGGGCCTTGGATTCAGGCCCAGCAGCATGACCCACATCTCCAATCTCTTTCTACTCAACCCTCATAAACTACAAGCCTAAGTTTCATCACCTGACAGTTGCTCGGCAAAACGTTCCCGAATAATAAAGAAAGACTGACGCCTAAACACACCAGAGAATGCTCGGCAGTTCTTAGGAAACATCATTATCGAGCATTCCTATTTGAGTTGGAACCAAGTTCCAAGGCCACATTCACCACATCCCACCCCTACCTAACCACCCACTTACAACTGATGATATTGGAACCCCAATTGCACTAACTATGGTTGTAATCATGGTCTCTCCACTAATCCAGAGCTATAAATATGAGAAGATGGAAAGGGGAAAGGTTGTTGAAAGGTTCACAAAAAATAGAAAGTAGAGAGAAATAGTGATTCAGAAAAAGAGAGGAGCATATACGTTGAGTCTTTGTGTCGAGAACAACCCAAAGTAGGAAATCCTAAGCCCACCTTACAAGTAAGTTGTGAGCCCAAGTGAGGTCAGGCCCAACAGTCTCACCTCCAACGCGCACAATTGGCGCCCACTATGGGGCCATCCAATGAAGCTGTGGTTCGACTGAGACTCACACACAGGAAATGTCCAAAGGGCATTCGGGAGGCCAAGCCGAGAGCGGATCTGTAGGATCTTCTCTGGACTTCACATGGCAGGAGAGAAGACAGAAAAGGCGTGAGGATAGGGAGCACAAGCGTAGAAAGGAAGAATCTGGCCTTGGGGAGGGGTTAGACCAAACTCACCGAACAATGTAGGGTGCCTCGGGGCACGGGCAACGTGATGAGAGAGACCAAGAGCTGGAGTGGTTGCGCAGACTGGTGAGGGATTTGGAGTTGGAGGCAAAGGGTTGGCGCCAGAGAAAGGACCGAGACAATCGAGAAAGGAGGGATGGTAGTGTGGGAAATTGGGGCAAGGAGGAGTCCAGTCAGTCCGGTTCCCGTCAACGCCGGGATTGTTCCCTTTCCCGAGAATCACGCCGACGCAGGAACCGCTCATACTTCTGAGAGCCTCGTTAACGTCGGGACCATTCACGCTCGTGCGGATATGCCAACCGTGGTTCGGATTCCCCGGAGGAACGACAACCCTACAATGCTGCCATGGACGCAATGAGATGGGCTTTATGAAGAGCTGCTTGGTTCTCAAGCAAAATTGAATGAGCCCCTATGTCGAGCCGATTTTCATGGCCACCGTTTAACTCCTACAATGGGAAAATGGACCTAGTGGAGCACGTCAGTCATTATATCCATATGATGTCTTTGCACATGCACAACGATGCGCTGATGTGCAATGTGTTTCCCTCAAGTCTTGGCTCCACGGCTTTGAGATGGTTTAATGGGCTACGAAAAGGTTCCATTCATAGTTTTGTCGTGCTGATCCAGGAGTTTGGCACTCGATTTGTGACGTGTAGCTGGGTGCCACAACTGGTGGATGCATTGCTATCCATAAAGATGAGGGTCGGTGAAACCCTTCGGAGTTATGCCAGTCGGTATTGGGAGCTATACAATGAAATCGGTGGGGGTAATTAAAAGATTGCGGTGAGCACTTTCAGGATGGGGCTGCCCGAGGACTCTGAACTACGGAATTTGTTGACAAAAAGACCTCCCAAGGATATGAAGGCAACTTATGAGGCGTATTGAGGAGTATAAACGTCTCAAGGATGATTGGCTGCAGAATAAGGGTAAGGCCCCGTTGCTGAATCGTTCCCGACAGGGCGTTTTTCCCACAAGACCGAGGAGGGATTTCAGGATGCAGGAATTGGAAGTGCAAATGAGAGGGGTGAATGTAGCATTCAAAGAGCCGGTACACAAGATTTTAGACTGGATTAAGAATGAACCGTTCTTCAGATGGCCGAACAAGATGGGGGGCGACTCATCTCGAAGGAATCAAAACTTGTATTGCACATACCACAGGGATAAAGGGCACACCACCGAGCAATGCCAGGTGTTAAAAGATCATCTGGGGCAACTACTGAAGGCAGGATATTTGAAAGAGTTCGTAGTGGATTCCGGAAACCGAGATGCCGGTCATGATGCTCAGCAAAAAGGAAACCCTCTCCCGCCACCATTGGGGGTGATCGAGGTCATCCATGCTACTTTGAAGGGTGCGACTATAACCAGAAGAGGAGTATTGACAGTGGCACCCCAGGAAACTTGCATGGAAAAACAACCACCCGAAAAAAGGATGAAAGTTGGCCGGTTGGCAATCTCTTTCGACGAGGAAGATCTGGAGGGAACGATTCAACCACACGATGATGTGTTGGTAGTAACAACGCGGATAAGCGGTTTCTTAGTGAAAAGGGTGATGTTAGACCAAGGAAGCGGAGCCGACGTAATGTACCCAGATCTGTTCGAGGGGCTTGGATTAAAAAATCAGGACTTGACAAAGTATGATATGCTGTTGGTCTCATTTGATGGAAGAGTTGTGATTCTTGAGGGTCAAATTTCCCTTCCGGTAAATATGGAGGGCAAGGAAGTGATGGTGACCTTTATAGTGGTCAGATCATACTCCCTATACATGGCAATCCTGGGAAGGCCGTGGATTCATGTGATGAGGGCCGTTTCGTCCACCTTGCATGTGAAGGTCAAATTTCCTACCGAGCATGGAGTTGTCGTAGTACGAGGGAACCAGCAAGTGGCTAGGCAATGCCTAGTTGCCACGGTTAGATGGAAGGGCAAGCAGGTTGAACAAAAGGAAACCACCGAGAAAGCATCTCCATAGCAATTACAGAAGCCCCAAGAAGAAGTGGGGGAAAGTGGTGCTGAGAAGTTGATGAAGGTTAAAATCATTCCAAACACTGACAGGTATTTTCAAATAGGGACGAGGATGAAGAACCAGGATAGGGTCGAAATGTTGTTATTCCTTTTGCAGAATATGGATGTCTTTGCATGGAGTCCATACGAAGTGCCCGGGGTAGACCTCGAGTTCATTGTCCATAAGCTCAATGTGGACCCGTCATTTCCCCCGAAGAAGTAGAAGCCGAGAAGAGCGGCCAAAAAGCATGTTGACGCTGTAAAGTTGGAAGTCTAGAGGCTGAAGGAAGCTGAGGTGATAGGGGAGATCTTCTTCCTGGAATGGCTAGCAAATACCATGGTAGTGAAGAAAAAGAATGGTAAGTGGAGGGTTTGTGTGAACTTCATAGACTTAAACCGGGCATGCCCGAAAGACCCGTTCCTTATGCCGAAGATTGACCAATTGGTAGACGCCACATACAGACATCCCGAGATGAGCTTCTTGGACACTTTTCAGGGGTATCATCAGATTGCCCTGGCACTTGAGGATCGAGAAAAGACAGCATTCATCTCCCCGGATGCAAACTATCACTATAACATGATGCCATTCGGATTGAATAACGTTGGAGCCACGTACCAACGAATGATGACAAGGATGTTCCGAGATAAAATTGGGTGCACGGTAGAAGTATACATTGACGATATGGTAGTGAAGAGTAAACAGGAAGCACGGCATGTAGAAGATCTTCGAGAAGCGTTTGAGGTGCTCCGGTAACATAAGTTGCGCCTAAATGTTGAGAAGTGCACTTTTGGTGTGGGGGCTGGTAAGTTTTTGGGGTATCTAATCACGAATTGGGGAATAGAGGCCAATCTCGATAAAATCGAAACAATAAATCACCTCAGGCCACCGAGCAATCCAAAAGAAGTGCAAGTATTGACCGGGATGTTAGCCACACTTTATCGGTTCATTTCCAAATTTGCTGATCGCTGTAGACCGTTCTATCAACTTCTGAGGAAGTGGAAGGGATTTCAGTGGGATGAGGAGTGTGACAAAGCCTTTCGAGATTTGAAGGAGTATCTGACGCAATAACGGCCTCGGACTCCGGGGAAGATTTATTCATGTACCTCTCGGTGTCCGATCATGCCGTAAGTGTTGTGCTACTGAGAGAAAGAGGAATACATCAACCAGTGTATTACATAAGCAAGACCTAGGTTGATGCCGAGACAAGATACCTTCCTTTGGAGAAGTTGGTGTTAGCCCTGGTGCACGCCACGAGGAAGCTGCTGCATTATTTTCAGGTTCATACTGTGTTCGTTCTGACCGAATATCCTTTACAATCATTGTTAAAAAGGTCAGACTTCACGGGCCGAATAGCTAAGTGGGGGACTCGACTTGGTTCCTTTGACATACAGTACAAGCCGCGAAACTCAATAAAGGGGCAGGTCCTTGCTGATTTTGTCGCAGAGTTCTCTCCTAAGGATGGCGGGAAGATGATCTGTATTGTAGAGAATCGCTCATGGAAAGTGTTTGTGGACGGTGCTTCGAGTGCTATGAGGGCCAGAGTCGGAATTGTAGTAATTACTCCGGAGGGGATACGATTGGAACATTCCTTCAGATTGAGATTTAAAGCCTCTAATAATGAGGTTGAATATGAGGCCTTTTTTGCTGGATTATGGACCGTTTTATGCCTGGGCGCATAGGATGTGGAGATTTATTCTGATTCTCGACTGGTTGTGTATCAGATCCAAGGTAGTTTTGAAGCGCGGGACTCTCAGATGAAAGCCTATTTGAGTGCAGCAAAGAAAATCATTAACAAGTTCGGAATGGTGAAGGTGGCCCAAGTCAACCGGGCACAAAACAGACCCGCTGACTCACTAGCCACGTTAGCCTCGTCAATGACCGAAGAGGTTCCTCGGCTGATCAAAGTAGAGCTTATAAGGGAGCCAAGTATTGGCATGACAGATAACTGCATCACGACCGTGGCTGACGTCACCGTAATCTCAAAAACCAAGCCGTACTGGATGGACCCGATCATTGACTTCTTAGCCGAGGATCGAGTTCCGGATAATCGAAAAGAGGCCAAAAAGATTCATCGGGTGGCTTCTCGGTATTGGCTGTCAGCAGATCACAAGTTATACCGGAGGTCTTTTGGAGGACCGTACCTTTCATGCTTACACCTCGAGAAAGTAAATGAGCTTCTGTCTGAGTTGCATGACGGAATTTATGGTAGCCATGTAGGGGGGCGCTTGTTAGCACACTGAGTGATGACTCAAGGATTTTGGTGGCCCCAGATGCAGAAAGATGCGGTGGAATATGTACAGAAATGTGAACAATGCCAGAAACATGCTCCCCTGATTTACCAGCCAGCAGGTCATTTAAATCCCTTTAGTAGTCCATGGCCGTTTGTACAATGGGGGCTAGATATTCTCGGCCCATTCCCCCGAGCAACAGGTAATCGTCAGTTCGTGTTGGTGGCGATCGATTACTTCACGAAGTGGGCGGAAGCCGATGCCCTGGTAAATATCAGGGATGTAGACGTCAAGAAATTTATGTGGAAGAACATAGTCACGAGATTCGAGGTGCCGGACTCACTGACATCAGACAACGGGCTACAGTTTGACAGCAAAGCTTTTCGAACCTTTTGTAGTGATCTCGGCATCAAGAACAGGTATTCCATTCCAGCATATCCCTAAAGCAACGGCTAAGCTGAGGCGACTAGCAAGACAATTTTGAATGGGTTGAAGAGAAGGTTGGATGGGGCGAAGGGAAGGTGGGCTGAGGAACTACCTAACATTTTGTGGGCTTACCGTACAACCCCCAGAAGGTCCACAGGGGAGACTCCGTTCTTCTTAACGTATGGAGCAGAAGCCGTGATACCGGCCGAGGTGAACTTGTGCAGTGCACGGGTTGTAGGATTTGACCCTATCCAGAACAATGGTTTAATGCTGGAACACTTGGATTGGTTGGAAGAGTGCTGAGAATCAGTAACAATCCGGCTAGCGGAATACCAGCAGAGACTTGCCCAACGATACAACCGAGATATAAAAGTTAGGGAATTCAATGCTAGAGACTTGGTGCTGAGAAAAGTTGTGGGGAACATGCGGGACGCAAGCGTTGGGAAGTTAGCTCAAGCTTGGGAGGGACCCTATAGAGTTACTACCATTGCAGGTGCGGGAGCGTACTATTTAAAAGACCTTAACGAGAGGCCACTTCCTCGGCCATGGAATGTCCACAACCTTAAGAAGTTTTACCACTGACCGTTCATGCGCGGAAATGTAAGTCCGAACTCTGTACACCACTTTAGTCAATATGATGATGAGATTTCTGGTTGCAGTTATATTCAATTTCGTTATTGCCAATTTAGTGTTAATGGATAATGTTGAGGACAGAAACTTCATTCTCGGTTTGATCAATATTACTGAGCAGGTGGAAACCTTATGCTAAAAAAAAAATCTTAAGGACAGAAACCTCATTCTTGGTTCGATCAATATCACGGAGCAGGTGGAAAAAAAAATCCTAAGGACAGAAACCTCATTCTCAGTTCAATCAATATCACCGAGCAGGTGGAAACCTTATGCTGAAAAAAATCCTAAGGACAGAAACCTCATTCTCGGTTTGGTCAATATGACCGAGCAGGTGGAAACCTTATGCTTAAATATGTGGAAGCTTGCCGTTCATCTTCTCAAGAAGGCGAATATGTGTTGTGTGAAACACCCAATATTTGGGGGCTTGATTTATCCTACTGTACAAATCATCCCTAGCCATACATGCAAGAAGATAAGTGGTAACAAAATAAAAGGGGGAAGGTAACAACACAGAACAAAGCAATAGCCAAGCATTCATGAATATGATCAAAGCAAATATATGGCGAACAAATCATCATCCAAATAAAGTTAACAGAGAAATAAAACCAATGTTTCGTCGCCAAACCTGGCAATTGCATACGGGTTATCCCTGGGAAATAAAGTAATTGTTTAGTCACCACAACCCGGTGACATAGGCAAATTTACTAGAAAAGAGATAACATTAGAAGACAATAAAAATAAATAAGAGCAATAAAGATTCGGTTCGGCAATTAGGTTGATGGAACGGTGGGTTTGGTCTGGTCGGCTACGATGTTCTGCTGCTGGTCGGCCGCGGGAGAAAGCAGATCCCCATTGGGTTGACCATGAGCAAAGGGGAAGCTGGTGGCTTTTGTTTCATCTAACTCTGCATGAGCATCAATTTGCTCCGCCAGTTCCCTCATGCTTGCTATTTCCTCCTCGTCAATAGGCACCGGGTGGTTTTGCGTGGTAGGGGTTGAGCTCGGGAAGGGTATTTGGCCGGGATCTCTCAAAGGAGAATCCTTAGGGACCCTTAAAATTTGCAAAGTGGCAAACCATCTGGCCTCAAAACCCAACCTGGGAGCCTGATTCACAACTGGTTCCGCGGAATTCTCGGCATCTGCGAACCCTTCATTATACCATTTTTCCTCACAAGCCTCCAAAGCCGCTCTCAGATCGGCAAGTTCCTCGGCTTGAGCAGTGTTCAAACTTACTGCCTTGGCTAGCTTAAGGTCCGTCTCGTTCTACTTTGCCAAGAGTTCCGCAGACCTTTTCTCCGCCATTGCCCTGGCCTTCTCCACAGCAGCAGCTTTTTTCTTGGCAGTATCAGCAGCTTTTGTTTTCTCCTTAGCTGTTTTAACAGTTGTCTCCCTTGCAGCCCTCTCTCGGTCAGCATCCTCGGCAAGTTCTTTTGCACGACCATCTAGGATATGGGCCAGTTGAGCAGCCTGACAAAACAATGAGAATTAGTATGGCAATGAATTGAAAGGTAAATGAAAGATAGTGAATATGAAAGGGTTAGTAAAGAATTGGTAGGTGAAGGGTTATCACGATAGTATGCCACTACAGCCTCCGCCCTAGAGACTCCTCTGACCCTTCTTCGAAGGCATGCATGTCCTCAGGTAGAAGGAGGTCTTGCGCCAAACTCTGAGCAATACGGCCCCCTTCACCTTTCTCCTAGACCCGTAGGAAGTGGTTTGTCATCCAGCAGAAACTTAGACTTCCACGCCTATGCAGGAGGAGGATGCTATGCTTGGCCCAGTTTGGATTTGCGGCTCTTGAATAACAATGCCGCCGGATGGTCAGGGAGGAGTCCGAGCTGCAATATCCCCCGGGTCAGTAGAAGTTTGTTCGACAACTCTTTGCCTCTTTTGGACCCGTCCGGTTCAAGGAGGAGGTTGAGGGGGGGGGGGGGGGGCTTGACTTTGGCTCTAAGGGGGTGGTTGCTGCACGGCTTGTCTCGTGCCGGGCACGAAACGATCTATTGTCATAGCCCTCCGGGTCACCATATCTTCACTAAGGTAGGGTTCTGTATCTGAAAGGTCGGTTATGTCAACAACAAATTACTCAGCTTCCTCTACGGGAGCCTCGGGCTCGGCGGGTTCCTCGGGCTGTGTGGGTTCTTCTTGGACGGGAGCTTCTTCTTGAACAGGTGAGTGGGCAAGCTCTTAGAGACGCCGGGACACACGCTCCACCGACTCGTCCCACAACGGTGCAAGTTTGTCTGAGCAAGTGTATCGCCTACCTAGTTCTCGAGCTTCTCCAACTATAAATTTCGGCGGAAGGAAGTTCACATGCCGAAAGTCAATATATGACAAAAGGGGGCTATCAACAAAGAGCGCTTGTTTGAAGGACTGCCAGGTGGAATAGACAGGTTCAACTTCGAGAATTAGATGTAATGCTCGGAGCTTTCCGTCCCAATGAACGTAAATCTCAGACCGAAGTACAAAATTCAGGTCCCTGGCGTGAACTGTCCTGAAATCCGGGACAAACACTTTACCCTCTGCAAAAGGAATATATATATATATATATATATATATATATACACATTCATACAAGAAAATGAGATACAATGTTAGTGACCAAATAGATAAAACTACCACAAGTAGAAGGACAGTTAAGTTAGAGATCGGTACAAACCCACTTCACGCTGTGAAAGGGGGGGGGGGATTTCTCTGGGAAACCAATTGTCGCGCACTCGGACGAACTCCCCGGCTGAATTCCTATTTAAATTAGGTAGGCACGATATCATCCGTACTCGTGTATCTCTAACTTTTAAGTAATAATTGGTATTTTTATTTCCACAAAGACTGTACATGTGGTTTATGTCATGGTGGTCCAATTGTAAATAAAATGTATGATTGAATCTACTAACACAACTAACTACCTGGTAAAAATTGGGGGGGAGTTGGTTGAGGCACAGCTCATAATACCTAAGTGTGCTGACTAAGAGAGGATCCACGGGAAACCTAACCCCGCCCTCTAGAATCACCATTAAGGGGAAGAAAGCAGTACCATGCCCTTTGTGGAGAGCAATTTCGCTCTCGTGGCAGTACACCACTTCCACATCATCGAGGATATCAAACTTTTTCCTAAAGGTGGCTAAAGACGCCGCAGTGTCCAGAAGAAAGGCAAAGCCCATTTTAAAGTCTAATGCTGAAGGAAGAAATTCGTAGAAAGAAGCTGAAGTAAGAGGAGGGGGTAGAAAACTTACTTTGGGCTCTAGGAAAGAAAGGGTCTCTGGACTGGTGAGTAAGCGCACAGATGAATGCTCGGCAGAGAGTAAACTCAGGAAATGGGGAGTGAAAAAGTGAAAGAACGTTTTGTAATAAACTATTTATAGAGGCCAAAGAGGATAGAGAGACGTTTAATCAGCAATAAAGAGGCACGATTAACGAAAGACTCTACGGATGCCAATAACAACTGGCACGTGCGCCTCCTCGGTTCACGAACTATCAGGTAATAATGACAACTGAACTTAGCACCCCGGAACAGCACTTCTTTTGAGAGTGCATTAATGGGTCTCCGTAACCGCCCAATTCTCTACCTGTTAATCTCCTCAAACGAGAATGCCTTTTAGGTTCCTTGATTCTTCTCGGTAGCCGAGCATGAATCAAGGGGGGGCTATTGTATGACACCAAGGTACCCAGATCCAATTAGGCCTTGGATTCTGGCCCAGCATCATGGCCGACATCTTCAATCTCTTTCTACTCAAACCTCACAAACTACAAGCCTAAGTTTCATCACCTGACAGTTGCTCGGCAAAGCGTTCCCAAATAATAAAGAAAGACTGACGCCCGAACACACCAGAGAATCCTCGGCAGTTCCCAGGAAACATCATTACCGAGCATTCCTATTTGAGTTGGAACCAAGTTCCAAGGTCACATTCGCCACATCCCACCCCCACCTAACCACCCACTTACAACTGATAATATTGGACCCCCAATTGCACTAACTATGGTTGTAATCATGGTCTCTCCACTAATCCAGAGTTATAAATATGAGAAGATGGAAAGGGAAAAGGTTGTTGAAAGGTTCACAAAAAATAGAGAGTAGAGAGAAACAGTGATTCAGAAAGAGAGAGGAGCATATACGTTGAGTCTTTGTGTCGAGAACGACCCAAAATAGGAAATCCTAAGCCATCTTACAAGTAAGTTGTGAGCCCAAGTAAGGTCAGGCCCAACAGTCTCACCTCCGGCGCATACAGATATCGATCTCAAGGTTAAGGGAATCTTATCAAATTCCTAATTAAACTAAATGTGTGTAGAGAGTTTTATTTATGGGCATTCAGTTTCTCAAGTATAACATTGTTGATAATGTAGATGTCGAAGTCATTTTATATTCCTTGAAAGTTAATACCTCCTCTTGTCAATGGGAGATATCATCTATTTATAATATATAAAGCCTCCTCTTGTCAATGGGAGATATCATCTATTTATAATATATAAAATAAAAGTCTGACTTTTTTTTAAACTTTTTGTTATGTTGCCACGTAAATTTTTAAAAGCTCACGTTGTTCCACGTTAACATTACTATAACATAAATTCTTAATTTGGTTTCTAGAGTCATTAATAGTCATTAATTTGGTTTCTTCTTCTCATAAAACTAGATTAGTTTAAATTAATTAAAAATCTTTTTTTTTTCTTTAAAGCAACCTAACATTAAGCGAATTATGAATAAATTTGATTTGATATTCTCTAACATATTTTATTTAAACCCGTAAGGGTGCAATCTAGTGGTTGGAAGCTTGAGATGAGTTATAGACTCAGACATCCTAAGTTTAATCCCGGCTAAAAGTTCTCATTTACCAAAATAAAAATTCCTTACTAGGAGTTCCCCTCAATTACATGATACATTGAATTGTGTATCTCAAATATGTATAACATATTTGATTTTAATTAGAAACTATTTTGTGAAAATTCTCTAAATCAACTAATACCAAATATTATAATTATAAATTCTATTTGTGAGATATACATAATAAATAATGAAAATAAAGAAATAAGAAATATCTAACTATAACCATAAGCATGAAAAGATTCTTTGCTTAAGAAGATCTTGATTATGAATCGCTAATTCAAATTCTAAAACATTTTGTTGAATGCCATATACCAAAATTTTGTTGTAAATCCTTGACAAAAAGAAACACCTTTACTCAAAACTTAGTTTCCTGCGTATATAATTTTATGAATATATTAGTAAAAATCATTATGACAAAAATGATGCTGAAAAGACTAATTTTCTTATTATTTATTACATTTTGAGATAAGCTTGATATGATGTTTTATTTTTTTGATCACAGCTTAATATGATGTTGATTGGTATGATAATGAATATTTGTATGATTGCCTGATTAGGTGGCATGATGGAACAGCTTGTAGAACTTAAGTAAGACTTATTGTGGATTATAGTTAGCATCTTTGATGGTTGAATAGAGATTTGGGGTTCAATCCCCGCCTACACCAAGAATTGATTGTTGTCTTGGTATGATGATAAAGAGCGCTCATTAGGAGCAGATGCCATAAGTTGAAATTCTCTCAAAAAAAAAAAAAAAGAAAAAAAAAGAAAAAGAAAGAGTTATTGTTCATCATGCCTTTCAATATTTTTTCATTATTATTTTCCTTGTTAAAAAAAAACACACACACACACAGTAGTTCTATTTACATAAGCATATTTAGTAATGAAATACCTTTTGTAGATTATTTAAAATGCAAAAAAGTGTTAGCTTATCTTATAAGTATCATGATTTTTGAGAGAAAATGTTGTTGACCCACAAAATAGAGGGAGTTCAAATGCTATTTTAGTACTTAGTTGCATAGTAAGAATACTTTTCAATTTTTTTTTTTTTTTTATACTAATTTCAAGAGAAACACTAACATTACATACTATATTTTTTATGTTAGACATATTATGGCCCATATCAATTGTGGGCCCATATACTGAATAAGTCTATGATTAGTCATATATTCTCTAGTATATAAATTCTACATTGGCTTTATTATAATACAAGTGCTTAATATAATATATAGTTGTCAAGGGTTTTGTCATTGTGGACATAGGCCGTAACATTGAACCACGTGCGTTCTCTCACCATTTGTGCTTTCCTTTTCACACTTTCGCTCATTATTCAAGCATCACACACAATCACACAACTTTCACATTTAATATTTGTACATCAATCAAAGTGTAATATTAAATATTCTAATAATGTTAGGCTAAGATTTACTAATAATATAATAAATTGTACCAACTACAATAATAATGACTTGGAAACTACTCACATTGTAATATTAATATAATATTCTAAGACGAGATATTCTTATCAATAACTTATTGATGGTAAACAATAAAAATCAAACGTGTTAGGAGAGGATTTTTTGCAACCTTGTATGCAGTAATTGCTATCTACAAGGTAAGATGACACCCAAAAAGAAGTGACAAGTGTCCAAGAGTCGTGTAATGCACTAAAAACCAACCCAACCCAAAGGCAGGTTGGATTGAATTGGATTCGTTTTAGCAAATCGATAAGTAGGTTGCACATTAATAACTTCATTGAGATTATTAGTAGCTCAACAAATCCACTTCCCACAACCTTTCATAAAAATTTAGACAACTTACATGAAAAGGCCTTACAATTCACTCCAAGACATTTACCAAAGTTGGAAAATTTTCAAAAATCAATTAATTTTTAGAGAAATCAGTAACTCATTAATTTTGTAACCAGTAATTAATTTTGCTCCAAGACCTTTTTACTCTCATTAATTTTGTAACCAGCAACTAATAATTTTTAGATAGTTTATATGAGTATATTTTGTAACAATTTGTATTTAGAGTTCGAATTGGGTAAGGATGAGGTGTAAAACTCATGTTTTACACCATCTAATTAGAGATTGCCCCATTAGTATTTTACTTAAAATTCAATACATTCTATCACACCTAATAATATCTCAATAAACTCCTAATTTTGTTGGATTTATATATAGGTATTAGAATTAATTGGGTGTAGTTGTGCTTATTCTTAAATATGTGATAAGATGATATGGTATATTGGGATTGGAGGGGATAAAACATGAGTTTTACACCACATCCTTACTGAATTTAATCTATTGTATTTGTAGTTTATGTATAATAATACTTATTAGGTAGAATTTGAGGATCAGTTGTATCACATGTATCATTAAAAAGATAGGAAATCTAAATTACTAGAAATGATATAATATAGTATACAAACATATTATTTAATTATAAACTCACAAATATAATTAATTATATTGTTAACTTAACCGCATAATTATTTGCTATATATTTTTATTGTGTCTACTATTAAATTTGCTTTTGTGTTTTGTTGCCTTTTGTTTCACTTATTGCTACAACAACAAACTTGAGTAGGAATGTCGTATTTTAAACAAATTTTTTTTAACATAAATCTTAAAAGAATAACCTTATAAATTACCATGACCCTTGCATCTTAGTATGACCCTTGCATCTTAGTTACATTTCTTGGGAGAACCCAAATTTAAATCCTCCCTCCCAACTTAATGTTTGCCAAAATAAGAAAAAGAGCTATATTGATGTCCCATTAATGCTAATTATTAGTGTTCCACCTAAAGCTAATAATACTTAAAAAATGAATGCATCTACCTCATCAAACACATGACAATAAATTAATATTTTCTTAGAGAAGAAACACTATTATTTTTTCTTAATTGAAAAGAATAATATAAAAATTAGCACTCAGAAATGAATGCATGTACTAGTTGAAAACGAAATGCTTGTTTAATTTTGAAGCAACATCTATGACATATGTTGTAAGGTTGAATTTTATCAACCATCTTGTTGGTTTTATTCCGTGCCAAATTTACTTGTATTTTAGCAATTAGTAACCCTGTATTTAGGTGGGAATCATGTAAGGGTAGTGTGTGAGAGAGTGTGAAGAAATGCTCAAGATTGTGCAAAGAAGCAGGGACTCGCGACTGGATCTCGCGGGTGGCTCACTGCTTGCAAGCTGCCAGAAAGTTGCACACGTGCCAAGCATGCCAGAAGCTGAAGAGTCGCGCCAACTGTTGCACTACAGGACAAAAGTCCCAGGTTGACCAGGCCGTTAGCTTGCGGCTTGAACTCACGACTCAACCCAGTCGCGAGGTCAAGTCGCCAGAACACCCTGTTTGGGAAAAACTGACTTTTCACATTCCTTCTCACCCTACTATATATATACCCTTATACCCACGATATTTAAAGAGCTTCCAGAGAGAATTTTGAGAGAGAAACCCTAGAGAAAAACAAGATTGATTCATCCACAATCTTCACATAGAGACTCTTCAAATTTCTCTACTCTCTTCCTCTCCATTGTCAAATTTTTAAAAGGTACATTACCAAAACCTTTTCTCACCATACTCATACCTGTGAGGAGGCCATTTGGTGTTTGGGAAGCAGTTAAGAAGGGACCAATTTCATATAGGTAGGTGCTATGGTTAAGTAGCGGAATTTGGCAAGCTAAAGAAGAAATAGGTTCGGCGTAACCTCATTGGAGTAGGAGCTTAGAGGGCTTAGGTACATTGGATAGATTAAGCTTGGAGGGTCTTCTGCTGTTCATGTATCCCAACTACATTCTTTAATGGATTGTTTACCTCTTGGAGGGCGGCGGAGAGGTTTTACGCCGAGGGCTTCAGTTTCCTCTTCGATAACATATCGAGTGTTGTCCTTATGTTTGCATCTCTCTTCCCTTAATTTTTTCCATTTAATTTCTGTTGTGGATATGATTTTATTTGGTTTAGATTGTTTATCAATTTTGTATTAAGCTTATGTTCATTTTCCACACATTAATTGTTTGATATTAAGCTTGAATTGGTAATTCATAAATTGGGGATCTAAACGTTCAAGGTGTTTTATACACTTATTGAACTTTTATATGTACAATGTATGGAGATCATTGTTGAAGGGTGGGCACTAAAATTAATGGCTTATGCAACTTGATGGTCCAAAGTTCTAAAATTTCTAAACTTGGTCCAACTTTGTCATTGCCGTCAAAAGAGGATGTGAATAGTTTTAAATTTAATTAATAAGAGAGAGACAGAGAGAGAGAGAGAGAGAGAGAGAGAGGATGCTATTAATTAAGTAAATATTTCTTGCAAATTAAATGTGTATTAATTACATCACTAATGGTTTGTTAATTGAATAATGGGAAATGCTAACGAGTACCTTTAGGAATCCAAATCTTCTGTCCTACTTTTCCTGCTTCACTCTATACTCCACCAATAAAAACTTGCCACGTGTTAACATAATTAATTAAATACTATCATTATTGACTTATTAATATTACCATTATTAATTGATGGTAGTATTTAACTAATTAGGTGAATACGTAACAAGCGTCTGTCCCACTTTTCCTGCTCCACTCTATACTCCACCAATAAAAGCTTGCCATGTATTCACCTAATTAATTAAATACTACCATCAATTAATAATGGTAATATTAATAAGTCAATAATGATAGTATTTAATTAATTATATTAACACATGGCAAGCTTTTATTGGTGGAGTATAAACTAGAGCAGGAAAAGTAGGACAAAAGATTTGGACTCATGCCCTTAGGGCACTAGTTAACAATTCAGTTAAAGAAATTTTTATGGGAAAAGAAAAAAAAACAATTAATGTTTTGACAGCTTTTTTCATTTCCCATAAAAGTGATGTCAAAACTTTCCTAAAATGGATTCTTAACCAGTGCATTAAGGGTACTCGTTAGCATGACCCTTGAATAATTATGATACACAATTAATCAAGCCACATAAAAAATATTGTTTAAGATGTGAAAAACCAGTGGAATTATCTAGTAGAAAATTTAAGCCTGAATTGAATTCATTCTCATAATTGGTTATTAAATCAAGGCGAAACTACATTATTAGTTCTTAAAATTTACCCTATGTACGCAATTGGTCTCTCAAGTTTCAAGTGAGTGTAATCAGTCCCTTAAGTTTTCAAAATAAGCAATATAAGTCCTTCAGTTAACTTCTGTTAGTAATGTTGCTTACATGGCTAACGAAATAATGACTTGACATTATTTTTAAATGATATGACATTTTTTTATTAAAAAATTACAAAATTAAATTTACACATAAGAAAGAAACTAGACCATTCCAATTCAAATATTTATCCTTACCTAGTAAAAAAAATCTCCATTTGCTCAGTACAAGAGTGCTTTACCAACTCCACTAAGGCATTCTCGCAAACATGTGGGGAGCCCATTCACTATGCCCCGTTTTACTAGTGAAGTAGTAGATCATGTTTTATTTTTACTTTTATTTTTTAATGTAATTTCGGTGTGGAGCTGTGGATTTGAATTCGCAAACATCCCAAGATAATTTTCTTCGGAGATATTGCCGACGTTACGTTACTATAGCTCTAGTCATTGAAAGCTTGGGGTTGGGTAGTAGATCTATGGGGTTCTTGAAATCTTATGGATTTTTTTTTCTTTTTCTGTTTGGTTGCTGGGAAAGTGAGAGGAAATAAAGAATTAAGAATTTGGGTTTTGCGTATATGGCTGCTGGGAAATAAGTTTATAGATATTTGTTGTTTTAAGCTTTGTTTGATGAATAATCTTTTTCTTATTTTTTTTGTAATTATCTAATGCAGCTCAAGATTTTAAGAATCATGTGAATTGAGTTGTTTTATTAAATTGACATTGCCACTTCTTGTGTGCGAATTCGAACCCAACATCAACCCACCATGGCACCATGGGTGAACTGCTGGAAGGCCTTGAACAAATTGCAAATGGAGATTTTTTTTTTTTTTGGTACCGGGTTAGGATAATTTGAATTGGAATGGGTTTAGTTTATTTCTTATGAGTATATTTAATTTTGTAATTTTTTAATTAAAAGAAATCCACATTATTTTTAAAAAAATGCTAGGTCATTATTCCGTTAGTCACGTAAGCAAGACCACTAATAGAAGTTAACCGAATGACTTATATCGCTCATTTTGAAAACATATGGGACCAATTGTGCTCAATTGAAACTTGAGGGACCAATTGTGCATATAGAGTAAATTTGAAGGACTAATAATGTAGTTTCGCCTTAAATCAACTTGGTTTAATTCTAAAAAAGAAAAAAGAAAAAAAATCAGTTTAGCTTAATTTTCCTAAAATTGTTAACAGGTCTAAATAGTAAATATATATAAACCTAACACTATTGTATTGTAGTAGGACTCAAGTGAAGTGAATGCTTGCGAGTTGTGAGATAGATGTGAAGAATTTTAGTGGGTTTTTAGGTACCAGTATCACTAATAAAAAATATTGAAAGAGGGAGAGAAGCTAAACTTAACAAAGTAAAATATACTACTAAATGTACATTAATATAATAAATTTAAATTCCTTAAACAATATTGGTCTCACTCAAAAGCTGTCATCCACCCATTTGATCCTACTAATGGAGTGGATTTTCTAATGAAAATTTTAATATTAAAATATTATACTAATCTTTCCAATTTTTCTTTCTGTCCCAAGAGTGATGTCTCATTTTATATTAAAGTATATTTGTATATGTGGGGCCCAAATGATTTATGGGCCAGACCCATCTACCCGGGGAGAATCCGAAGGCCCAAGCCGAGGAGGGCTATGGCCCAAGCTCGACAAAATAGCCTATGGATACCGTCGAGGACAGCTCAGTCCTCGGCAGACCCAAAGTTCCCCCTGAAAGAAGGGTAAAAACGGTATAGGACTGAAACTTGGAAGAAAGATCTAAAATATCCAGGGAAAGCTGCCCTTACTGCCATTCAATGCTCTGAACCTGACAGAGCCGCATTTCTTGGCTTTTACAACCACCCCCAACGACTTTGAATATGGGCTGATGGGACAAGTATCAATCTTGGAAAGGTTGACCCCATACGTGGATGAAGGACAATGAACGCAGGCAAATATAAAAGGAAAAATAAGTAACCTAAAGAGAGGGGTTGGGAAAAATGGCAAAAAACCAGAGCCTCCCAGCCCACCTCCAGGAGAAAGACTCCAGGGGTGAAGGAAAACTTAAACTTGTACGAACACCGTGAAAACCCACCACCTGTTGATCAAGGCCTAGCCTTCCAAACCCACGCTCTACAAATGATATTGTTAGGGGCCTTTTTACGTGCGAACCCGACACTGTTACGGTCCGCCACGAATCGCGTCCTTACAATTGGCGCCGTCTGTGGGAAAGGCTTGTGTGTTGGTATAGGATGTGGGTCGATAGAGTTTCTTCGTTATTTCTAACCGTTGGTTATAGAGTTCTAGTATAAAGTTCTGCTAGGGGCTACGTTTCTTGATTAGGGGCATGGTTGAGGAGCTAACTCCCTTAAAGCCAAGGTCTCCCGTAAAGAGCAAACTAGGCACTTGATAGCGTTAATCGTATGGATAAACTCTAGGGGCTTGGTTGAGGAGCTAACTCCCCTAAAGCCAAGATCCCACACAAAGAGAAAACTAGGTTTTGGACAGAACCAGGGCATTGCATGGTCCACGGACTCAAGCCTACGGGGAAACCAACTACCTGGATGAGGAAAACTAGGTTTTGGACAGAACCAAGGCATTGTATGGTCCACGGACTCAAGCCTATGGGGAAACCAACTACCTGGATGAGGAAAACTAGGTTTTGGACAGAACCAGGGCATTGCATAGTCCTCGGACTCAAGCCTATGGTGAAACCAACTACTTGGATGAGGAAAACTAGGTTTTGGACAGAACCAGGGTATTGTATGGTCCACGGACTCAAGCCTATGGGGAAACCAACTACTTAGATGAGGAAAACTAGGTTTTGGACAGAACCAGGGCATTACATGGTCCACAGACTCAAGCCTATGGGGAAACCAACTACCTGGATGAGGAAAACTAGGTTTTGGACAGAACCAAGGCATTGCATGGTCCACGGACTCAAGCCTATAGGGAAACCAACTGCCTGGATGAGGAAAACTAGGTTTTGGACAGAACCAAGGCATTGCATGGTCCACGGACTCAAGCCTATGGGGAAACCAACTGTCTGGATGAGGAAAACTAGGTTTTGGACAGAACCAAGGCATTGCATAGTCCTCGGACTCAAGCCTATGGGGAAACCAACTACCTGGATGAGGAACCAACTATTTTAAAAAAAAAAATGGCACATAAACCTCAAAATCCATCCGAAGAGAACTCCGCGTTAACAGATGGGTTAATACCTTGATTGCGCGGATTCCTCGGTCTACCCTCTGATCCCCAGTATCAAAAGGGTTGATGCGATACGGCACAACGTATTACCCAAAAGCACAACCAAAGTCCCTCGCTACTCGGCTACCCTCTCGGAAGAATTACTTAGAGTTTATCGTTCTCGGACATCGCTCTAGCATGCATCGCGCAGCACTCAGCGGTTATCCTGGTTAGTTCCAAGAGTTTAATTTATTGATGATTAACCTTGTTATGCTTGATAATATTTGTAAGTTTAAACTAGTAGGAATCTGTGTTAAGGCATTTTTCTGCCTGGAATATCATTAAGGGCAAGCTTATATTTAATATTCATGCATAAAGTAGTTGTTACAGAGAAGAAAGATATGTATAGAGAAATAGACACATATTTTATTAAGCCAAAGGAACAGTACAGTGTACAATGAAAAGCTGAAACAAAGCCTACATTGAAGCTAACTACGTATGTAACGAAAAATACAAGAGAGTGAAGATAAAGCCGAGGAGGTAGCACAGAGGAGAAGTTGGCTACTGCCTCGAGACCTTATTCCTCCTCAATGCTTTTGCACGCCCATAACTCAGGCAGCAAAAGAACCCAACTTGGGGCCTGTATCGGTGAAGAAAAGGTGCAGGGAACCTGACCTCAGGCTAACACCATCTACAGAAAAGGTGCAGGGAGCCGGAAGTTGGGGAGCCCCCGCAAAAATTTGCCTGCTACAAGGCAGACGGCGCTGATGGCGGAAATCTGGCATGACCAGAACCTGTTTCGGATTTTGACTAAAAGAAGGAGGAATACCATCTTCCTCCTGTCAAGACGGAGGACTGGCTTGAATCTGTACCATCCTTGTCCATACCATATCACCTTGAGGATTCGGTGCCTCTGAAGCGTGCGGAGACCTTTCATCCCCATCCATGCCTCAAACATCTTGCTTTGAGGCAGTGGCACTAGAAAGAGAGATCGCGGATATGGAAGAAATATGGTTCTGAAGGGAACAGGAGAGGTCATGTGCAAGTGAAGTGATCCTCTATCCCATTTATACCCAGAAGTAAACCGGTGGCATTTAATTCACGCAGCGTCCCAAGGAACGCTACAGACAAAACGCCTCTGGCTCGATTTCCAACGTCGTCTGCAACCCTGAGGCTAAAGGAGTCTCGAGAAGGCGCACCTCGAACACTGGGATGCCAAAAAGTACCGTGTGTCAAAGACTACGGAAATACCTCTTAATTTGTGGGCCCAGTAAATTCGCGGCCCAGGCCCGTTCGGCATATGGGCCCAGGGACAGAACCAAAGCCTTGCATGGTCCTCGGACTCAAGCCTATGGGGAAACCAAGTACAAAAAAGAAAAAATCACAAGTTTTGGGCAGAACCAAGGCCTTGCATGGTCCTCGAGCTCAAGCCTATGGGGAAACCAAGTACAAAAAAGAAAAGAATCACAAGTTTTGGACAGAACCAAGGCCTTGCATGGTCCTCAGACTCAAGCCTATGGGGAAACCAAGTACAAAAAAGAAAAAAATCACAAGTTTTGGACAGAACCAAGGCCTTGCATGGTCCTCGGACTCAAGCCTATGGGGAAAACAAGTACAAAAAAGAAAAAAATCACAAGTTTTGGACAGAACCAAGGCCTTGTATGGTCCTCGGACCCAAGCCAATGGGGAAACCAAATACTTGGATAAGAAAAGGTTTGAATTTCGTAAGATGGGTTACTTGATAAAAATGTCAGGTCACTTCATCCACGGCTTAAACACCATAAAAGGTTAAGACCAATAAAGTTGTAAGGAAGGTGGTGAAACGCCCCAACATTTAGTTGTATAAGAAGGCTGTTCATTTGGTGGGTGATATATCTTCAAATGGTTATTCCTCACACGGCATCAAACCTTCGTTTTACTCCTCGGCTAGCATGGGGTAAGTATTACTTTTCACTGGTCGGCCTTATTGTGCCAAGCGTTTCTATTAAAGTTATGGCGACATCTTTTTATTATCAAGTATTTTGGTCTTAGTCTTCATTGATTTAGATGCTATATTATTGTGCCGAGCAGCGTTTATAAATTTAAAAAAAAAAAGAGAAGGCATAGAGACAAAACATGCGAAATAAAATAACAACAACTTTTATTAATACGAAAAATTATTACAACGTACAAAGAGGGGCTCAAACGAGCCTATACAAAATATGAACTGCCTAAGCAATAAATTACATCCGTAGTACAGATAAATAAACTGTCAGGCGTCTTTTAAACTCGTCTTCAAAGTCTCTCCAATCGCTGCCTCAATACTGCTCATATTACGATAAGAACCTTCTTTAGGAAAAAATGAAGGAGAAGGAAATAGTAAGGAAGAAATCAATGAAGAAGATGGAGGAGATGAATGAAGAAGATGGAGAACATGAGTAAAGAAGGAGGAGAAGAAGAGAGAAGAGATGAAAAGAAAGAAAAAGGAGCAAAAGAGGGAGAATTGAAAGCACCAGGATGGAACTGGTGCTGGGAAGACTAAGAAAGGGAGACGGAGGATAGCACCAGTGAAGGAAGAGAGGAAGAAGTAGAGACACTTAGTCCCTGCCTCGATCCTGACTCCCAACACACTGGAGCCATACTAGGTATGCTCATAGAAGAGCGGTTGGTACTGATGATGGGTGTTCTCGACTCGGTCACGCCGAAAGTTTGACGTGACGAGTCCCTGCTTCGGATTTTGACTGAAAGAAGGATGAGGCTGATTTTGAGTCTTCGCCATCCTTGTCCCGATCGAGCCATAATGAGCTTTATTGGAACATGACGTTTATGGGAGGGGTCTGGCTCCTGCATCACTCGTTGTTATGGTAAAGTGTATCACGATTTAGTTTATAAACCAGTGGGTAAAATGAACCCTAGGGGAGGCCAAGTATTTCAAATCTTAGAAGGATGAAAATGAATTCTTTACAAAAACAATAACCTCCTCCCTTCCTTCTTATACAGAGGGTGGAGCGGGAGACATTTAATAGGTTCAGATCTCCAAAGGAATCTGTCAACACAAACATGCCGGTTCCGTTTCTCCACCCCATCAAAACAAACCGCCGAATTAAAGTAGTCTCGTAAATAGTGGTCATTAAAAGCCCGTTTTGGGATACCCAAACGATAAGAACGCATCAAGCGCGAAATCAAAAACTGTCTCATAGACCAGTGCATTTCTTGGACAGATGAAGAGCCGCCAGCATTATTAATAGGCCAAATTGATTGGGCCGCAGGAAGAGGTTCGGCATCACCAAAACCCCCCTTTCCAACCAAGAGGTTGGACAGCCGGGTTTTGAGGGGCTATTGTGGGGCCCAAATGATTTATGGGTCAGGCCCTTCTACCCGGGGAGAATCCGAAGGCTCAAGCCGAGGAGAGCTATGGCCCAAGCTCGACAAAATAGCCTATGGATACCGCTGAGGACAGCTCAGTCCTCGGCAGACCCAAAGTCCCCCCTGAAAGAAGGGTAAAAACGGTATAGGACTGAAACTTGGAAGAAAGATCTAAAATATACAGGGAAAGCTGCCCTTACTGCCATTCAATGCTCTGAACCTGACAGAGCCGCATTTCTTGGCTTTTACAACCACCCCCAACGACTTTGAATATGGGCTGATGGGACAAGTTTCAATCTTGGAAAGGTTGACCCCATACGTGGACGAAGGACAATGAACGCAGGCAAATATAAAAGGAAAAATAAGTAACCTAAAGAGAGGGGTTGGGAAAAATGGCCAAAAACCAGAGCCTCCCGGCCCACCTCCAGGAGAAAGACTCCAGGGGTGAAGGAAAACTTAAACTTGTACGAACACCGCGAAAACCCACCGCCTGTCGATCAAGGCCTAGCCTTCCAAACCCACGCTCTACAAATGATATTGTTAGGGGCCTTTTTACGTGCGAACCCGACACTGTTACGGTCCGCCACGAATCGCGTCCTTACAGTATAAATTTTTTGTTATTGGCTTATTTTGTAAAATAAGTTGAATAAAATAATTTTTAAAAGTGAAGTTTCAAAAATGTAAACATAAACTAATGCAAAAATTATTTGGGATTTTAATTAAGTTTAAAAAATCAAGACCTGAATAAGATCTAAGTGCCTGTTGAACACTTGGATACCAAGACAAGAAGCAAATGAAAGTTGTTGAAAGGAAGCATTAAAGTCCAAAAGAGAAAAAGGAAAAGCAAAACCTTTGTAAACTTTGTAAATTTTGTCAAATTAATTGTACTTATTTGTAGAAGAAAAATTAATTGTACTTAAAAGTCTTAATTTTAGCAAATCCAGAGAGTAAATAAAAAAATAAAAAATTACGCCTCATTCTAAATAAACCTATTTTGAACCCTAAAAGCCCTAGAAACATAGGTGTAAATACTGAAATTTTAAAAATAATATGTCTAAAGTATTAAAAAAAAAAGTTATGAAGTTCTTATGTTGGTGGGTGAGGAGGCTGGTCATTCACTATAATTTTGGTAAGAAAGTAAAAATCAAATTTAGCTAGGTATATGCATTAGAGGACCATACTCTACTTGCCTTAAGTTACATATTGAAACCCTTATATCATATGTGCCTCACTTATTCCTATTTCATTTGACTATGTTGGTCTCACTACATTGAATTGAAATCTCACTTGGACTTGGAGATCAGCTGAGTGTTTTCCATGCGTTACAAATGAAAAGGACAATCCAGTAATTTCAAATCATGCATTTATATGAATTGGAATCAACTGGTTTCATTTCTCTCATACTTTAAAATCTAATTAAGAGAGATAAAAGTGATCCAAATAAAACCTTTGCTTAAGGTAAGCCTATTTCTTCACAAAAACATCCATCTTTTTCTCTTATCTTGTTTCCTTTGTTTTCTTATGTGTGTTAAAATTATTCCACTAAAGATTAAAAAAAAAATTTATTGTCTTGCGTGTTATGAAAATAGGATGTCAATGTAGTAAAATAGTTTACATTTTATCAACATGCAAAAGAGAGAAATTTAATCCGAAACGTGATTTTATTATTTGATTTTTATTTGTGCCATAAATATTTTTATGTGGGCCACCCATGTAAGAAGAATAAGCCCAGTGACAAGAGCTAAAAAAAAAAAATGAAAAGTTAAAGAGTGTCAATATTAGCAGTATTGTTATCCTAACATCTTAATTAAGCTAAAAAAGAAAAAAAGAAAAAGAGTTATGCTAACGATAAATCTTACATTTTTTTTTTCTTTCGAAGATTAGACTTACAAATTGATATGTCACAAATTACGATAAGTAATTTGACACTCATTTGAATATTCAATACCACATTAACTTGTAACTTGTAAGGTTTTGTAATAAAATTATATTATTTTTTGTATTTAAAAAAAAAAAGAATTCCAATTAAATACCTACCTTACATAAGCCTATATTCATAGAGATCTAATAGTTACTTTAGAAGTTGTAAAACATTAGTGTAACATTATTATATATATAAAAAAATAACTTTAGCGTACATTTTGAAATTTTAAGAGAGAGTAAATAAAGGATTGAGAAATTGAGCTGGTGAAGAAGGAATTCTTCTAGAGGCACAAAAGAAATTCACAAAATTTTGAAATTAGCCTAGCATCTCATATATGAACCATTAAAAAAGACCGAATTGAAAATTATGGTGGGCGAGGTGGTATGGTTTTTTTTTTTTTTTTTTGAGAATAAGGTGGTATGTTAGTATAGGAATTATATGAGATGGTTAATAATTTTTGTTCTATTTCTACCTTTGAATGGTAATGAAGATTTAATTTGGTTCCCAAAAATACAAAAGAAACTTTTAAATTTTGGTGGCCCACACATTCTAATTATGAAGAGTGCTTTACTCACTTCTCTTAAATGAAAAATGAATCCTTAATGTATTATGTATCACATTATCATTAGTCTCACTTCTGGTGACTATGCTGGTCTTACTGCATTGAATTGAGGTATCACTTGGAGAATCTTATTTATTATCTTACGTTACAAATGGAAAGGAGAATTTGGTAATTTCAAATATCATGCATCTATATGAATCAACACCTCTCATCTCTCTCAGTTCAAGATCAAAGAGAGAAATAAGAGATCCAAACAACACTGAATTCACTTCAAGGTAAACATCTATTTTTTCCTTATTTTTGTTTCCTTCATCTTTCTTATGTGTGCTAGAACTTTCCCACTAAAGAGAGAGCTTTTATCTTCATGCATGTTATACAAAATAAGAGGTCAGTACCATTATATCATTGTAAAATAACTTAAAGTACAATGAGATCAAATTAAAAGAGAGTAATTTAATCTGTCAAGGAATTTTGTTCTCTTTGAAGTGGTTTAGTTGGATTCATTTATATGACTAGCTAGGATAGTAGTTCAAGCTTAAAAAGTCCAAAAATATACAGTGCCTGAAAAGAAAAATAAGTTTGCAATAATAAAAAACTTGATAATTAAAGAAAAAACATTTCTTTCTAGTTGATTAAAAGAGGTTTCATTTTATATACCACTCATTTCTGTTAGATTATTAATCTTTGGTTTATTTTTAGTGCCTAAAAGGTATCTTTTTTAAGGAGGCTAAGATTATCAATTTTGATCTAAATTATAATTTTTTTCAAACTAAATATCAACAAGAAAACTGAATAAATATAAATAAATAATTTCTAGAATTTGAAAAAAAAAAGAGTGACTTGAATCAATTTTTAATTAGGATGTTCTTAGTAGATTTCATTTATTTATGGATTTCATTCATTTTGAGATAACGAGATTTCTTTTATTATATTCTAGAAATATCATTGGAAAAGTTTCTTTTAGAATTTCTTTAAAAAACTTTTGTCGTTTAATGTTTGGACACGGTTGGATTCAATGTCTTATGCGTTGAACTTGATACGACGTGGTCACGTGTCCAACATTTATCACTTGTCTGTATCATATTGGGTCCAACGTATAGAACACACTGAACCCAAGCCTAACCCTTAACGTTCACGCAACAATGTATAGTTAATTAATACGGTAAGTCTGTCTGCTTTTTCTATTAGCTAACGAGATCTTTAGAGTTCTTTGAATACTTAACTAATCTTTGAGTATGTACAATTTTCAACATGGAAGCTATTTATCAAAGGTTTGTACGTGTAAAAATAGGGTAATACTTGAAAGTTTTTTTCAAAATGTTTGCTTATTCGTGGATCTCAAATTGTTATTCTTTGTTTTCATGGTTTTTGGCATGCAATACCCAAATTATTTGAACTAGATCTCAAAATTTCTACGTTGCATAAAGAGTGAGAAGAGATCCTACTCTTTTGAAGACTTACTAAGAATTATCTTTCTGGAATCAGTATTTGATAAATCTAATATATATATATATATATATATAGATAAATATGATAATTTTCATATCCTTTTGGTGTGAGACCTGCACTGTGACAGTGCTTTGGAGAGGAACTAAAAGATTTAGGCAAATGAACTCTAAAAAGAAAAAAACATCAAAACTCTAATCAAGAAATGCACTTGTCCACTTGCATATTGTAGAATCATTTATTGCCAGTGCCACTGAACAGTCTGAACCAACAATGGTTGATGTTGGATGAATTTATCCCTTAATTCATTTATTTCTTTGATGCATATAAATAGTGTGATGTCCTTTAGACATGACCAAGATTTTCTTCTCTATTTTAGGGCAATTGATTTCAAAAGATTCATTTCATTAGTCAACTTCACTATAAGACTTTTTTATTGCTTTTTCTCTTTAATTCTTATAAATTCGACAATATGGTCTTGAATAATCCTCCTACAAGTAAACTCTTGAGTACTGAATTTCGTTGAATCGAACTTCTTTACATGAGATTCAGATTTCTTAATGTGGTCATTATCTTTAAAAAGTCACCTAAATTATTACTATTATTATTTTATAAAAAATCGTTCTTCGTTTTATCTAGTTTATCTTAGCACTGTCACAAACTATGTGATGTTATGAATTTGTTACAAACTTTGGATGGAACTTCTATTTTTTCGTACTTTTCCATGTTGAATGCACCATCAACAAGCACATTGAACACCATCAGCATGATTATTTTATATTTTTTATATTTTTTTGATGCAAAGCTTTGAATTGTATTCAACCAAACAAGGAAATTGAAATACAACAGAGATGACAGTTTTGAAAAACAAGAACTACTAATTACAATCAGCTTGAATCATCTCTTGCACAGTTGGAGGGGAGACCCCCACCCACACCTGTGTTGCTTCACTAAATCTAGCTAGTTGAGCTAGCTCATGGGCAGCTCTGTTGTATTCCCTTTTCAAATGTTTGATTTTCCAGCTTTTGAAGGAGTTCAGCAAAGCTAGTATACCCTGGTACAGATGGTCGAGGCTACCATCAATGAGCTGCTCATTAATATTGTTAACAGTAGATGCAGCTTTTGATTCAATAATAACTTGGGAGATCTTCATGTCACGAGCAAGCAAAATCCCAGCTTCCATAGCAACATCTTCCACCTTTGCTATTGAAAATTGGCCTTGGAGGTATTTGCAACAAGCTGCTATGATTGCACCACAAGAATCTCTAATGATAGCCCCAACACTTGAATTTCTCCCATCCACAGAGGTCGCCCCATCTACATTGACTTTGAAGACTCCAGGAGGCGGAGGAGTCCATTTGCTATTTTCTGCAACTTGATCCTTGTTCAAAGCCACCCATGCCCCCCCTATGTTCATGTAGAAATCTATTGGCAAAACTCCAAATTTGACTTAGCAATCTGCATGTTGATTCAAAGGCAATTAAATTCCTGTTATACCATATTGACCAAGCTACTCCAAAGAACACTTCAAGGTCACAAGTAGTTCCTTTTTCAAGGATTTGCAACGTAACATCAGATATATCAAATAGCCCCTGCCAATTCTCAACAAATTGAACTTCCCAATTATCCCAAACCCTTTTCGCAACCTTACAGCTGATGATAGAATGAAAGGTTAACTCCATGTCTCTTCTACAACAAGGACAAAAATCATTATCCCCAATACCTCTCTCTTTCAGATTCACCATTGTTGGAAGGGCATCTACACATGCTGTCCATGCAAAGATTTTAATCTTTGATAGAATATTTAGGTGCCAAACCTTCTTCCATAAACGGTCTCTTGGATCCCTGCAAGAGCTTTCTCTTTCCTCGGATGAGTCCACCATGTTAAGAGCTACATAGTAGGCACTTTTGATAGTAAAAACACCCTTATTGTTTCCGGCCCAAATAATTTTTTCCTCCGGAAGATTATAACTGATTGAGATGTTGAGAATCGTTCTTGCTTCAAACAGGAAAAAAATGGCCTTAACAAGATTGGCCCTCCACTTTCTGGTGTCATAATCAATTAAAGCCGAGACCATGGGATAATTGTCAAGATTTAGAGGAGGGGAGACCACTTTGTACGTTGTGGGGGTTGGTAGCCACTTGTCGTTCCAAATATGGGTCAGCCTTCCATTGCCAACTCTCTAACGAGTACCTCTCCTAACAACCTCAAGCCCCTGCATTATGCTTCTCCAAGCATAGGATGGCCTAGATCCCAAACTAGCATTGAGGTCATCTTTATGGGGATAGTATTTAGCCTTATATACTCGCGCTACTAAAGAGTTTGGGTTCATGAGAAGCCTCCAACCTTGCTTTGCTAGCATGGCAAGGTTGAAAGTTTGAAGGTTTCTAAAGCCCATCCCTCCTTTAAGCTTAGATTTGCACAAATGCCTCCAACTCACCCAAGCAATCCTTGACTCCTGACCACGCTACTCCCACCAAAATCTTCTCATCATGCCTTCTAAATCTTCACACAAGCCTTTTGGTAATTGAAAACAACTCATAGTATATGTAGGGATAGCTTGGGCCACCACCTTTATGAGAATCTCCCTACCCCTTATAGAAAGAAATTTTTCTTTCCACCCAGACAACTTCCTTCCCACCCTTTCTTTAATCTCAGCAAAGACTTCATTCCTTGATTTGCCAATAATAGAGGGGAGACCAAGATACTTACTATGCCGAGAGTCTTGCATAGGCCCCAAGATCTCCAAAATCTCATTTTTCTTTTCCTCCTTTGTGTTGGCACTAAAGAAAACTAAGGATTTGTTTGTATTGATTTTTTGACCTGAGGTAGCTCCATACAAGTGGAGAATTTCAATTAATTGTTGGCATTCCTGGCCATTAGCTTTACAAAAAAGCAAACTATCATCCGCAAAGAAGAGATGCGTGATCTTAGGGCAGCCTCTGCAAATAGATAAGCCACTCATCATTTGATTTCTTACAGCCTTACTAATGAGTGAAGAGAAGCCATCTGCACATAGTAAGAACAAGTAAGATGATAGGGGATCTCCTTGACAGAGTCCCCTCGAGGGCATAATGTTACCATAAGCTACACCATTAATAAGCACAAAGTAGGAGACAGATGTTATGCAACACATTATCAAACAAATCCATTTTTCATGAAAGCCCAATTTTTTCATGACTTGTTCAATGAAACCCCATTTCACCATATTATAAGTTTTACTCATGTCTAATTTAATTGCCATATAGCAATCCTTACCATCTCTTTTGTGGTCCAGATAGTGCATGAGCTCAAAGGCTATAAGAACATTAACTGTTATTAGCCTCTCAGAAAGAAAGACACTTTGATTTTCTGATATTATTTGGGGTAGGATTGATTTGAGGCAATTAGCTAAGACCTTAGAGATGAGTTTATAGATCACATTGCTTAGACTAATCGGTCTAAACTCTGTCATTTTAGCTGGATTGTAGTTTTTGGGATAAGAGTAATAAAAGTTTTGGTTATGTTAGTCATAGATATATTGGAATTTAAAACATTTAAGACCATGCAAACAACATCATTACCCACAATATCCCAATATTTTTTATAAAAGATAGCTGGCATACCATCTAGGCCGGGGGACTTGGTCGGGTGTATCTGTTTAAGGGCTGCTTCAATTTCATCTTTTGTGAACTGTTTGATCAAACTTTGATTCATTTCATCTGAAACCTTAGGATCAATAGCTTCAACAACCTCCAGAATCCTGTCAGGATGGGAAGTTGTATAAAGCTTCTCAAAATATGAAACTACAACTTTAGCCACCTCTAAAGTGGATTCTCTCCAGACCGCCATTTCATCCATGAGCTTGGTAATGGTTTTTTTCTTTTTTCTCCCAAAGGCCTTTGTGTGAAAATATTTTGTATTGCGATCCCCAAGACCCATCCACTGAACCTTAGATCTTTGTTGCCACATGATTTTCTCACAATCTAGAAAGTCATTAATCTCCTTCCTGATCTTGTTAATTTCACTACCATTACTTCAATCTTAATCCTTCAGGACTAACTCATTAAGGACTTTTCTTTTATTCTGAATTTGCCTTGGGACAAGGCCAAACATTGACCTATTCCACCTTGATAAGTCAGCTGCACATTGCTTGAGTCCTGCTACCATGCCATTTGGGTTATATAGGTTTACACTTTCATTCCAAGCTACCTTGATAATATCTCTACATTCATCTCTTCTTGTCTACATTGCTTCAAACTGGAACCTTTTTTTCTGGGGCTTTGTGATGCAATGGAATCAGTGATCAGGAGTGCATAATAATCACTTGTAGATTCCACAAGATGATGCACTTTCATGTCCTTGTAGTGATCAATCCATTCCTGCGTAACTAGAGCTCGGTCTAATCGAAGATACATCCTGTGCCTTCCTTCTTGCATATTGCACCAAGTGAACTCTGGACCACAAAACCTAAGGTCCTTGAATCTGCAACAATTAATTGCTTCCCTGAAATCATCCATCTGCCTTTGGGGTCTTCGAGCTCCACCCATTTTCTCTGCCGTTGATACAATTTCGTTAAAATCCCCGAAGCATAACCAGGGAAGCTGAAACTTTCTGATAAGTGTCTTTAGTAAATCCCATGATTCCTTTCTTCTATGGACCTCAAGATTTCCATAAAATCCAGTAATTCGCCTTTTAAACCTAGAATCTTTAGTAACAATGGCATCAATATGCCTATCCGAATAGCTTTGAATTTCAACAGTAATTTCCTTCCTCCACAGCAGAGCCAAACCCCCACTTCTTCCAGAACTTGGGATAACTAAGCCATTGGTAAAACTAGCGCTCTCCTTCTTCTTCTCCATGCTTTTCTTTTTCAGCTTTGTTTCTGACAAGAAAACAAAATTGGGATTCCATTGTTGCACAAGCTTGCACAACGATCGAACTAACCGAGGGTTCCTAAGCCCTTGGCAGTTCCATCCTAATGCCCTCATTTTTCTCGTTGGTGGCTGCTAGCCTAAGCCCTTGGCAGTTCCATCCTAATGCTCTCATTTTTCTCGGTGGTGCTGCCTAGCAGCCACCACCATTTCATCAAGAAAATTTGAATTTTTGTTGCTTTTATCCTCTCCACATACCTTTTTCTGTACTCTTCCTTCGGCTTTTATCAGATCCTCAATGCTTTCAAGTCTTTTGTTTCTAACTTCTAGGCCTTTATTCATCATCTCCTCATTTTGGGCCTTACCTTTCTCTCTTGCTATTTTCTTCCACTTTCCTCTACTCATTGTTTCTTTTTCAGCTTTTGGACTTGAGCCCTTCTCGTCTACTTGACTATTCTTAATAGCTTCCTTCTTAGGCTTAAGTGGGCTGGACACCTCAGAATCTTCACTACAAGGCCCAAGTGTTTTAAAATTGGCTGCTGACATGGCATCCTCATTCAACTTGAACAACTCTTTAACTAGATTAACTCTAGTTATGTTCTCCCTATTCCGTGTTTCCTAACTCAATCTCAACCCACGTGTTATCTCCTCTGTCCTGTCCCATTTGTGCAGACTGTCACTCTCAGAAAGGTTTGAGTTTGAATCTTTTGTCAGTGTCTCTGAGTTTAAGACTTTCTTCACCGCTAATTCATTGTTATTGTTCCGGCCATTGTCTTTATCATCTCTCGAATGAACTGATGAACTGAAATTTACCGCCGTACTCCTTGACTTGAATCTTGTATCATCACCGTCCATATGGGTCCGAATTTCTGCCATTGGATGCTTTTCCTTTCTCACTTCCACTTTTGACCATGCCTCCTGCCTTGAGCCATTCTTCGTATTGTTTCTCTTTCAAGCCCTCAGTTTGACTCATTTGGCAATGTTTATCATCATGCCCAAGTATTCCACAGATATAACAGAAAGTAGGAAGTCGCTCATACCTAAAAATGATCCAACATCGTTCTCCCTTTGCGTTGGTAATATTCCCTCCTTTGCGAAGAGGTTTGTCAATAGGTATTTCTACTTGTATTCTCATAAACTTTGCTTGCTCCACTTGTAGCGATCTTTTGTCCACTTCAATAACTTTGCCAAGTTTGCTCCCTATATCTTTTCCGGCATCCTTAGACATATATTCAAATGGTAAACCCCAAACTTGGACCCAAAAAGGAGCATTGGTAAAGGAAATATTGGATGTTGTTAACCCTTTCCTCCATTGGCTTAGTAGAAGCAGGTTATTATCAAAGTTCCATGGACCACCTTTTTCAACCCACTCCAACTGACACAATGAACCAAATTTAAATTGCAATATGTTATTCCCCACCTCCACAATCTTCAAATTCGACCCCATTTTCCACGCTGACTTCAGAGTATTTTTGAAAGCTCTTTGATTCTGTTGACGGTTTGTGAGAAGGCACCCAAAGAGACTTAACGAACATTCTTCAATTAGCTCTGATCTAGCAACATTTGTTATGACTATATCATCTTCTTTCTCTCGTGTGAGCTGTAACTTTTGAAGACAATCCAATACTTCTTGCTCCATAGATTTACACTGTACAGGCTACTACCCAAACAAGCATGGATGAGTAGGCCAAGAGAAGGCCCTTAAAAGGAACAAAAGGGAGAGAAAAAACTCGTATCATGAGAGAGAGAAGGTCCTACAGGGGAGAGAGAAGGCACAATGGCATGATTATTGTTAGTGTGTAGAGAAAGTGAAGTAATCTCATTTTATGCTTTGTTTGCATAGGCTGGGTCATAGAGTTGTGTGATAAAGCAAGTTAGTTTCTTGCCATCTCAGTTCCATGTTATTTTATTACGACCGTGATGACATGTCATTTCTAACTATTTTGAGAGAAAAATCTATACCTCCTTCCCTTGTGCTCTCATGAGAAAGCCTGGGTAGTTTATTAGATGTGCTTTTGATCCAATGTTCTTGAGACCTGAAACAACCAAGATGTTTTTCATAGCTATTTTGTTTGGTGGGAAATAGGTGCTTAAATATGTTTCTACTTTCCTGTCATGTCTCATCATTATTATTCTTTAATTGCGTTATTGTTTCCTCAAACTTGGATTTTTCGGTTGTCTATAACTAAGCACCAGATCTAACAGAAACAAATGCACATTGATATAGACTCTAGAAGAGCCCAAAAAGTTACTTCGATAAGTTATTAATCTAACACATTCATTTATATAATTTTCCAAGTGACTAGGTAATCTATTAGTAGTTCACAACTAGTTGAAGTGGACCTTAATTAAAGGCGTTACCTCTGAGATAGAATCACTGCTTACTATGTTTCTATTTTTGTGTGTTGAAGGGAAAATCAGTTTTGGGCAAATGAGGAACCAAGGTTCAAGTGATCGCAGCTGGAATAACATGGATTACAACATCCTCGTCAAAATATTCACGACTCTGAACTTTATGGATATAATTTCCAACGTTTCTCTGGTGTGTAGCTCATGGCGCTCAGCTTGTTGTGACCCGGCTCTTTGGACAAAACTCGATTTAAGTACACTGAGCCCTGACTCCAATGATGTTCTCCCAAAACCATATACTTTGTCTGATGACGAATCAGGCAAGATATTAACAAAAATCTTGAAGAGTGCTTTAAATCTCAGTCGTGGGAACGTGACTTGCTTGGTTTTCAACTACTTTATATCCATAAATGATGAACACTTGGTCTGCGCATCAGAGAGGTACTGAATTTCATACCCCAAATTACTAATATAGTCGAATCAAAAGAAACCCATCTAACTTGAATTGGTGACTTAACTGAGAACCTTTTCTTAGCAGGAGCCCTAACCTAAAACGACTCATTCTACCACTTAATTGGCATCAATTAACAGAGAGTGGAATTCAACAGTCTTTCAAAATGTGGGAAGGGCTCGAGTCTTTAACTGTTCCTAGCGTCATTGCTCCTTTCAAAATAATGGAGGCGGTTGGCTCATACTGCAAGAGCTTCTCTGAACTTAAACTTCAATGCTTTTTCAACCTCAACTTTGCTGTTGCCCTTACTAAGAATGTACCAAAGTTGAAGGTATTGAGTCTCCGGGGAACAATGGTGCACAACCAAGCTATGATCTATATATTGGACAACTTCAAACATTTAGAAGTGCTCAATATGTGTCATTGTCAAATGAAAGAAGTTTATCAGTATGAAGTTGGCTTTACATTGTATCGGGAAATTGACCCACCGATTATTGAAAAGTGCTCGCGGCTTAAGAAGTTTCTCACTTGTCAAAGAGATACCTGCAATATGTGTAAGTGGAGGCCTTACAATGAAAGGGTCTTGGATTGGGCTGAATTTGAACAGAGATGTTGGAGAGAGGATGAGGTAAGTTCTCTTGCACATTGACCCGAAAATTGGTGATTTCAGGCAGCAAGCTAGCCAACTGGTATGGATGTTTTGTGAGTTTCTCATGAGGACATGTTTTGAATGATGAACATCTCCTTCTATTAAGGTTTTCCTATAATCCTATTGCTATGGTAATTTAATATATAATTAATTTGAATCGCAAAGCAGTGAATGGAGATACAGTAATTGTTACAAAAATGTATATAGATATTGCTTGCAGTCACGTTAAACAGAAGTTTCCACCCATTCTGTTCAACTAGGGAGATCAATGATATCCCTAGTCATTCTTTCATAACATTATGTTCTTTGGATCCTACTGCGCGTTTAATATGCAATCAAATTCAGACCACAATTCAGTATTAGCATGTTGCAAATTGCAACGATTACTGTTGGGCTGATTTTTTGGTAGCGTAGAATATTGTTATTGACACCCAAAAAAAAAAAGCTATGTTGGTTTTTAAAATATTTTTTTTAGAGATATAATAGAATTTCAACTTATAACATAGAATAAATATTGTTAAACGCCTTAATAGTTAAAAATCATATGTAAGACCAAGTTAAAATTTTAGATGATTAACGTCTTATATAAGGGTTGTCAGGCTGCCTTTCCTTTATAATCCTTTTAATTCTATATAATTTTTAGACACATGTGAGACATGAGGCATTTAAAATATATTCCAATGGTTTTAAATATAAAACATATAAGCCATTTAAAATCAAATAAATGATTTATATCTCACACCCAATTAAAAATTAAAGAGAATTTTTCTTTATAAAATAAATGGTGAGAATTAAAGGATTTAAATGAGAGGGGATTTTCTCTATAAGATGACAATGAAGGAAAAAAAGGACCCTTCCTAGACGACAATATTTTGTTAGGATATTTTATTAGTGTTGGCAAAATTCTTGTGTCAACTGTTTCAATTATAATCATATCAATTTCCACGTGTCTTGTTATTTTGATTGGAGTCTTCAAGAAAGAAAAAGCTGAAAATTGAAGTTGTTACTGAGAAGCTATCAGCCATGCGAAGTCTTAGTGTTTCAAGCGAGATGTCTTGCGAAATCAGATTGAGTTGTTGTAGAATGAAAATCTACAAGGTAGTCTTTGGATTTATTTAGAGAGGTTCTGATCATTATCACACACATGATTTGTGGGGTGAATTCATGAATGAAGAGTCTAGAAGGTTTGAAATTGGTGTGGGGTCACATTAGTGAGTTAACTGCTGAGTAGTATCTAGTGTCAAGAGTTTAAACTAGAGAGGTTTTGCAATGTTTTGTAGTATTCCTTACATTTTTATGTTTGTGTCAAAAAGGTTGTCTCTGGCACTTACTTTGATTTTTCTATATCTCCACGAGGCATAAAAGAAACAATCAAAGTATTTGAATAACCAATTTCTTCCCTTTTTTTGTTGGTATCAATTATCCATGAAATTTCACTAAACAATCTCAACTCAATATCAAAAGAAAAATTGTAAGGTTGAATTTAATCAACCATGTGTTGGCTTTATTCCATGACAAATTTGCTTGTAATATAGCACTTAGAAACCTTGTATTTAGGTGGGAATCATGTAAGGGTAGTGTGTGAGAGAGTGTGAAGAAATGCTCAAGACAGTGCAGCGAAGCAGAGACTCGCGGCTAGAACTCGCGGGTGGCTCGCGGCTTGCAAGCCGCCAAAAGATGCTCACGTGCAGAGCATGCAGGGGAGCTGAACAGTCACGCCACTTGGAGCACTACACAACAAAAATCCAGACTGGCCATTAAGTTAGCTCGCGACTTGAACTCGCGACTCAGTCAAGTCGCGAGGTCAAGTCGCCAGCCAGCCCTGTTTTTGGAAAAACTGACTCTTCGTATTCCATTCTCACACCAATATAAATACCCCTCATTCCCACAAGATATGTGTGGCTATTCAGAAAGAAAAACCCTAAGAGAGGTTTCTTAAAAACACCCACCCAATTAGAGAGAGCTACTCATCTTTGTAGTCTCTTCTCATTCCCTCTCTCATTGTCATACCTATTGAGAGGAGATTTCTATCCAAACACTACCCACACCCATTTAGAGTGTTGAGTGTTCTTGGAGTTTTGGGAAGCATTGGAAGATGCCAAGGATGGTGGATACTATGGTTTAGTAGCGGAATCCGGGAAGCTAGAAAGGAAAAAGGTTCGGCGCAACCTCGTTGGAGCAAGAAGCTTGGAGGGCTTAGGTGCACTGGGTAGATTAGGCTTGGAGGGTCTATTGCTGTCCTTGTATCCCAACTGTATTTTCTAGTGGATTGTTTACCGCTTGGAGGGCGGCGGAGAGGTTTTTCGCCGAGAGCTTCGGTTTCCTCTTTGATAACACATCGCGTGTTGTCTTTGTGTTTGCATCTTCCTTCCTCTCTATCTTTGCCTTTTTATTTATCTGCTGTGGATATTAATCTGTTATGGCTTAGATAGTATTTAATCAATTTCGTTTGATAGCATATGTTAAGTTTCCGCACACTAGTTGTTTGACATATTGCTTGAATTGATTAAGTTGTTATTTGGGGGTCTAAACGTTCAAAGGTGTTTTTGTACACGTTTTTGAACTTTCAATTGGTATCAGAGCGGGTACACTTGTTGTGGTTTAAATACCTAAGTGTGATCCTTGACCCCTTGTGTTTATTTGCCATGGATTGTGCTTTGTATGACTCTTTACATGATTTGGTTGGTGATGAATGTAACATGCCACGTGTTTGTGAAAATGCCTCTATGAGTGTTAATCCTCATAAGTGTGATGACATGTTATTTGAATCTATGGGTGTTGTTGACAAACTCTTGAAGAAAAATGCTAAGAAGTTTCAAAAGAATTTGAGTAAGTTATTTTGTGAAAAGGATGATTTGATTGTTAAGCTCAATGAATCCAACAAATTGATTGAGAAATATAAAAAACTTGCTGAAATTTCTCTTGAAAAACTGAAAGAGTTTGAATGTTTGAATATGGACTTGGATGCTAAACTTGTTTTGTCTAACAAACTTGTTGATGAGTTAAAATGTGAAAATGAATCTCTTAAGATGCATGCCAAGTGTTTGATTGCTGAACCTATTTGTTGCAATCATGTTGTGGTACCCGATTTTGTGCCTAGTGTGTGTTCTACCTTAAAGGACAAATCGGTGTACATTCCTCCACATAAAAGAAATCAAAAGGTGGAGAGAAAGACTGTTAAGTCAAAGCCTTCGTTTAGGTCTCAACCTAAGGTTTTGAATGGATCTAAGTTTGTTCCAACTTGCCACCACTGCGGTGTGATTGGTCATATAAGACCTCAATATCATAAGTTGAAGAGGGAACAAAACCATGTTGCTAGATCCCTTCCCAAAAAGCCTAGTGGACCTAAACACATTGTTTGTCACCATTGTGGTGCCTTTGGTCATCTAAGACCTCAATGCTCTAAGTTTCATGCTTTTAAAAGAATTAAAAGAAAAGAAAAACTTGAGCTTTTTGGAAGTTGTGCTAAAAAGAATAAACCGGTTTTGAGTGAAAATAGCATGTTGTTAAAGAAAATGTTTAATGCTCTTAACTCCTTGACTATGTGCATCTCCGGTTCTCATTCTTCCAATTCTCGTCTCGCTTCTCTTGAGACACTCTTTCCAAACAATCGTTCCGTTTGGATGAGGAAGAGTTCATATGGTTGAGCTTGTGCTCTTTTTGGTCCTTGATCTAATTCTTTCAATCTTTGTAGGACCCTTCATGCATTAAATGTCATATCATCATACATTTTGTGCATCTTGCATTTATTTGTTTGCATTGTTTTATTTTTGATCTTACTTTTATATTTCAGTTTTGTGTGAGTAAAAAATCCAAAACCACATAAAAAGTGAAAAATTCAAAAAGTTTGATCGTATATGTTTGAGCACATATCACATGTGAGTTTAGCCTTGTACCTTTGTACAAATGGCTTTGTGCATTTACGAGCTTAGCTTGTTATTTTTGCACCTATATCTTTGTGGGAAAAATCTTGACATCTTTGTGTGATTGTTGTAAATCGATCTTCAAGCTTGTCATGAATGATTAGTCAATAGTCATGCTGGTTTTGATACATGCGTAGACTTGTGCTTATATCTCTTCCCACTCTTTTATTTGTATTACTTAAAGAGCTCAATAAATGTAAATCTCAAAATGAAAAGAGATAATGAGCTGCAAAAGCCGTTGCACATACTAGTATTCGACTAGGAAAAAGGGAAAACGACTTATAGGAAAATGTATGATGCCCAAAAGGCCAAAGGCTTGTTCATCAATTTGAAATATCAAAAATTTCAGGCATCAATCTCAAAAATGAGATGTATTGCTCAAAATGAGTTGTATTGATTCAAAATGATCAAATGATATGAATTGTAAGAAGCCAAATGAAAAGCTTCAATCTTATGCAATCATTTTCTTGTGGGAGGTCATATATGTTCATTTCTATAATTGAGATAGACCACTTGACTTAGTACTAGTTGTGTATGACTTGATTGAATTGATCATTGAAGCTTCACTCTAGACTAAGGACTATTCCACATTTGATACACACACATAACACACTTGCCTAATGTTCAATGAATGTCTTATTCATTTGTTAGATTGTACTTGTCTAAATGTGATGTGTGTGTGCTCAATCTTATATGGATTAATCCAAAAAGATTTTTGATAATTTTATATGTTTTTGGAAGTGATTTTTATCATTTTTTGTGTTTATGTTTAGTGCTTACTTTGTTTTTCAATGTTTAAACATGTTCTGTTTTGAAAAACAAGTATCAGAATTTTTGGCCACTCATTTTGGCTACTTGCGCGAGTTGCCAGCAAGATGCCAGTTTTGGCTACTCGGTTTGGCGGCTTGCAAGCCGCGAGTCCATACAGAGAGGTTTCACGGCTCACTCGCGACTTGGCTCGCGACTCGCCAGTCGCGAGTCGCCCAGAATCAGCTTTTTAAACAGCTTTTTCGTGGGAAACTTGTTTTAAACCTCTCCCATCCTCTCTAAAACCCCTATTTCAATATTTTTACATCAAAACTCAACCAATTTGAATGGTTTTTCATTCCATTAACATCTCTAAGGTAATTATAAACTCTTTTCATTGATTTTGATCCTTAGATTATGTTTTGGAGAGTTTTGTGCTCTTGGTTGAGATTTTTATTATAGGGGTTGGGAAAACTTAATTATTGTCAAATTTCTTCATGGGATTGGTTTCTTTTGTTGATATGCATTGGATGTTGGCCCCTTGTGGCAGAAAGAACATGTATTAAGGGTGGATTTCATGATATTCATGCATTGTTTCACATTATTGTTCATAGTGTGCATGCTAGGTGTTTGATAAAATGCCTCTTAGACATTTTCTCGCTTGTTTGGACTCCGATGAGTACCAAATTTTGGGGTTTCTCATGTTTCCTCATTAGGAACATGTTTGGTTCATTAGTTGTGTATTTTGCACACTTTGCCCCACATGTGCATTTTTCATGCATTGCACTTAGCCACCTCTTGCACACACTTTTGTTACCCTTGTCATGCATTGGTCTTTACCTTATTTCTTCATCCTAGCATGTCATGCTTACCTTATACTTTGTAGCATGTTACTTTGTCTTAGTTTTGAGCTTCATTTTCTCATTCATCTTGCACCCCTCATGCATCATTAGCATTGTTCATACCTTCATCTCTTGCCCTCGTTTCTTCTTGACCCTTTGTCTATTCCTGACAAAAAGGGGGAGAGTATACTCTAGAGAATGTTTCGGAGTATTTTGTCATTTCTATATGACTCTTGTGCACATCCTTAGGGGGAGAAATTTTATTTCTCATGCACATTTGTAGGGGGAGAGATATTCCATAGGGGAGATGCATATACCAAGGGGGAGAAGATATTGTGTTAACTAGAAAACTTTGTTCTGTTTGTTTTCTTGTTGGCTTTATGGTGCCTTGAGTTATGCTTTGTTGTTCTCATTGCATCATGTTTGTGCTTTGGACATGCATATATCCCTATGCTATTATGCTTCATTATATACATGTTCAGATGATCATTTGCTTTGCTATGTGATCATTGTAGTCATTTGTATATGACTGTCTTGGTGTTTGATCAAGTTTCTCATATGTTTCACAACATGTTTACTTGATCGCTTTTTACTTGTTACATTATATTTGTCCTTATATTACTTGCTTTACCTTGAGGGTCTAATGTGTTTTGTGCAAGTGTTTCAGGTTACAAGTATATATGTTCCAAGTGCATCACAGCTTCTCATCATTTTGAAGGGGAGAAATTTTAAGCACTTTTAGTTTATATTGTTTAAGTTTTTATTCAATATAATGTGTTTGTACCCATGTGCTTATGTAAGCTTTTAGGGTTATGTTTTTATGCATATTTGTAGGCTTTATGGTATGTACCTTGCTTAATGCAGCCTTTATGCTATGTTGAAATCAGTACTTTAATCTAAATGGTATGCATTTTGGTTTTTGTACTGTCACTCTTGTGCCCTTGTAGGATTGTTCCTAGATGCATATACCTTGTGTGTTATGCATTGGTTGAGTGTTGAACATACAAGTGTCTTGCCTTGTGCTTGTTAACTTGTATGTCCTTGTGTTCATTCCAAGTGTGAATGAGCACTGTGATCACTACCTTGTGGTGTTCACTTGGTTGATCAAGCTATGGTTTGTTTCTTAACTCCATCTTTGCTTGATCACATATTGCCTGTTTCATATGCATTTTATGATTTTCTGCTTACAATGATCATGGTGTATTGTTGTGTTTCAGGAGATTCATATTCATATGATTCAAGAGCTGCACAGCTTCTAGATTTAGGTGTGAGTGAGTTTTGCCATTGTTCCCAAACTCACGTTTAAGTCTAGAGTCTGTTTTAGGGTGTTTTGTCATGAAATAGCCAAAGGGGGAGATTGTAAGGTTGAATTTAATCAACCATGTGTTGGCTTTATTCCATGACAAATTTGCTTGTAATATAGCACTTAGAAACCTTGTATTTAGGTGGGAATCATGTAAGGGTAGTGTGTGAGAGAGTGTGAAGAAATGCTCAAGACAGTGCAGCGAAGCAGAGACTCGCGGCTAGAACTCGCGGGTGGCTCGCGGCTTGCAAGCCGCCAAAAGATGCTCACGTGCAGAGCATGCAGGGGAGCTGAACAGTCACGCCACCTGGAGCACTACACAACAAAAATCCAGACTGGCCATTAAGTTAGCTCGCGACTTGAACTCGCGACTCAGTCAAGTTGCGAGGTCAAGTCGCCAGCCAGCCCTGTTTTTGGAAAAACTGACTCTTCGTATTCCATTCTCACACCAATATAAATACCCCTCATTCCCACAAGATATGTGTGGCTATTCAGAAAGAAAAACCCTAAGAGAGGTTTCTTAAAAACACCCATCCAATTAGAGAGAGCTACTCATCTTTGTAGTCTCTTCTCATTCCCTCTCTCATTGTCATACCTATTGAGAGGAGATTTCTATCCAAACACTACCCACACCCATTTAGAGTGTTGAGTGTTCTTGGAGTTTTGGGAAGCATTGGAAGATGCCAAGGATGGCGGATGCTATGGTTTAGTAGCGGAATCCGGGAAGCTAGAAAAGAAAAAGGTTCGGCGCAACCTCGTTGGAGCAAGAAGCTTGGAGGGCTTAGGTGCACTGGGTAGATTAGGATTGGAGGGTCTATTGCTGTCCTTGTATCCCAACTGTATTTTCTAGTGGATTGTTTACCGCTTGGAGGGCGGCGGAGAGGTTTTTCGCCGAGGGCTTCGGTTTCCTCTTCGATAACACATCGCGTGTTGTCTTTGTGTTTGCATCTTCCTTCCTCTCTATCTTTGCCTTTTTATTTATCTGCTGTGGATATTAATCTGTTATGGCTTAGATAGTATTTAATCAATTTCGTTTGATAGCATATGTTAAGTTTCCGCACACTAGTTGTTTGACATATTACTTGAATTGATTAAGTTGTTATTTGGGGGTCTAAACATTCAAAGGTGTTTTTGTACACGTTTTTGAACTTTCAAAAATGAATGGTGGGGACCCTTTTGACACAACTTAAAAGAATAAGGACTAATTTAAAACATTTAAAAGGATATGGATCATTTTCAAATATGGGTAAAGATGAATTAAAAGTGAAATTAAACTTTTATTTTATTTTATACAATATAGAATTTCTATTCTAACTTAATCTAAGTGTATATGTGTGTGAAGCTCCCTCCTGGGAACTTGAACCCCGGTCCTTACCCCCCACACCTCACAAGGTCATTTATACTTGTGAAGTGACCACTGCACCAAGGGTGTGTGGTAGCAAAGTGAAATTAAGCTAAGTGCATGTTGAACATTTGGACACCATGACAAAAAGTAACCGAATGTTGTTGAAAGGTAATGATATTGTCCATAAATGGAATGATGATAATAAATTATAATAGTAATAGTAATAAAAAACAAATGAAAAAGAAAAACATTGTAAATTTTGTAAATTTATTGTACTTTGAAGACTGCATTCTTGCAAATCCACAGTAAATCCTAAAATCACTGGATATTATATTTTTCCCCGAGTACCTTTTGCCAAAAAAATGTTCCTTGCACCCCAACCTAAATAAACCGGCACCTACTTAAGTCAATATTCGAAATGACCTAATCCTATCATATATAAACATTTTGTGTCTAATAGGACTAGCTACAGAAATTTTAAAAATGATTTATTCTAAGTAAAAAAACAGAAAATGAAAAAAATTTGAACTTTGTTATTTTGGAAGGTGAGGAAAATTTAAATTTTTTTTTTTTGAGAAACAGGAAAATTTAAATTTTGAGGTTGTCCTTTTGATTATGGTAGGTATAAAATTAAAAATAAAATTTAACAAGTTTTTTTATTTTTATTTTATTTTTATTTTTTTTTTATGGGAAAATTTAACAAGTTGATAATTGATACATCCACAATTACTAAACGTATGTGTCTTATTTTCATTTGTTCCACTTCACGGGAATATGCTGGTCTCACCACATTGAATGATGACCGATTTGAACTTGAAGAATATTCCAAGTTTGTTTCCTTTCGCTACAAATGGAAATGACAATTTGGTATTTTCAAACATGCATCTATAGGAATCAAATGTCTTATTACTCTCACACGTCAAAATCTAAGAGAGCGAAATGAGATCCAAACAAGACCATCTCTTAAGGTAAGCCTATTACCCTATAAATATTTCCAGGGATAGAACCAGGATTCGAACCTGAAGGGGGTCAAAGCTTAAAACAATTTTTTTTAATGAAAATAAAAACTAACATCTATTTCATATTCAACAAAATACTAAATATAAAATAAGTGTTTCTTAAACATTTGATATTATAAACATTTCGACAAAGTATAAAATACAAAATAAGTATTTCTTAAACATTTCAACACATTTGTGGGTTTTTTTTTTTTTTTTTTTTTTTTGGATGAGAGTTTGTTGGTTATTGTTGTTATACTTTCAGTCCATATATATATATATATATTTTTTCTTGTGGGTCAATATCTAAACATTTCAGAGGAGATCCAAAAATATATATATATTTAAGGGAAATCTTAATTTTTCAGATTACATATGTATACCAGTTTTTTTTTTTTTTTTTTTTTGGGGGGGGGGGGGGGGGGGGGGGGTGGGGGCAATGGACCCCAGCCCTACTGTAGGTCCATCCCTGAATATTTCAATCTTCTTCTTCTTCTTTCCTCTCTCTCCTTATTTTTGATTACTTCATTATCTT